>NC_088098.1:92814991-93120857 GCF_036370855.1 Dromaius novaehollandiae
CAGTTAATCCATACTCCCCGAATCTCAGCTGGAAGAAAATGGATTAGCTTTACTGACTTCACTGAAGCTGAAAAAATTTTCTCTGGCTGAGGATCTGATTCTTATCCTAACCATAGGTTAGTGTGTGTATTTGAGCACACAGCACAAAACCATGATTTTCAAACTGACTGGGGGTCGAGCATGGTTCTTCCCGTGGAGGGAAGCAGCAGATCCAAACCCAGGCACTGCAATTTCAGTGTGCTGTGAGAAATACACACTATGGGGAAATGAAACCCCCCCTGTTACCTCATGTGGTAAAACACCCACCATCTCCCACCCCCAACACCAGCCAGTGAGGAGCCTTTGCTGGAACACAGGCACAGCTGGTGGCTCCCTCAAAGTGGGCAAGCCGGCATAGATCCTGGCCTTGGTGGGGTGCTCATAAGCAGTTCTGCAGGGATCACTGCAGGGAACATGGGAGGTTTTAAAAGAAGGTCTTCCTAATTAGGAAGCATTCAGGAATACATAAGCACACACAGATTCCTGGTCTGGGGTAAGCTGCTTTCCTACAAGTCAAGGAGACTTAAAGGCAAACCATCACAAAGGTGATGGCAAAGGACATACCAACGGATGGAGCAGCAGCAGTTCTATGGCACTGAGAGCTGCAGAAAGCCATGTGTAGGGGCTGAGAAAGAGGCCAGAGTCAGAAAAAGAGCTGATTATAATGCCAAAGACTCTTGAAACTGCAGGGGCAATGCTGAACCACAACCAAAGATGATTAGGAAGTGAGAAGTTGTCAGAGTATGAGTAAAGCATTAGCACTCTGTGTCAAGGAAGTCTGAATAGCTGGAACTCCATAAAACAGATACGTGCAATAGTCAGCACAGGAAAGGTACAGCCTGGCAGAAAGCTCAGTGGAGTAAATCCCTGTAGCAAAGGACAAAGTAATGGAATTATGGAGATCCTATGATGCCTAGCTGGAAAAGCAGCGCTAAACCAAACTAAATACTTTTGGAGACACATCATTGTGAGATTAAAAAAAAGCACTTTCAGCTGCAAGGATGAAGATGTTTTCTGGGATGTGCACATACCAGATGCTCCAATGTAGGAAGATGAATATACCAGCAGTAAAGGATGGTTGACTCACTGCATCCTCCCCAGATCACCCTTCTCGGGTATTCTGTGGCAAGGGAATGGCTATGCCGTTGTGCCCTCTCCACATAACAGCTGGATCCAGCCCTAGCAAGGAGACAGACGCAAAGAGGAGAGAGTAAAGGAAAAGGAGAAATGGCAGGATATCCTGTAACATAAAACTGCCTCGGAAAAAAGTATTCAGAAATGCTTGAAAGGAAGAGCCCAAACAGGACCTGATAATATTCTCCTGATGAGGCAATGTAACTGCCTGTAATTCTGTGCATTGTGCTCTCCCAGCCTAGAAGTTCAAAGGGCTGTCACAACGGGCTCTCAAAGGAGGATTTTTATAATGAATGATATTTTTTAGGGACTCGGTATGTGGCAGATAGGCTGAGGAGAGCAAGGAAGAGGAAATTGTAGGATACATTGAAGAATTTCTCATAAAGCAATTTGTCACTGACCCTTATTCCGGCTTGGTATAAAGCAACACTGAAATCGGTAGAGCTCTCCCAGAGACCACGGTCAGTTCTGATTTAAGACTACATACAATTCAAATCTAGTTTGACATCTTTAGCAAAGGGACTTTGGAGGGTTTCATCTGCTCAGATCCCCAGTGACTAACTGTTTCCCCACCACTACAGGAAAATAAAGCTTTTCCAGCACAACTTGAAGGGAAGGTCTGGATTCAATTATCTGGCACAGAAAATGCTTTCTCTTTCTCTCTCTCTCTCACTCCCTCTCTTTCCTTAAGACAGTGGCTGTCCTTACACATGAAGGTCACTTGCAGCATGTTAGTCAGGGGAAAGGTATAGAACAGGGGAAGCTCATGCTGCGGCAGCTGCCACCTCAGTAACCTCTGCAAACGCAAACATCAATTGTGCAGGGAATGGTAACTGTTTTAAATAGGTTAAAAAATAAAGCCTGGTTATTTAATTTAGCATGCATGCTAGGTGGGTCAATATCTATCACTCTCTCCCCATCCTTCTTCCCCACCCCTCAGGTCTCTAAGGGCAGAGGTTTAAGTCCCAGCTGAGGAAACAGGGCATGCTTCATTTAGTAGCACCACAGCAGGGCTGCTGGGGATGTCATGCTTCTGATGAGACATTAAATCAAGGTAAACACTAATCTCATGGGCACCGCTGCCTAAGAAGCACAGGAAGAAAAAAATAACAAAACCTTCATGGCTGTTGTGCTTTGACCTCTCCCTACAGTGTGATTCCTCAAAGGGAGAAAACACAAGTGTACATGAAACAGGCGGTATCAAGTTTTCTGACTGGCTGGTTGCGCTTTTCTTTTCCTGTGCTCTAAGGGGAGATTTATTGTGAATAAAAGAGTTTCTGTTAAAAAAAAAAAAAAAAAAAAAAAAAAACCTTCAACAAGAACAAGCAGATATTGTCCCATGACCCTGTTTAGCATTCCAGCCACAAGACCATCTTTCTGTCTTCCTCTTCACAGCCCTCACTCCTTTGCTTCCTGCCCCATAACCTTCCTCTCCCCTTCCATCACCCCGGCACATACACACCCTCCCCACCACCCTTGGCCATTTTTCCTGGCTGATGATTTCAAACCCTACTAGAAGGTGTGCTGCTCAGCTGAACCTGCACAGCAATACAACTTCTTTCTTTTACAGGTGAGAAACCACAAGCAAGGCAGCTGCAGTATTTTGGCTTCTTCCCTCTTTCCCAGCCAGCCCCCAAGCCCTCTCCCTCCAAATGTATGATCTTCTCTTTGAAACAATCTTGATGCACCTGGTAGTTGCTGGAGTTCCTGAGTGTAATGGTACAACAAAAATTATATCTTTCTTTCTTTGCAGCTACTTTACAATAACCGTTGTTTGATTAAAAATGCTGCTCTGTGAGAGAGAATGAGCTGTCCCAAAGACAAACAAGGAAGCAAAATGTTTCTTGCTACCAATGTCCTTACAGAGGTTTCTTCACTTTGTTTAGATGTGAGCAAGGAAAGCAAAGGGTAGCAGGTTAGATCCTGTCAGGACAAATATAAATTCATTGTGCTCTGCTCTCCAACTCCTCTTATTTTGCATCCAAAGAAGCAATAATTCAGCCCTACTTTTCTATTTTATGCCAGGTCTCAGGCAAGAAATCAGATCCAGTGAAGACTAATTGATCAAGCCAAAAGAGAGATGAAAATGTTGCAATATTTAGTCCTAGGCTTCATTTAGCTTTAGATCCAAGGGATTCTTCCAGTAGCCTTTGCTGTATGGTTCTGCTTGCCTCTGTCACTTTGATGCCAGCAGATGTCAGGGTCAAAGTCTCCTACACACGATCATTTAGGAACCAGTACAGATTGCACAGGGGAAGCAGAGAGCTGCAATTTCACATAGGGTTGAAGAACCCAAGTCCAGCCCCTGTTTGTACCTTGATGGTGGTTGCAAGATGAAACTACCTTGCCTCACACAGCCCCAGCTCTACAGGCTATACGATACCATGCGGGTATTACTATGCTTATCATATGCAATAAGGGTCGGTATGTGACAACACAAGTCCCATGCTAGAGCAGTGTAACGTGTCACAAGCACCAAACTGAGGATGGGAGAGGTTTCCTCTATGGAAGCAGGCAGAGGGGGAGGAAAGAGAATAACATACCACTTTAATATTTTGGTTTATCATTTTTATGGGTAATAGAGAACTCAGAGACTTCTGATACTATCGCTTTGTGAAAAAGTAACAATTCCCTTCATTTTTTCCTCTGTCGTGTGGCATTAACAGATAGAGCTAAAGCCAAAGCTACTGGTTCCATTAGGCTTACACTAGGGATGGATTTCTCTCTGCATACAAAGCATGTCATTGTACCCTACGTGTTTAAAACTTTCCTTTGGCTGAGTCTCTTCAATTACCTTCCCATTTCCTTGCCTCCCTGAACTCCTTGAGCAGGCAGTATTAACCTCCTAAGAGCCCTAGAGTCATTCCTGGAGCCCCTCCATCTGGTTTTCATCACTTTCCATCCTCAGGAACTGTTCATCCAGAAACCCTACACTGAATATTTCTGCAGTCGCAAGCTTCCTCTCCCTGAGACCTATCCGAGGCACTGCTGTTCATCCCCTTGATGATAGCCTCTCTGTGCTGGAGTCCTCAGGGCTCAGACCTCAATTTTGCTTTTTTCCTCCCCTTTTAACTTAAGCTGTAGGGGACCTTCATGTACACATGTAGCCCCATTCCAAGATCTCCAAAATATCCTTCTCCATCCTGGACCTCTCCATGACCATCACTCCCATGTCTTTGTCCCCCAACACCTCCTTAAGGTTCGCTCCTATTTATCAGGCTCCAGCCCAGATCTTCTCCACTATTTGTGTTATTTACCGTTGCTGATAAGGTTTCTGACCTCACATCGTCTGAGCCTGATACACACAAGGCAGGCACCCTCAGCTCTCTCTCCTTCCAGAACATGGCCAATTTCTTTAGCATCATCCTTTATGCTTTGCCTCTGCCACTTTTACTTGCTTTCCACCAGCCACACCAGCAAGGTACCAGCAGTAAAATTATCTCCCACCTAGACAATGACTTTCTCATTTTGTTCATCCTTCCAGTTTGTCTAAAGGTTTGCTCCAGGGCATCCCAGTGTGCTCTATCAGTGCAAGATGGTGGCTGGAAGAATCAAAAGGAGAGAGGCTGATCTGATTCTCTGCCAAGCTGGAAGAAACACAGAGGAAGTTTAAGAAGCCCTGGGAGGTCAAGGCAGTTTTGTGCCTCTCTCCAGTGACTCTTCCTGCCTGCCTGAGCAGCCAGACTTATGACTCAGGAAAAGCACTGACCAGATCCTGTGGGCACCATGCCCAGGTCTCTTAAGACAGGGGTTTTGGCCAAGACGTGGAGCCGTGGGTGCCCACATGAGGAATTCATATGCCTCCTCCTTCCCACCATCCTCTGTCCTAGGAGGATATCATGAAATGATTTTGGCTGTATTATTTAGGGTGGATGAAGTATTCACTGCTAGGTTGGCAACAACAAATTTGGCATGCGCTCCCTGCCCCAAGCTTATCAGGTCCCCTGGGACTCAGGTGCTTTTCAGGCATTACTTGTATCAGTGGCACTCTTTTTACTAGTCTATGATGACAGAAAAGTGGACTGAATGTGAGTGAGAGCATATACACCTACGTCTATATGATTTGAACCTGTTCTCGTTATTCCTGTGCATGTGCTTTCTTGCACACAAAAGCACACAGCAGCCTTTACGCACACCCGCTTGCATTTTACACCTGACACACCCACGCTCTCCTTCACGGCCCCCTCTCAGCTCTTCTGCCATGCACATTCACAGCCATGCCCATAGATGCACTTTTTGCACACAGATCCTCTCTCTTTCTCGCAGGCACACCCACTCCCTCATACACTCTCTCCCTTTGTCTCTCTCTTCTTTCATAGCCACAAAAACTCTTCAGCTCAAAACCACACACACACACCAGCTGGAACTGGTCTTGGGCTCCCAAGAGGAAAGTATTTGGTTCCTACCTCAGAAGAAACGTTATTGTTCCTTTAAAAAAAAAATACACTTTTTTTTTCCTGACGAGCCATAAAGGCAGAGGCTGAGAATGCCTTAGGGTGCAGATAGCATGCCTGTGGTGAAGAGATTCAGAAACAATTTTATGCTGCAGAGTAACAGATTCTTTAGTGAAGGATCTGGATTGTCTTTCATTAGGAGAATAATAAAACAGCCTGAAAGCTTCGTCACCGCACTGCAGCAAGGAGTGAGTAAAATGGGGCTTCGGAGCCCTTTTCTGCTACTAGAGAAAAATAGTGCCTGCACTGCCTCCCAAGGGCTTCAGATGCAGTTGCCATGGCAATGCTACATCTGAGTCAGAACTATTAAGGATCACCATGGCAACAAGTGTCTCACTTGCCATTTCCAGAAAACTGGCAGTGTTTGGACTGGAACCATCGCACTACATGCAAAGGGGCAGGGTTGTGCTGCAGGGGGAACCACTGCCCCGCCGGGTCCAGGCCTGGGGCAGTCGCGTGGCGAGCTCTGGGCCAAACTCCCTCCAGGGTAACTCCTTCGAGGATTGCAGACCCAGTTCCTCCCGCACAAGCACCTGCCAGCTTTGATGGAGTTGCAGCATTGATGAAATGGCCTTTGAACTCCAACACAAACATGTGGTGTGTCATACCACACTCCAGCTCTCAAGATTAGGCGGAAGCAGGGATAAGCACCGTTGCAGTGAGCCGGCTTTTCATGTGAAGGCTCTAGAACAGGCAAAATTTTTAACCCGTAAACTCCAGACAAAGGAGGAGACAAAGCTCCTTGCTGTCTGCTGGCTCTGACCCTCCCCTCCACGCGCAGGAGTCTTCATGCTCCTGTGAATATTGAGCAGAGACAGAAGCCCTGAGGGATTTGCATTTCACACTCGCCAGCAAATGAGCAACAGGAAGATCATGCCGAGACCCCAGCATGTGCTATTACCAACATGTGCAACAGACACGCTCACTGCAGAGCCTGAAATCATTTCTTGCTCTCCCTTTCTCTATGGGGAGTGACCAGGAGCTGTCTTTGTGGTCAAGATGTCAGCACTGACTTAAGTCAGGGCCCTGGGTCATGCCTTTAAAAGGACCTGTGAGACCACGCCTAGCAGGCTTATTGCCTGGCACACCAGCCCACGTGTGCCCGATGAAGCCAGGCACACGTGTACCTGCAGACAGTGGCTCTGCATTTTACACAGTGGCTCTGCAAGGTGGGTGTCACTGTTGCACGTAGACTGGCAGTTCAGGCTTGTACAGGCAATGTATAGAGGGCTCTGGAAATGCATGTAGACCTTTTAGCACCACTATTTCACCCTGTGGGAAGTTCAGGTCAGGGAACACAGCATCTGGCCTGCAGGGGAGGGAAAGAAAGCATTCCTAAGATGCCCTTGTTGCAATTCTCTTCCCCAATATGTCCAAAGTGACTCTCACCATCAGGCTTAACACCAGGGAGTGGGGTTTTTTTTGGAAAACGTGCTGATACAGCTTTGTGTAGATCACATATGGGGCAGAGAAGGCATAGTTTTGCCTGACAAGGCCTACCAGGTGTATGGAGTCACACACTAGCTTTTTAGGCCAGTAAGAGTGTCTGTGTGTCCCCACAGCCCCTCAGACCATGGCCAGGGCAGGCACTTATTGGCAAAGCCCACCGAAGGACAGCCCGCGTCCTTCAACCACTGCCACCTCCCTGGAAAGGAGAAACCTTCTGATCTGGTTATGTCAGAGCCAGAGGTTGGTGAGTCTTTAAGGACTAGGACTATGCCAGGTCATCTCTCACTTTGTCCTAAGCCAGTGAGCCAAGCACAGCCCAGGATGTGCCACTCCGACTAGCAGAAGGCATGCTGCTTTTTACAGGACAAGGTTTTGTGATCCTGGCATCTCTGCTGTCACTTTTTTTCCATGAGTCACACAACTCTGGCACAGTGAGTGAATGATCTCTCTTTTCTGTTACCAGAAAAGCAGTGATACTATCCCCCCTACTCCTCCTATCTCCCTACCTCCCTAAGTTTCAGTGCACTACCTGTTGGGCAGCTCTGCCAGTGACTAGACCACACCATTGGACCCTGACAGGCCCAGACACAAGTGCTCCACTAGAAAGGCTCTTTTTTTCTGTGAAAATGTTTGGTTTCAGGAATCACAAAGCAGCATGAGGTGCTTTTTGCTTCCTGTTTATCACTACTGAACGTGCCTTTACCGCCTTTACCTTTGTGCTCTTTCAAGCAGAGTTGTAATGTGGCTCCCTGCTGGTAGTCCTCTTGCCTGGAGCTATTGCAATTTGAGCGAGCTAGTCTTTTGAGATATTTTTATGCTGTGGTAACTAAATTAACAGGGCAATGACACTGCCATATCTGCTGTGGATCAGAGCTCTGATTGGAAAGACCAGTAGCAAGCACTCACCTGCAAGCAGGAAGACTCCTTTTCTACCTGGGACTTTGAAAATGGATGAGCAGAAAGCAGTTGCACTCAGTTTCTACCTAAAATGGATATGAAGTCAGTCTTTAGGGTCCTTGAAAAATTGCAGCTTGTTTGCCTCAAGACAAGCTTTAGGGAAAGCAGTGTGGCAGTGATAGGTAGGACTTTTCTGAACCCTGCCTGGCAATGCCACTTGCACGAACACTATCCACTGTTGAGGGCTTTACCCAGTTTGCAAACAGAGCACCAGGGCTCAGGAGAGGTAACAGCAGTCCTGGTGTTCAGAGCATGTGCAAGCTGATGGGAGTCACAGGAACTCAGCACCTTTGCAAGGCAGGTCCCAGGGCCTGACTTCATATTTTAGTATTTGCAAAACTAACCAGCTAGGAAGACAAAACACCAGGTTGTTTATGCCCCCAGACACCTGCCCTGATGTAAACTCCTCAAGGGCAGGCAGTGGCAAGGCAGCTTGTCCCTGGACCCACGGGCTAGAAGAGCTGCACCTCAATGTCTGCTCCAGGTCTGCTCCTGTCCGGCCCCTTCAGCCTCAGGCCATGAGAGTAACAGGAAAAGCAGGGACAGAGAGGGATGGGGAGCAACTGGCAGGTGATGTATCAGCTCCTAGTGATGCCACACAGGCCAGTGCATGAGCGTGAGTCTTTGGGAGCTAAAGCTGCCCACAGGATTGCCACTGTAGCAAACAGTGTCCTGAGCTAGGACAATTAAAGGAAGGGCTGGGGGGTTCCATCTTCCACACCATTTCTCTGCATGTTTCCTCAGTACCATGGGCAAAATGAAGCTGAGTGGAAACTGCCAACCATCTTTGCCAGAAATAATGGGAAAGTTCTTCTAAAAAATACTTGCTGAGGTAAATCTTGCCCTACTCTCCTGTCTCTGAAAAAATATTCAGCCTCTGGCTGTTCATATTTTCTGATTTTCCATAAACACTTTTTTTGTGCCAAAAGATGTTTCTTTTTCTTTTATGAAAAGGGGAGAAGGAAGAAAGACTCCCAATAAAAAGAGAAGTGTCTTGGTCTTGCCCCCAGCAGCAGTACCATCCCACTGCCAGAGAGTGCTCAGGGACTCGTGCTACTCCTTTAGTTTCTGTAGTCATGCTGAGAGGGGCCTGCTCTAGGCCTGCTCTAGGAGTTTGCAGTCCTTCTCTGTCCTCCTTCTTCACATTCATTCATTCATTTTGTCATTACTAGATGGTGTGCATGCCACCAGCAGCAGAGCTGGTACTTTTCAGATATGTACAGGCACCTGGGTTTAGTTCTGATTTAAACTGGTCCATACCAAAATCTCTGCCTCAAAAGCGTAAGAAAAAAAAGCCTTAGAATGATAGTTTTCTAAGTAAATACTTAAATAGATTTGGAAAATTGATCTGAGGCTCCTAAGTCACTTCGGAAAAAATTTACTTCTTCATAAGCCACCCCTCCTTTGAGGGGGGATATTTTTTGGATAAAGAATACTTTTTACATTAAACAGTTATCTGTGTTATCATTAGTCCTCAGAGTGAACACACCTATTATAATAAGTCAAGGCCATTCAGAATTCACTCTTTCTCTGAGATTTCTTTTCAGGTAATATTTCTGGTGACTTAAACAGTGCTATGTCCAGCAGTAGCCCAAAAGACTATTCATACCATTCTTTAAAGATAGCACATACATGCTGCCATAACTGATGTATAAAAAAAAATCATCTTCTTTCTTTTTAATAAGAGGAAGAAAAAGTTAAGCTCCACCTGAAGTCTCAAATCACTTCCTGACAGGAGATTTAGGGCCAACCAGCAGGATTCTCCTCCCTCTTCCATTCTTCAGAGAGAAAGGAGAAATCAGGGCCAAGCAGTGATTCACAGAGGACTCCCCAGGCTGTTGCAGGCAGCTGGGACTGCAGGCACAGCCCAAAGCGTGTGAATAAGACTCAACCGCTGTGTGTGACAGTGCAATGATGCTTTGTGCAGACGTGTGTAATACGGATACAAACATGTGGCAAATTATCCTCCACTAATGAGAGAATGAGGCTATTCTCACTTATGAGTCACCTGTTTTTTAAAAATTATTCCTCTTAGGTTTATCTTTTAATATTAGAGGAATAACAACATAGCCATTGGCCAGCAAGTTAAAATGTCTCGCAGTAGCACTGAGATGGGTCTGACTTGCTCAGATCTCTGCTGCTCCTTCAGTTGACCCCAGAACCTTTTGACAAACTGGAAAAGCTGGGTTGTGCCTAGCAGTAAAAAGAGAGGTTGTTGCACACCAGGATTCATATCTGGATCCAGGCTGTAAGGGAAGAACAGCCTGAGGGCAGTAGGATCTGTAGTTTAGCTTTCCTGCTTTCAGATGTTTCTTCCCATAAATGTTTGCCTAGCTCCGCTCCTGACAAGAGATGAAAGACCATGGGAACCAGCTGACTTTCTCCCACTCTTCGATGGACACAGTCATTTGAAAAGCAAATCTGTGTGCTCACACAGGGGCAGAAGGAGACTGTACAGGGGCTCTACAGCATGACTTGGCCTTCTCTACAAACTCACCTTAACATGAGCGCCTGCTGCAGCCCCAGGACAACTCTGCAAGGACACGGGATAGCGTGGCCCACATCCAAGCTGGCTGTGTGACCCCGACCCAGCTCTGCCCCTTCTCTCTTCAGTCCATGCTCAGCCCCGCAAAAAACGCCTTCTTTAGAGGGATGCTGCTGTCTTGTGTTTGAGCTCCCTGGGAGGCTCCTGGCAGCTTAAGGATTCCCGTGTATCCATTTAGCTAACTGGGCCCTAGGACAGCGATGAATCATGACCCTTCTCTGTCATTTTTTTTCTGTGTGGGAAGAGAAAGACAGAGGCAAGGAGAATGTCCTGACTGTTGGATATTTTTTGCTGCTGTGGCTGAGTTCTTATTAAGTATTGACTAAGCCAAGCAAGCTGGAGGATTTTAAAAGGATTTTCCATTCAAATCAGTACACAAAAGCATTATTACCAGTCCCAAATGCTGGAAAATCACATGTCAGGCCCCATCAAAATCATGACAGTGACATAAGTCATGAGTTTAAAAATAGATATGTTGGCTTATTATTATTTGCTTTATGGTTTCTGAATCATTAGGCTAAACTGGCATCAAGTTCTTAGTGTTCTTCTGTGCCAAAAGCTCTAAAAACTCCCTCTAAAAATATTAATAAAATTCCTGAGATCCTCAAGTAGTCACATATCTCTAGGATCTGACGCTTTATAGTAAAAGAAAAAAGTACCATCATGAGATCTCTGCTGAAACCATGAGAAATGCCAACTTCTTTCTTCTTCTCAAAGGCTTCAAATATATGTTTCATCTGCTCACTTCTGCCAGAACAAATACAATTGGTGATGAAGCAGCACAAAGGCCAAGTTTAGTTTTAGGAGAAAGTGACACTTTGAGTTATTTAGGCTGTGGCACAAAGCCCAAAGACGTTGTTATTGATAACCCTGCTATCAAACTTCTCAGCTACCATATTGCCTGCACATTGCTTAGGCTCAGGCTTTATAATATATCCAAGAGATCAGGGCCCAAAGGTCCCTACACTAATTCTGAATGAGCTGTCCCCAGACCCAGAAGCAGCCCACCCCCTAACAACTGCAGCCGTCACATTTTGGGGCCCAAACAAGCATGCCAGTGCGGCTGCCTGCCTTGTGCTGCATGGATGTGCCAGTCCCTCCGCCCCAGCCCCGAGATCGCTGACACTCAGCTGCATCGCGCCAGGCGACCACTCCGCATTGCAGGGCAGAGGCTGCGCTGTGTGTATCTAGCAGTATTCAAAGGATGATTAATGAGAATAATGTTGCTTTTGGGTGGGGGCCGGCCATCCACAGCAGTGACAAAGGTTTTCCGAGCACAAGCAGCAGCCTGTGCAGGAACTGCTACCCCCAGTGCTGAAGGGCAGCCGTCTCTGCGGCGAGGCGAAGCAACACAACACACAGTGTGGCCGAGCAGCTCTGGCCAGGACCTGAGGCTGGAAGGAAGCAAGGATCCAGGAAATGTCGGCCAGCAGACTGTGATCAGCTGCCTGCAGCTGGTCAGAGCTGGAAAACCAATACCTTTACACTAACAAAGACATGCCCAGGGAACGCTGCCTAGCCGCAAATGGCCAAGCACTCTCATTATAGCATTCCTAGCAGAAGCCGATAAAGCAGCGCAGCACCCCCTAGCACCCCCTAGTACTAAGGCATCAGGTCATTATTTAATCAAACCAAAGGGCACTTGCTTCTACTCTCCACCACCACGTCCCAGAGCCACTCTGTGTGATTGTCCCATTTACAGTCAGCCTTGGAAATTGTCTTTTCCTGTAAGACCCAACAAAAGTCCCATCCAGAGATACTGCAGCGATGGAGAGGGAAGGGGGAAAAGAGGCCACGAATGAGCCCAAAAGGGAGGCAGAGAAAGACATGCCGACAGCAGGCACTGAGTGGCAACCGTGTCTCCTCCCTGCACAGGCAAGTCTACCTGCAGCATTTCTGGCTGGAAACCCAGAGCACTAAATGAGACCCAGGCAAGTGTAAAGTAACCAGCTGTATCAGTAAAGCCAAAATCTGGTGATGGTGGTGGATACATCAAAAGGGAAGGGAAAAGCCATATTTCAGCTTTCTGCGACAAGTGCTTCCACGCAGGCACAGAGCACTGCCTCACACAGCTCTGGACATGCATATGAACACCAGAAAGCCCAGATTCATGTGCTGGCTGGCTGCTCTCCTGCATCTGGCCTGCTTCTGAAGGACTGAATCCCTCTAGAGTAATTTGGGATTGCCGTCCTTATATCCCATGGGGCTGTCGTTGGCTCTGCCAGGTGGGAGCAGTTTGGCCACTCTGTCCCACAGCCACACTTCCTCCCAGCAGGCTGCTTCTACCCCTGCAGCCTTACTCAGGCAGCAGCACAGGGCCTGCTGGGCTCTTCCCCTAGGAGCTCCCCCATGCCACTACCCTTCCTGAAGACAGAAATACTTTAGGAAGGATGGCCTCGTTTTTTCTGTAGTGGTGCAGTCCCCAGCAGATGTCAGGCTGGCACCTCAGTCTTGAGGGGAAATTTCAGGGCTCAGACTGAACTTCCAGGCTCATGATTAACTCACGCTCACCCAAAACTTTTCTGCAAAGTGTGGAAAGACTAATGCATTTGGATGTGCTGAGTAGTGGCTGCTCCCTCATACCAATGGGTAGTGGAGCTCAGGTGCACATCGTATTTTTAAACCAGCTTTTCTTAGCTATTTAAAACAGAAGAGTCAGTGGGTAACCTTTTAAACATAGGTACCATTATCTGGGCTGAACCATGCACCCTTTGCTCTCGACCAGAGACTTGCACAGGCAGAGAACAGACACCTGCCCCCAGGCTCGGTAAATATTGGTAGACTGGGGCAGTATGGAGATTGCAAATGGTGCAGACGGTCCTTGCAGCTAAAAGAAGGACCCTGGGGAACTCAGGGATACCAGAAGGGCTGAGACAAGCAGCTAGGGGATGTGAGCACTGGAAAATAAGAAATGCTGAGAGAGCCAGCTGGGGGAGGCTAATAAAGCCTGCCTGTCAGGGGAACTATCTGACAGGCAGACAGCCAGAGGAGGGGAAAAAACAGCTCACTCGAGTCCATGGACCCATAACTGGGTTATAGAGCTATGTAATCCACTTAAGCTCTAAAACTGCCCTGCCTCCCTCCCCCACCCCTTGCACTCCTCTCCTGTACCTCTAATATACAGAAATGTTTCCTCGAAGCTTCACAGGAAGTCTTGACAGCAGCTCAATTTGATTAGAGCTAGCTGCAGAGTTTTCCCAGAGGATCTCAGGAAATACAGCTCCACACTCCCCCCAGAAACCTGCTGGGTATTTGACAAGTTCATACAGTATCTGCTGTACAGAAGAGACCTGCTCTGTAAGAGGGGCATGCATGCAGCAGAGAGAGAGTTTTTTTTTTTTTTTTAACCTGCATTAGGAAATATATGTAGACACTTAATGCAGTTTATTCAAAAACAGCTGTCTTTTCCATTAGGTGTCATTTACCCTGAGAGAGACTGGAGAAGCACAAGACACAAAAGGCCTCTTAGATCATCCAGTCCATCACCCCACAAATGAAGAATTAATCCCATTAAGGGCCACCATTGGCTTCAGTGGCTTGAAGTTTTGGTCCTAATTGCACAAACACAAAGCCATTACAACACTGCAGTCTAACAGGGAAAATTCCTATTTTTAAGGTATATCATTTATTTAATTAGAGGGGCTTAGCTGCATGCTAGTAATTAGAAAAATACTGTCCACCTCTGTTCTCATTTCATTCTTATATCCTGGTGTGTTAGAGGCAGGAGGTGAGAATGATCACGTAGTATGTGCTATGTGATCAGCAATGCAGAGGCATATCAAAAAGACATGTCCTTGCCCATAAGGGGATTATAATCTAATTCATTATATGAATTTCAGTAGTGCTTTACAAGCAGAAAACCTGAAAGTTGATGTTTATAGGAAGGATCAGGAGTGTAGCAACAAACCCTGATCGAAAAGGGAGGGGTCCATGCTGACTTTCACATCCTTTGGATCAGCAAGCCACAACAGTGAAACACATTGCTGGCTATGTACACATTTTGTTTGCTCTCTAATTATTAATTTAGAAAGGAAATTCAGTCAGGGAGGGGACTGGATGATAAATGTCTCTGAAAGCTGCCTGGAAAAAAATGAACAAGGAGGGATTTATGGAACGAGGCGGACAGAGTCCAGAAGGTTGTCTGCAGCAGGCAGGGTACAGGGGGCAAAGGTAACAAAGCAGGAGGAAAAGGATGAGGCTGAATGCACTCACAGTGTCCAGGATGCAACTAGTGATGGATCATCAGGTGGAACGAAATGGTAAGAAGCCCTTTAAGAGTAGGGCAAACAGTTCAGTATGGAAAGACAATGCAGAACTCGCAGAAGAAATTGTACATCTGAGGAATCAAGATATCACTGCTGTTTATTCCTCCTCCTCCATCTTATAGATGACAACTAAGAGCTCAAAACATTTGCATATCAATTAAACCAATAACATAATAGCAATAATAACAAGAATAGCAACAAACTACCAACCTCTCCTTGAACTTGCCAACAGTTTTGCACTGACTGAACTTGCATTTTATGGTGGATAAACTGTTCCGTTTGGCCATCTACCCCAACAAAAATGTGTCCAGCAGTTATCAGTGCTAATGGCTTTCAATAAAAGCTAATTAAGTAATGCTACAAGATTGGACAGAGGAAAAGCCAAGCATGCCCTAAAGTCAATCTGAGGGGAAAAGAGAAAGGGATCTTACCCTTATGAAGCTATGGGGGAATTTTTCACCTACTGCAACCTTTAATAAGACTATCAATCAGCCAGGAGGAATATTTATCCCTCCATCTCCCAAGACATCATACAAAACCAGTCAGTCATTCCCCAGACACAAACGAATAATGAATTGTTCTTTGAACCAAGATGAGGGCCATCTACTTGCCACCTCAATCAAAATGGAAAGCACAACATGAAAAATATAACCCAAGGCAAGACAGGGGAGCAAAACAGACTAAATGTATGTATAAATGCTTGTACACAATGCAATTGGAACAAAAGAATAAACTATAGCAAACATAAAGGATAATCCAAGAGATTTCTTAGAGCAGAATAGAACAGATACAGAAATTGTTACTGGTGTCTTAACTTCTGTTCAACATTAGCATGGTGGCTAAAGCAAGGAAGGGGAGCCAAGAATCCAAAAATCAGAGTTGTCTCTGCTGGCTTAAGCTGACATTGTGTTGCTGTTGGTTTTAGAAGGCACTTTCCTAGATTCCTGGTGAAAGAAAAGGATTTCAGAGAAATCTGAGGACAGCCAGGTGTATAAAATATTGCCATTTTAATTATCATTTTATTGATACTCAGTTTGTTTCTCAAATCTCACACTACTTAAGCTAAGCAATTAAAGGAGAATCTCAGCTTTCCTTAAAAAACAAGTCTTTGGCCATTATGGTTGTAGAGAAAAACTCGGAAAACAGAAAGCAATTGTACTCTAAAGGCAAGTGAAATAAACTCAAACCTTGTCATTTCAAAATACGTGATTGGCTCAAAACTCTGAGGACGGATCTTTGTGGGAACAGTCTCCTGTTTTGTGAATGCTTGGGTTTGAGAAAGAGCTGCTGAGAGGAAGAGAAAGGAAAGATTTTTTCCACATGGCACCTTGACCAGTTATAAAGGAGAAGATGGAGGTGACAGACATAGGAAAGAGACATCTGTCATGTTAAACACAGATGATTGTGCAACATCTTTGCTGTGGCTCTTTTCTATATTTCTTGTTGCTTCTACACAGCACCCTACAACCCCTAAGTAAGATAATATCCCGAAAAAGGTCCATAATAGCTTGTACCTATATATATACCTATATGTGTCTGTAACATTGCACATTGCTACACTCCTCAGAAGCTCTCAGAAGCGCACATTATATTCAATACCATACCAATTCTATAGCAACTTGATCAAAAATAATACCTTGACTTTGCTGATGGCAAAATCTTTGAAACTTTCATTTATAGAGCACCATAAGAAGCAGTAAAGCATGATATTTAAGTAAAAACATCTTGGAATGGACTAAAAATGATGCAGCTATTGATCCTACTAATGCAAGGTCTCCCATTTCAGAATGCAAGAATAGTGTCTCTTAACAGGGTATTCCATATTACCTAAGAAGAAATGCTTGAGACTCAGACTGATATTTTATTGTTGAGTTCAATTTTTATTACTGATATATACTTTTTAACAGCTCTGGTGCTAACATCTTCACATATACATGGGAAAATCAGTGGTTCTAATCCTGAAGTGACAAGCTATGCTAAAGCATCTTACTCAAACATTAACAAATCTTGTTTATTCCCATAACCTTATCAACTGTGGTAGAACTATTCATGGGAGGTTAAAAAAATAGCCCGTAGATGTCAGTGGATATGTGCACTTCGTAGTAATGCAGCAAGTAGTTGGTCCACTCAAACTTAATATAGGGTTGCTGCAATAACAGAAAAGATAGTCATCCCAGTGTAAGGAAAACAGCAAGACAAGTTGTAGGGAGAAGTAATATCTTTTGTTAGACCAGTTGATATGGATGGAAAAAATAAGAAAGCTTTCAGGCGCACAAGCACTTCTTGTCCTTTCCCCACCTCTCCCTACTATGTTAGCTAGTCTAATAAAAGATAGTGCAACTCCTTACAAGCCTTGCCTCCTTTACAGATAGATGAAGTTGTGATCAGGTGAGAAAATGTGACAAGCAGGATTGGCCATGCATGCAAACTGGATCCTAAATTATTAAAAGGCAACCATGTGGCTGCCACACTAGCAAAAAGAAATGAACAGTAAAAGAGGAAGTTAGAGGAGAAATGCCTATGACCATACATGTTTCACTGCACAGCACCTGCCTTTCATTTGTGTCCAAGTCAACTAATGGCTCAGTGAAAAAGGTTATCTACATACTTAGTCTCACATGCACTGTACCTGTTTATGGGCTCACTCCCCCTTATTTTCTGCTGTGCGTCATTCAAACTAGCTTAAGCAACAGCTGAGGAAAACAAGAAGAATAATTCAGGATTTGGCCTGTGTCCCTACCTGTGTCTCTGGATTAGACCTCAAGATGATGTAAACTGATGGAGACTCACTGAACTCAGAGCTCTTCTGACTTATGCCAGGGAAGGATCCAGCTTGTTTGCTTATTATCTGCTTATGTCATACATGACAAATTGTTGCTGTACTGACAATTAATAAAAGATGTATTTATGTAAACGAGAAAGAGAGGCCATGTTCTCCAATGTTATGCCAAACTGCAGATCATTTAGAAAGGGGTTTTCCCCCACAAAAATATGGAAGATGAAAGAGAGACAGACAGATGTCATGTTTGTTTTGAAGCATTGGGGCTTCAGTTAAATGAAAACCACAAAAGCTGTATTTGGGGAGGGAGGGTTTAAACAACAAATGCAAACTTGTTATAAAAACAGAATTTCCATTTGGCGACGAAGTCGGGTTTTGAGGTTCTGCTGGAAGGCATTCAGCCTGAAGAAATTCCCAAAGGCTTTTCTGTGGCATTTTTTTTCTCCCAAGCTGTGTCAGCTGGTCTAATAAGAAAGATTTTTCACCCTAAAAATCCTGCCTCACTTGCACCTTGAAATCTTCATACCATTTCTACAACAGCTTACAACAGCTTTCATTTATGAAGGTTTATTAGCAGCAAGCAGGTTCTGATATTCACTGTCTTCAGAAATGTGAGAATTACACGTGTGTTGCAAATGCATGAGAACATGTATGAGCAGCCTGTGTTCCTCCCCAATAGGGAAACTGTGAATCAGTCACAATATACAGCTGCAACATAACAATAGCTATTGTCCTTTCATTTTCTGTGACAACTGGAACACAAGACACTGAACAGCAGGACAATAGGGTTGTGTCAACATGCAGAAGGATTTTAGAGTGCTTACAGATATGAGTCATCTCAGTCTGTTATTGAACACTAAACCTTTGGTGTTTCAAGAGTTTCCTGGTGCTTCGATCCTCTATTTTTGTCTTAATTACTTCACCCCATCATTTCTGACTATGTGAACCAAATGCATTCAATGCTTGCAGAACAGGGGGTTCTCTCAGGACCAGAGGCAATGGTCAGATTTCACCAGGCATTCTCATCTGACATTAATTCTTACTCCCTGACATACATACACACACACAAATCCACACTCAAATATAAAATCCTCTATTAGCGTTACAAAGGAGAAAAACAACAAGATACAGCAGGGAAAAAACCTTTGGCCTTTGTTATACATATATACGATAGCTAAGCATCCTGCCTGGCTAAAGGTTTCCAATTTGTTTAGGGTTTGATCCCTTATGTCTATTAATTAATACTCTCTGCTACTAGTTAATCTGTAGTGCCCCTTTCTTTCCTTTTAGGCACTTTTCCATTATTGTATTTTAACAGAACATCTCATGTCTCTTCTCATCATTAAAGAAACAGTCATGTCACCTCTCTTGTCTTTTGGGACTTGAATGAAAAAGTGTCACCCTACTTCTTTTTCTCCATTGTAGCTCTAGGTGCACAGTCATCATCTGTAAACACAGTTTAAGATCACTGATTCTGTATTTGGTAACAAGCTGGCAGAATTTGGCACACTACACTGGGGTGAGGTCATCTGCTAAAGCGAGGACTCTCTGTGGGGATCTGTGGCTGTTTTGTTTGTTATTAATCTGTTCCTCTCAGGAACTCTACTGCTGTTTTAGCTTTTTATCTAATAAATATTTTGATTACCATTCCATTTCTCAAGAAATTATTTGCTCCATTGTCCTAAATACTGATGTTATAGACTCAGAATGATTTTTAGGATGGGGAAGTGGGATTGTGCTTACATTTCGAAGTCTCTCATCTCCTGATAAAGAGAGCACATCTAGGTCTTTGTTGGCTTAGTGGTGGTAGGAACATTTGCAGCACTGGCCAGGTTGCCACCAGAAGTTGAATGTCCTTTTCTATTTGCTGCTAATAGGCAGATTCTTCCTCCCACCAGTGACCTCATATACTGCTCATCTGTCTTATGCAACTAACAAACTCAAAACACCTCCTGCCCTGATGATGCCCCTTTGTATTTAAATCGTTACAGCAAGGCTCTTGGAACACACTGGGGATACAGTGGAAGCTGACCATAAAAAAAAATACAACAATCCTTCTGCAGCCAACTCTGTCAAGAACCCCATTGCACTTTTATTTGAGTCCCTGCCATGAGAAGTATTGAACTGGACTAATGCACAGCAAAAAGTAAATGCATATTGAAGAACTGCTCGACTTCTATCTAGCCACATATTAAATGATCTTGAATTTGGGACAGAGATGGGCAAGGGAAAAAATAAAGCAGCAAATGATCTGTCTGACATAGCTTTGGAATCAAGCCTTAACAGTCAAATTTCCATGCTTATGTATGCGTATTATGAAAAGAGAGGGGAATGCACAAGGGGAAGGAAAGCAGGGCAAGGGGAATAGATCTGTATGAGCTAATCTGTCTCTTGCTTCCCTCCTCCCCTCTCCATCTCCTTTTTTTCTGCCTTTCTCTCCTGGGAGATGACTCACACCTGCTCTGCCCTGGTACTACCACTTCCCATCAGAAGTACACAGTCACTCTGATGTCACCCAAGCTGTTCTGTGTTAGATCCCTGCATCGCTTACATCTGCTCTTTGGTGTGCTGGATTCACATGCATAGACAAATGCTGGGATGGAGAGCATACCCGTAACTAAATGCAGATTCCTGAAATCCAGCCACCCATCTATGACATGCTGATGCCTAGATGGCATCCTGGGCTTCTGAGTGTTTCAGCCTATTGGGAACTCCCTTTCAAAGTGGGTTGTTGAATCTTCTCTTCATCAGAGAACTGGTTCTTTACAAGAACCCTAGGAAAAATGTTCACCATCAGTTAACATAAGATCCTAAGCTAGACTAATGACTTTTCACTTCCAAAGGTCTGAGTCACTTCATCTGCAACTGACCTTATTCCACCTACACCTTGTGGCTTAGTTAAAACATACTTTCTCACCTGCTATAAACGATTACAGTGGCAGTCTCTAACACTTTCCACTCAGGGTCCCAAAGTACTTTGAAAATATTAATGAATGAAGAGCCAGGAATCCATCACAATGCTGGTAACTATTATTTTAATTTAAATTTTAGGAAACTAAAGGCACAGACATGTTCAGCATCTTTCCCCAAGGCTATATAGGAAGGCAGAGACAGAAAATTGGAAAAGAATGGGGCAACATGACTCCCAGTTCTGCATTTGAGACCCAAGACTGTTCTTCATTTCTGTCAATAGGATGTGCAGGCATTTTGTGCCAGTTCAGTTCTGCAAAGACTTGCATTTCAGAGTTTCTGTGGGAGTTTCAGGTTCAAGTGAGTCTGAATATAATAACTGAGTTTGACCCTCTTCATGAACTGGATCAAAACTCAGGAAATTTCTGAGAGTTCTGGGGCCCACTGTCCACTGAAACATTGCACAGGACAAGCTGCATGTTGTTCTGAAAGTCACTAAGAAGATAGTGCTTGCCCTTACTCTCCTATCATTTATTCTTCCTCTTTGATGGGTGTTCCTAAAGTGCCCACCACTGTAGTATCCAGTGCTCCTTACAGTTATTATCAAAGACAAGCAACATGCTTTGACTATGAGCCATCAGAAGCAAGCTATCTGAGTGCATAGAAACTGTGCTTATCCAACACATACCTCTACAGCAGACAGCTTGGATGTCCTATCTTGAAGAATATGACAAGGTGTGACAGCTTTCCCTGCTTAGGAATATGTTTTCCTTCAGAGATGATCCCTGTACCATGTTCTGAAAGTTGCAGGCTTAAGGCTGATCTTCAGGAGAAGCCAAATCTACAGGTATGAGCCTTTCCTGGTGACAGCTGCAGGCCCTGAAAGAGACTTCCTGGGGATGTGAGTGTCCTCTTCAGTCATTCGTCACACCAGCTATTAGGGAAAGGGATGGGCAAACCAGCTGCCCATCACAGCACATATGACCTAACTGTTAGAAGTGCTGTAGACACCTTTCATAAGATGTCCACCACTACAGGAAGAACATAACCAAAATGCTCAGATCTTTGCTAACATGAACTCAGACTTGCAAACAATCAGGAGAAAAAGGAATTTCCTTTCTCCTTAACATAAGAGAAGCAGCCAGCCTTTTACAGTTAAAATAATCATGAGTGTATGTCTATCTGCTTGCGTAAGGCAGTAACATTATGTCCACAGTTACATTTCACTCTCATTTTCTTTGGGAAATATGATACTGAAATAGTGCCTTGGCCTTTCCCAGTGATAATTTCCCTGTTCCATTATAGAATGGATAGAACAACAAAATGAGTTCATCACAGTTTTCCAATAGGGCTTTTAAATGTATAGAGAGAAGGATACACACTCTTCTTTGTGGAGATTTTTTTAATCTCTGTTTGGTTCAGCCATTTATTGTTCCAGATGTCACTGAAGTCCCAATAAAAGGCCTATATTCTCTATAATCCAGAGTTTTTCTGCAATTCGCCAATTCGTCACTTCACTGAGCGCCTTGATTTATGTTCTGCATCCTTGTCTGCCTCTCCTAGATGGCTACCTTCTTCTGCCTATCAGTTTGTTAGAGCTGTCATCTACCTGTTTCCACAGCTTCCTGCCTGCTACAATGTTGCTTTAATTCTTGGGTTTCTGCTTTAGCTTTCACTTTAGCATTGATGGGCAGAGGCATTTGGGAACTACAAAATCTGCCTGGTCCTTCCAGTTTGATACTGATCACAATTAGCAGTCAGTCTTACAGCTCCATTTACCCAGCTATCGTCTCTTCCATGCTCTGCGCAGAAGCAGTCAGGCACCAGATCTCAGTAAGGAGTTTGCTTGTGATTGTATAGAGAGGATAAGACCGCCAGGAAAATAGCCCTTTGTAGTCCTGGTTTCCAATCCTCTTCACGCCACTTTAGATCTGGATCAGCTTTTGTCGTGCTCCTGGGCTATACAGCTTGTTGTTGAAGAGATACAAAAGGATAAAGAACCGTTTCAGGCATTACCAGCCCAGCACTGGGTGAAAAAATACCGGCCACATCCACCCTTAGCTGATCTTGTGAGACTCTGAGGGGCTCCCCAAAGCCCTCCCACACAGCCTGGGACCTCGCATTCAAAGTTTGCTCTTAAGCAGCATGCACCAGGGCTGTCCACAAATTGCACCTGCCCTTGCAGCACATGAGAGCTGGGGCCTGCTGAGAAGCATCCCAATCTGTTTTGATGTTAATCACTTGATGTCATCCACAGTCCCTGGGATAGATGGAGGCTACCAGGGCAAGCATGCATTGTTGCGGTCCATTCACTGTGTGCTACATTGTGCTTTAAAGCAGAGGGCACAACCTGTATATCCCCCCACCAGCTCTTACTCTTCTGCTACCACCCAGCTATAGCCAGGCCAAGGCATCTCCTGCAGGTGTGGAGTACCAATAGGCCTTCCTTCGCTCAGCCCTGAGGCCACACAACTACAGAGTTCAACTGGACATTGTTTCCTGGATATCCTGCGGGGTCCTGTTGCCTCTAAGTCTGTAAGACACCATTTTGCTTTGCTGTGGCACTCATGCTCCATTGTCCAGTAGCAAGATGGGCTCTCTGCTCTGATGTTGTCAGATCATACTGTTCACCTGTTAGAGATATCTCAGGCCACAGAAGTTCCATAGATGCAAACATTTACCCATTCTCAGACACACAGAAACACACACACACACATTTTCAGTCCCTCTAAACTTCTAATAAAATGTCATTAACATTTAAATGCCAACAAAAAAGCCTCTATTAACCTGCAGTTATGCTAATCAATGTTTCCAAGAAACCTAATGCTCTAGCTTGCTGAAGATGGAGCCTGGCCTTTGACAGGTGATTTCTCATGCTGTACCAAGTATTCTTTGGATTAACACCTTTGGATAGCACCCCTGTGGCTCAGGTGGATAGCAGGACTCCACCTGCTATCCTCTTTTGAACCCAAGAGAAGAACTGAGAAGCTAGCCTCTTCTGGGAAACTGGGGAAAAAGAACATGTTCAGAGTGGACAGAGAGAAAAGTTTAGTGCTCTTAGATTTGTGAGGTATGAAGAGGGAAAGAACATATTTCCAGATAGCTAGAAAATGAGGATTCTAAGGAGCATAGAAAAAAATGTTCCTGACTGAAAGTTTAAGTATGGGGCTAACAGAGAGGAGCACTCCGAGCCTTCAAAATATGCCTAGTTCATGGGATGTGGGTACTGTTGCCTGAAGACCCAGTGCTTTCTGGCCATCTGTGCCTGAGATTTCCTTTGGCAAATCCATAAAATTTTGGTATCTTCTTTTGTACCTGTTAACCTTTCTAGATCACCACTTTATCTCTATTTGCAGGCTGCTACAGATGTCAGCTAGCAGCTGCATTCAAATGATTCTTCCAGTAGGATTCATGTAACAAAAGCATGTGCATGCATTGTGTCAGACATGTACACATAGCCCTTTTACCTTTCATGATGGATACATTTCTTCTAGAAGTTTTAGTCCTGAGTCTGGCAGCTAGAAATGGCTGAAAATATTAGGACTTACTAGGAAATGAACCAAGAAGAAAATATGGACTATCCTCAGGGTATTGTAGAAATTCATAGTTGGACCACATCTTGAAAATTGTCTGAGTTCTGGCCTCCCCATTTGGGAAAATATCCTTTCCAAGGAGCAGAGAAAGTATCTCTGGGAGAGGTTCAGAGAAAGACAGCAAGGACGATCAGATGTATGGAAAAGCTTCCATATAAGGGACAACTAAATCATCTATGACTCTTCTGCCTAGAAAAGAGACATCTAATAGGATTATAAAGTGCTGAGTGTCCTGCAGATGGTGGACAGACCTTAAGGGTTAACTGTCTTTTCCAAGGCAAGAACTTCAAGCATCAAATGAAGCTAGTAGCTGGTTGTTTCGAAACAAACAAAGGAGATAGCTTTTCTCACAAAACACAGTTAAACTGTGGAACTCATTGCCAAAAGATATGCCAAGAGCTTAGGTAGACTCAAAGGGAGGCTGGACAAACTGATGGATAAAAAATTAATTGAAGGTTACTACTTCTCATTCAGAATGTCCCTCAGCTGGAAACACAGCTGGAAGTATACCCAGAGGAAGTATCATACATACTTTCTCTATTTTTATACACTGCTCTAGGCATTCACTTCTGGCTAATAACAGAGACTGTGTACTGGGCCAGTTAAAACATTGCCCTGACCCAGTACTGTTACTTTCGTATTCTTATGTTATATATGAGCCTAATAAATGGAGACCAGCAGCTGCCATCCTCCCCACCCCACCACCCCCATTTTCCCTGAATCTGGCAACATGTGAGAAATAACCTGACAGAGATAAAAGCACCATTTTCAGAAGTGTAATTTAATGAGGTTACATTAAAACTGAGAAAGGCAATTAGGACCACACATCACATTTACATTCACAGAGACTTAAAAGCAGAAGGGAATAGACACATGGAACAATGTAAGGCTGTGAGGGGAAAGCAAAAGTATCACTACGAAATACTGCTCGCCTACAGGAAGCAACATAACTGAGCATCACAGAGCAATCCCCTGCAGAGATATGTAGGGACATTCCACCTGCATAAGCCTTCCTTAAAAAAAAAAAGCTCCGCTTTGCTGGAAAGGAAGAAGATAAGCATCCATATCACAGAAAAGCACATGCCTTTATTTGGAACAACTTTAGTTGCAGCTCCATGGGTGAAACCAAGACCTGGAAGTATATGGAAAGAAATCTACAGCTAGACAGAGGAATCCCTGGAGCTAGGAAAGCCAGTTTGTGATAAAGCCCTTGGTGTCCCGTGTCTTGCTACTTCCAAGCAGGAAGTGATAGGAGACTGGATCAATAGTGTTTGCATCATATTTGCATTGTATTAATTTCATGCATCTATCTTCCTCTGGTGGCCTGTCTGGGCTAAGTATAGGAATTTTCCCCACACTTCGATTTGTCTTTAGGATGGGAGAGGCATTAATGCTACCTACAGCTAGTGACTTGACACAGGCATTCCTATGGGCACTAAATTTTCTCAGCTACCTTGCTGGTGTACACTCAGGTACGTGCACTCAGGTTAAACTGATCCCTGGATTCAGCAATAAGATATTTTTTCCACTAGTCAGACTGCCCAGAACAACTAGGTATGGGGTTTTTGGTTTTTTGACCATGTAGTTTAGTGTAAGGTGTGGTTTCCTTCCTTATATGGTCCAGGGGTGTTATTTAACAAATGTCTTACTATACCAGAGACCTAGGATGTTAACAGTGACCTCAGTCTTCCCTGTCCTCTTCCATAGCCCATTCTAGTAGTCTTTGGGTCTTACTATAGGTCATAAGTGTGTTGCAAGGGTATTGGGAGTTATATTATCATTGTGGTGAGTGGTAGAGATGTTCTGTAAAGCCTTCTGAACTAGGTCATCCAGTTCCCGTCCTCTCTTATCTACGTACAGCAGGTCAACATCAAAATGTTCTGTATTCCTACATTCTCTCATCTGTGCCACAAATCTCAAAACCTTGTTTGTGCGTTGACTAAGATGGCTATAACCGGCAATGGAAAAAAGAGAGATCCTTTTAAAACTGTGAAGTCTAATTCCTCTCACCCATTTGTTGACAACTCAGGCAGTGTACACTGACATTGCAGATTCTTTTAAAGAACCACAGATCTCATTTCAGGAGCTGTGCTTGGCATCTACCTCATGTTCCCTTTCAGCCACTCCACTCCACTCCTTCCCCTTTGATTTTTTCCATTATTTCCTGTGTCTTCTGTGTGCTTTGGCCTCTCCTTCAACTGAAGGCCATTACTTTGCTTCCTGAGATTCAAACAGGCTACAACCTTTCATCAATATCGATTTCCCCATTTTTTCCCCTCCAGAAAGAAATGCCTGTCTAGCAGGCAGGGGAAAGCACCTCTCACATAAAAGTGGAGCAGAACTAATGTATTTGCCTATTTTATTATTCCTTGCAAATGTATTATTTTAACAGGTTTATTTATGGTATGTGAAAAGTTAAATATTCCTTTGTCCTTGGCATTTACATAAAGTGATGCAGTGTGAGATTCTGTTTTTTTTAACGAGGTATTTGTCAAAATACTCTCACTGATGGATTTTTTTAATACCTTTGAGACCATAAAAAATCAGTTTCCTACAAATCCTGCTTGTATCAGAATCTGAGTGAATGGCTTATAATATCCTGTGGACATATTTCCTCTAGACTTTTGACTTCTGTTTTGGAGCAGTGAAAGAAGAAAAAACCCAGACCATGGAGGACCCATTCCTGACTCAACCCTGAGCCCAGGGCTGAGTGGGGCAGTGCAAAGTGGAGCTTCGTGCGTACTCCATGGGTCCTGGTGGGCAGGATCAGAGCAGCTGCAAAGTCCACCTGGCAGCCATGAGCCCCTGTGCATTGAGTTAGGATATACAACAAGGTTCACCCAAGTTGTTAATGGAAATCCTCCAGTGAAGGTGTCTCCTGCCTTTGCTCTCTTTCTTAGCAGAACAAAGCAGAACAGAACAACATAATGTCAAATAAGATCTGGAAGGGAATGGCAGCATGGGACACTGCTCTGAGGATGAATAGTCAACACAAGATGCCCCAGACTCTCAGCTTCCCAGGTGGCCCTTATCCTCCCCCTTTGAGCTGGGCCATGTAGGCTGTGGTGGGATGAAGTTGCTGGGGCAGGGAGGGGAGAGGTCTTCTTGCTCATCTTTCAGCATTTGAAATCTACAATTCATAAATGCAACACAGCAACTCAAAGCCACCATTTTTTTATGGATTTCAATGACAGCCTCAAGACCACAGCATCCCTTCTGAATTCAGTTCGCTAATGATACTGTTGTCAGACAAAATGACTTTAACCTCACAATCATGAAACTCAGGGCCCACAGGGCTGTAGTTGTGGTACGTCCCAGCAGGGCTGAGGTGGTTGCCATTGCACCACACCACAGCCTCTGTCCCCGTCACCCTGAGCCCCTTCTCAGGGGCTGCTTGGAGACTCTGATCAGTGTTCTTTTGTCATTTTTCTTGGGTTTTTTTCTTTTTTAACTGGTAAGTGCGAAATTAAAAGGAGAATCGAAGGAGAGCCCCCGCCAAAAAAGTGGTATTTCCATAGGAGCGCCCTGGTTTGGGAAGTGGCAGCTGCCCATGACTGCACCTTCCCTGGTGCCCAACAGGTGCCCAACAAGCTTGACCCAGAGCCCTTCTGCACTACATATGGGTGCTCAGCACCTAAAATGAGTTTGTTAGGGCTCTGCCAAGCCCCAAGCAGAGAGGTGTCCACATGACACATACGCAGAAACAACATACACAGAGGCACGTTGTTGTAAATGTGACTTTTTGGCAATCTTTGCAGAAAGGCCAAGGACTGAACCAAAATGGAGGATGTATTCAACGACCTTCCAAGAATAAAACCCAATAAATACTAATAAGGGAGGTCTGTGTTCTTGTTACGCAGGGTTTTCATTTCCAGAACTGCCAATAATAGCACTTTCTTAACCTGCTAAAACAGTCAGTGGCACCAGGCCTCTGGCCCCCTTATATATTTAGGTCAGAAATACAGAGGAACAGATTAAAGAGGCTTAGTCCCAGTCCTGACAGCCTAAAACAAGAGTGACACAAGCACAGAGAATGACTGTGTATGGGAGAAAGCCCCTTTCCAGGTGGGAGTCTGAGTGTAGAAGAGGTTGCTCATTGGCCTTGATGACTGCTAGATGAGACAGACAAGAAAGAAGTTTGCTCCAAATATAAAGCAGAAAGAACAGCAGGATCTGTCCTGAGACTCCAGTGAGATGCACAGGAGAGTCAGGAGGCAGAAGTGAGAGGAAAACAGGAAGAAAATGGGAGTGAATTATGTAAGTGGTGCAGATTCCTTTATTCAAGGACACAGACGGAGACTGAGAGAAGGAGAGAATTATGTAATAGCATTATTTACAGGTCTGGCAAAATTCTTTCCAACTTCCACATACCCATTATTGTGCAAAATAAGCGAGACTTGAAGTAAATATTAGAGCTAGTTAGGGATACCTTAATTCATTCATTTTGACTTCAGTAATTCTTTTACAAATCTGAAAACATTGAAAGTTCCTTAAAAATAGGAAAAAAAGCTGCACCAGAAAAGAAACCAATCCTTAATTATCAACTTAGTAGAATGAATCAATATTTATTTCAAAACATGCTAACAATATATACAAACACATCCTCATTCTTTCTCAATCTGCGTGGGCGTTGATTTCCGGCTATGGCTCACTAAGCACAACCTGGATAGTACTTAACTCTTGTTGATCCCAGGAAGAGATAATACAGGCTCAGCTTGCACCAGAATTCAGTACTGAATCATATCAAATCCCCACATGCTGGTGAGTGGTGCAGAAGCGTTAAGTACAAATGTATTCTATTATGAAGTGCAAAACCTAAATATCTGCAGCAAAAGGTCATGCAGGCAAGATAAATGGTCATGATAGCTCCTTTTCAGGTCTTTTTTCACATTTGCACGTAGTGAAATCACACTCGTTACAGGATGCGCACAGTGTCAGAGCTGTGCTGAGGACCTTTCTTCAGTGTGGTTGTTTTGTCATGTATCTGTGGGTTCCTTTCTTGCATACTGATCCAGAGCCCATTGAAGATGGTCAGTCTTTCCATTGCCTTTAACAGGCTTTCAGTCAAGACCCAAAAGGTCAATTCCATAAAGTATTAACTAATTCTGAGTACCCTCAGTTCTCATTGAAATGCTGGTAGTCAGCATCTCCAGAGCTGCCTTATAGATTGGGACTCTAGATCCACTGTGACATGCACAGAGTAATTTATTTGCTTTTTCAGGTCACTCTTCCAAGGTCATCTGAATCACATGTGATTGGATGGCCAGGAGAGGCCATCTCTATGGACACAAATACCTTCTTATCTTCCCACTGGCCAGTGAGGCAGGATCAATCTGCAATGTCACAGAGAGTGACAGACAACCAAAAACAATTGGGTGCAGTGTTATAGAGTCAGGTTTCTATTTAATGTAGGACCGTTACAGCTCCTAAAATATTCATTCAATTTTTAATAGGTTATCTGTTAAGCCAAAAATAAATGAGTGCACTTCTCTGAAACTAAATAAACACTCTCGGTGAATGGAAGCTTTAAATTTCAGACTACATAGCTAGCCTTAAAAATGGAAGTGTATCCATTCATTATCTATAACCACTTATAAATTTTAAGTAATCTGCTAAGAGTTATTACCTAACACTTGCTTTTCAGTGTCCAAAACATATTTACTGCATGTATACAGTTAGTGAGATTTTCAGTGAGGCAAGGGAATGAAACTGCCCTCTAGGTGGGCTCAGTTCTGAGTGTCAAGGCTCCCGGTGGCCATTTCTCTAACAGTGCTTACTTACTACACACATACCTCTCACATCTGGAAGGGAGGCAATCTGAAAACAAGACAGAGCTAAGCTATCCCCTAGGTCCCCTCTGTAGTCAACAGAGATGGAAAAAGGATCTCTTAAGAGTAATTCAGCCCATCCTAGGAGAAATGGAGTGAATTATCTATGGGGGCTCTCCTATCTCTTTCTGATGATCCTAGGGGAAGCCTAGACAAATCATTTACTTTACCCTTAGCTTTTTAGGTGACTGAAGTTAGGTAAGATTTGCCCATTTATAGACCACTCTAAGTGATATTCTTTGAGAAAAGCAAATGCAAAAGGACTACAGGACAAAGGGCCTCCAAAAATCTCCAGGGTAGTGATGGGACACTAGGATGACATTTATCCACATATACTGAAGATCCCAGCCCTCCCTGCTTCACCCTGCTCGAAGCGCAAACTGTATTAGTCTAGACTAAGGACTGCAGCCCTGGACTTGTGCTTTTGCAGATTCTTCCAATCTTCTTTATATTTTTAAATGCTTTTGTTCATTCTCATCTAATCCCGTGGGTTGCCATTTGGTGTCTTAGTGCAAATGAGAGGTTAAATGAGAGGTTAAATCTTAGTTAAATGAGAGGTAACTTATTTCCTCAGCTGAAGGCCAGTGTTGACAATTTCAGATACATACTCTTTGCTCATGGTGTACAATTAGGGCCACTATCTTCTGCTAGGTCCAGCATCTAGATACCTTAGGGGATTCAAAGCAGACAACGTGAGAACTAGAAGTCATCATATCGTAACATCTTCCTGGCTGCATTTCTGCACATTGTCCTTTCCTTGACTGAAAGAAAGCAGAGTTGTGAGCTGTGGAGAACAAAAGGTTCAGTTGTGAGGTATTAAACATTTAAAAAGGCAAGAACACTTCCTAGGAGTTATCTACTTCCATCCAGACTACCTCATCCTCCTTTGTTGCCCATTTAATGACCAGAAATATAAACAATGTTATCTCCAAAAATAAGTTTTAAAAAATAAAATCATCTCTCTCACACATGCTCATTCCTGCAATTTCTTTTTGCTTTAGTCAAAAAAAAAAAAAAAAGAAAGAAAGAAAGAAAGAAAGAAAGCCCAAATGCTAGAGAGAGAAGCAGCTGGGCTGATGTCAAAGCTTCCCGGAGGACATTTCACAACAGGCCTAGAAAAGGATTACACTGTAGCTGGTAACAGTAGGGGATGTTGATTTTCAAATCCCTTTTATTCAGCATTTGTGTCAGCGTTTTCATGCATGTTACCTCTGGGCTGAGCCAAACATAAATCTGTTCTTACTGGTCTTCTCATTAGCATGCATGAAACAAACATTAGCAGAGTGGTCATCCGCACTGAATGATAGCAAGCCATTTATATCACTCTGGGAAGCAAACAGGAGGCAGTCAGCAGTGGCGTCTGACCTACGGACCCAGTTACGCGGCTGCCAAAAGCCCATGCATGGGGTCGAGTGTCACAAGGCAGACCACAGAGTGAGGCTTGTGAGACTGCTGTCTGCCATGCAGGACATGTGACACCAATATGTCAGGGGAAGGTATAGGTACTGGAGTTTTAATCTTGGAGACCTGAGGAGGCCCATTATCCACTAGTGAAACAAACTTTCTGTCATGTAACATTTGGCATCTGCTTCTACATCCAAAGATGGAGAACTAGTGACATGATCTTTACATTTTTCAGTCAACTGGCTCAAATCAGCCCTGCAAGAAAAAGGTCCTGGCTTTTTTCTTTTACCACCTTGAGGGTGGCTAAGTTATGCATTTAAAATACATTGTTGTCCTAGCCATATTCAGCTCCTCAAAAGCAGGAGGGATCACCAACAATGCAGACAACATGAAAGAACAGAAGTTTCTCTGCTGTACAAAATCCTTTGTGCTGAGCCAGCATTGCTTCATAATTTAGATATATTTTTACTATGAAAGCTTAGGCACATGTGAATGCAAGCTGTGCATTAGGAGCCATGCTAAAGAATGAATGTTTCATATGTGTCTATTACTGTGGTAGCTGGACTTCTCTCTTCGTACAGCAGAACTGCTGCAAACAACGCATTGTAGCAGGCTCTGCGGCAGATTTCATATTGCTAATGACATGGGAAGACTGAAAAACTGGTGTCTTTCAACAACATCCCATGTGTTAAATTAATGACATGTAGCAGAAGCAATGCAGAAAGATTGTTGTCTTGGTCCCATCTGGGTCCTGCGCTGGGGAAGCAGGAAATGATGGAGTTTTTCAGAAAGGAACATTTTCCAGCCAACTTTTTTTTTAAGCCACAGCAGCAAGCCCTGGTAGCTTTCTAGTTCTTCTCCACTTTGGGGAAATGCTCTGGTGAAGAAACAAAGTATAGGATATTGCCTCAACTTGGAAAGGAAAGGGCATTGTTATTCTCCACAGCTGACTGGAGCATATGGGTGTGGAAAATCCATCTCTATTCTTTAGTAAAGCAAGAGGTTGTACACTGGTGGAAAATACTTGAGATTCAACATACTGATCCACAAGTCTCCCTCAACTTCTCTGGAGGCCCCACACAACAACCTCTACCTGGATCCCAGTGACTTCCTAACTCCAAGAACCTTGAAAGGAGATGGCATGAGAGGAGTCTGGCACATCCCTACAGATTGTGCTGTGAACGGCATTGGTGTACTCCATTAAGCTGCGGACAGGAAAACCTACCAGACAGCAGAAAGTTTCTTTGCTCAACTGCTACTGGTGATGGTTGCCCCCTTGGAGGTGTGGTGACAATCATTTCAGTTTCTTGCTCCAGATGCCACTGTTTGAGCCTTTCTCCAGAGTAGTGCCTCCTCCATGTGACTCAACAGTAAATTTGACTGAATTTTAAAAAGCAGCCAGATGTAACACTGGACACCCCTGTCTCTTGGCGTAATGACTGCAGAAACTAGCATATCTTAATTTCATTAGCCCACTGAGCCAACAGATTTATATATAACATTTTTGATTATCTTATTTAATTGCACTTCTATGGTGGGGATGCAGCATACAATCTTCCTACAGCTTTTTCTTTTTTCAGCCAACTTAGCAGAGCTTAGCTTCTGCATCCACAGGTTGAGCACAGAGCTCTACCCAGCAAAATCTGAACAGATTCCCAACCATCTGACACTCAGAAAGATGATTCCTTCCAGGACAGCTGTGGCAGTACTTCCTAAGGACAAGCTCACCTTATCACTTCTAAATGGCATAAATAAGGGTTGCCAGGCTAGTCTGTGGCAGAGCAGCTAGTGCATCATCGGCATTGTTCTTCCCAGGAAAAGGGAACTCTCTATACACAAAAACTACCACAGATGCCACTCATTTGTAATTCCAGTCAAGGGCCAAGGTTTGAAAGGGGCAGTGAGCAGCTCAGTACATTTGAGCTCAGGTACTGAGCAGGAGGGGGTGGGTGCTAGTGTGACCTTACTGTTTACTTAAGAAACTGAGGTAAGTAAGGTCAGCAAGAAAAATTTATGGGACTTTAAATAGTGGATTTAGGTATGGAAAGTCCACTTTATGAATATTACTTGTTATGTTGAGATTCTTGCCTCTACCTTAGGGTTTTAAAGCTAACAAATGTTTGGCTACTACCTGTGGCACCTAGCAGGAGAAGGTTCATGTGATATCTGTCTGGGAAGACCTCAATTTTTTACCTTTTCCCACTCATAATGCTAGTGCAGATATGTATGCATGCACAGTGTGTTTCCTTTTTTTTTTCCTTCCCAACAGAAAAATATCTATTCTGGATTAAACAGGCAACACACTTAGCTTAGTTGTCATTGGATTTCTGGATTTCCTTTCTTTCCCTAGCTGGTTCTGTTTTCTGGTGCCTCTGTTCTAGTGAAATATCAATCCACTTGCAAAGAAATGGATGAAAAAGGGTTTTTTTCATTAAAAATTAAGAACCTTCTGTTCCTCAAAGCAGAAACAAAAATACTTCTTCTAATATTAATGCTTATAATCTACCTTTAAAAATACATCCATGCCCTCCCACGTCCACCCCCTCATGGTTCTAAATTAATTGATGGTGCTAACAGTGCCATCTCTTGCATGAAAACTAAAATGGAGTTTCTGACCATTTATAGTCATTGTGATTCCTATAGCATTTTTATAAAGCACTGGCACTATAAAATGCAATGTCTAGCTACATTTTCTGTGCCACTTAAACTAGATATGAAGTTATCTTTCGATTTCTGTCTGAAGTTGTTTTACAGTATTGAGCCCTGTTAAATAACTGTATTTTAGATGAGAAGCCTTTTTGCTGTAAGGTGAGCAAATGGATTCCTACAGAAGTTTATGGAGAATTTTAAGGGAAAAATGACACCATATAAATACACAGTACTTATTTACTACAAATACCTTCAGAAGAATAGCAGGGGCATTATCATGTACAACCGATGAACCTCCATAAAAACAGAGATCCTATTTTTATGCAAATTTATGTAATTACAGAGAGGCGAGTCAGAGTGAAAATAATATGTAAGCAAACTGTTACTCAATAGGGAACTTCATAGGACTGAATTATTAGATGCCAGAAGCACTCATTCAGAGAATAACTTTGTTTTGTAAGTGCTAAGTGTGCTTAAACAGCAAACCATCAATATCCTGTTTGTCAGCAAGTGTTTGCTAATAACACAAGATGTTGAGATTGGAGTTGGGAGTAGAAACCAATACCTCAGTTGGCACTCTAGCCACCAGACTGGTGGCTGACAGCTGTGTGGAGTAAGATCCAGCCAGGGATTTGGGTGCTGCAGTGCTTTGCTGGCATGGCCCTTAAGATTAGACTCCAGACACCTGTGTTAGGTTTAGGATCCCTGTGCAGTGTCTGAGGAGGGATAAATAGCATAAAATGAGATTTAGCTCTCATGAGAATGTGATTAGCAGGCAATGACCAAAACCTAGGCAACTGGGAAGCGCTGGAGTGAGCAAGTCCTGGCTCCTGCCCTCATAGCTGCTTGAGATAGAGGCCCATCTGCTTATTTAGGACTCAGTGCTCTGAGGGTGAGGCTTGACTATATTGCGCTATCAGCAGTGGTACTGTGCTGTGGAGGCCCCTCCTTGGGCAGCTCATTCTTGCCTCTACACTGAGTGTGTGGCTCTTGCAGGTGTGTTGCCTTAATGGTCAGGCTGGTCGATCTCAGATCAAGAGACAAATAATAAGAAAAAAAAAAATAATAAAAACCACTGGGGTGGGGACAGTGAAGGTCTCTAAAAGAAATGCAAAGAGCTCCCTCCTCTGGTGCCCAGCATGGGCCCCACAGATGGTCCCTCTGGCATCACTGAGGAAGCAATATGTTGTGCTATGAGGCAGGAACCATTCTACACATGCACTGCTGTCAGATAACCTGCTGGAAGTAGGTGTGTGTTGCTGTCTTTCTCAATGAAGTGAGCAAGGAATTGTTCTTCTTTAATGTACACAGAGGGGGCTGTGGCCTCAGCAGTCGTGCATGACATGGAGGACCCAGGCAGTAAGGGTACTTACAAAGAAAACCTATTACCTAAACTCCAGTCAGTGAGGCAGGAGCCAGGTGCAGAACTGCTCTTCTCAGCATACAAAAGCAAAACTAAGCCTAGGAATCCATGACATACTGATTCAAGGGCCACCTCTGTAAGTTTGGAGTTGTGTGTTTTTTCTCATTGCTTGCTGCTTCTGTGAAAAAGGCAGTGAGGTAGATGTCTTTAAAAAAACAAAAACAAAAAAAAAACAAAAAACAAAAAAACCCTCTGACTTTGTACAAGTGCTATGAATATCCCAAGTTTGGAAAGTGGGGCTAAAGGCACCTATGGATTTCTGGAGGGAAGTGAAGAGACCCACAGTGAGTTGGCTGTCTCCATGATTACAGCAGCAGGGGTGAAATGTGAAAAAGGAGAGTGGGAGCACTGAGCGGCATTTTAGACCTAGACACTTCTAATTTCTGTTGTGAGTGCTCCAGCCTCTTACTGGATCTACTAGTCCCAAGTCTCTGCATTGTAAACCTTCTGGCAAATGTTTCAGTGCTGTTTTCTGCATTCTGCCAAAAGCTTATTGGATATTAATGTGGCTTCCTGTGGCTGGAATGAACCAGGTCCCTTTTGCGCTTTTAAGAAATACAGGAAAACCACTGATCTCATTTGCTTTCAGCACACCAACCATCTTTGCTTCCCACTGAAATAAGTTTGAGAGCTGCTAATCCCCACATTGCTTCACAAGAGACAAGCATTTGAGAGAAATCAGATGACCTCTGCTCTGACCCTTGCCACAATGAGTACAAAAGTTAATTATTCGGTGTGGTGCATTTCTTCCATCTTTCTGCTAAGATCAGCCAGGATCAGGGCTTCACCTAAAAATAAATAGCTCAGAGGGGCCTTTTCACCCTGGGGATACAGAGCACCTTTAGCATCCTTGGTGGCCCTAGTGGGCACGGGCTGCACAAAATGTATTTTACCCTTCTGCTCAAACCTGGCTTCTTGTGAGAAGGCAAACTCTGAATGCTCCTGGCTGCTCTTCATTCAGCAGTTGCTTCTTCAATACATCTGGTCAATGGATCAAATCAGGCTTTTGCTAACCCCCCACTTCATGGTTCCCAGTTCAGTGTTGGGTCTGTTATACAGTGACTGTAGTTGCTAAAGGCCTCTGTCCTGGAGACCAGATCTTCTTTTCATGCTCTAAACCAACAGCCAATGTCACAGTGGCAATCAAGCTGAGGGTAAAGTCTGTGATATGAAGCAAAAGTGGCAGTGTAGCACATGCTCCCATGCTAGTCCTAGCTTACTGTTGGAAGTGTGAGTGTCTGGTTGCAGTGGAGATGTGACAGTATGAGCTAGCAGCCAGAGTACAAATTGGTGGCTGGCCTTTGGGCACACTGTCTAGTGCCAAGGATGTTTTCTAATCCATAATAATGTATTTTCACTGCTCTCTGGATGCATCTGGACATCTAGGTTTGACTCCCATGGGTATGCTGGGGTAAGTTCTGTGCATCTTCAATTCATAAACTAGATGCTTTCCTCAAGTGTGTTTAGACACAGGGAATGGTCAGCTACAGTCCCATAAAGGCCAAATTTATTGGCTTTCACTGTTAATTTTCAGGAGGTAAGTTCATTCTGGAAGGACAGGCTGAGTCAGAGAGATGACTTGATTGACTGTGCAGTGTTTTAAACTTTTGGTAGGTTTGGAGTGTACCAGTAGAGTGCCTTGGCTTGACTTCTTTCCCTTAAAGTTGTTCTAATGAAGTTTGTGAAAACACTTGCAAACTTAACTACGACAGTGCTCAGAACTTGAAGGACATGATCCTCTAACAAAAGCCTCCATCTTCCCCTGTCTGCTAGGATGTGTAGTTTTAAAAGGATCTCAAAGCATTATACAAATGAAGTATTCCCATTTTTAAATAAGGCCAGCAGAAAGATGGTTGTGAAATGGCTTGGCTCAGGCCAAGAGCTGAGCTGGCAATGAAACTTATTTTGCACAGTATTGCCATATTCTAGGCCCTGGATTCAACCCACCCTCATTTACTGCAGCAGTTGTGTCCAACTTCAGTGAGAAATTTTCATTTTAAAGATCTGCAACAGCATCAATAATGTGCTATAGGACAGTAAATCAAGTGCCATTCTGATATTATTTCAAGCAGAAGCTTGCTTTCCCCTTCCCCCCCCCCAAAACACCCATAATCTGAAAGAGCTTTATTGATGTCCTGTCTACCATCTGTTTTACATATGAACCTTGTGACTCCTAGTCTTTCAAGCTCATTAATGAGGCTAGTCAGAAGTATACCACAGCAGCTCTGAAATGAAATGCTGGTGGCATGTCTGCCAGCACAGGCTTGTTCTCTTTTTTCCCAATTCTACAGGTGAGTGCTAGTTCCCTGGATGGGAAACCCTTCTGTGATCAGTCCCCTGCTCTACTTCGAGTGGTGCAGCAGCTATTGGCATTTTCCCTTGCCTGCTGACCTGTTGCATGAGGAACTCCAGCAGGGGAAAGGCATGCATGTGTGTGTGTGGAGGGGGTTCTTGCTGCAGCACAGCCCAAACAGCTGGATTTTTTCAGCTGTACTGCACTTCCACTGAGCTCATCAGAAACTCAGCCTCTCTGAAGATTATGCCAGAAGTGCAGACAGTATGACCACCACTGTGGGCTTCCAGGGGCATCCATCTTAGTGGATTATGCAGATAGCTGTTTGAAGGAGATGCAGCTGTGGAAATGGAGACCCCCCATTTGGTATGCAAGCCACTGCCATATACTGCAGTTTTGTCTTCTATTTCCCTTTACTGATTGCTTTTTCTGAAGTCCAGTTTTGGCATTATTTGCTAAAACAATAACAAAAATGTAGAGTGGCCATGCACCACTTTTCCTCTGCCTGTCCTCCACCACCATCTTGTAGTAAACTTAAATGTATTGGTTCCCACTCTGAAAAGGAGATGCAGTTGCCTTTTTCCTCTATGCCAGCACCTGGGGAGGGATGCTGTTACCAAGAGACTGCCACACCTTTGTGCAGGGACAAAGGCGGGCATGGGCAGCTGGGCGTGGCACACCAAGAATTGGCTTGGGTTTTATTTATAGGTGTGTGATAAATTGTCCCCAGAAACTCCACGGTGTAAATCAGCTGATATCACTATAAACAGACACAATAAAAAAAGGGGCTTAAAATGAATATTCTAAAATGCCATCTGATAAAACACGCCTTTTCCTAGAAAGATGTGTGACCAGGCGGCTCCCTCTCCTCCTTCCCAGCTGAGGGAGAATGCTGCCCTCTCTTGGCTATGGAGACAAAGCTATGTTTGCCACCAGAAACTGCTCCACAGGGACTAGTATTTCCTGCCACCAAAATGACGCTGTAACATCAGGCCCCAGGAGATGGTGGTTTGCAGGAAGCCTAAGGTGTAGCATCAGCATGTAGAGTTCAAGATCTAAAGTGGTATCGTCTAGGTGGTTCATCCGGTTTGTTGCCTAGGGCTGCTGGAAGGGTATGATGCCTAGCAAACTGCAGGGCATTTGGATCCAAAGTGGTCGGTGGACAAGGATTTAAACAGAAACTCTGTGGTTAGGATTCTGGAAAAAATAAAATGTTTCCATGTCCTCTAATTCTCCAGAAATTCTTAGGCTGAAATCTGAGCCCAGAGCCAGGGTGAAGGCTAACACCAGCGCAGTGTTCTTCCCATAGGTGGGCACTGGGGCTTGGACTTGGCTCAGGTCTGCTGGAAACGCTTGTGCTGTCTTTACAGACAGCATGTTCAGTGAGAGGGCTTCTGAATCTGACCAGCACTGCATAGATCTGCAGAATCATGATTTTTCTTGCGTTGTTCTTGAGTCCAGGCTGCTGTTGATGCTGAGTGTCTCTCATGTTTCTGCTGAGTTCCTGTGCAAACCTGAATTTTGTTTCTCATTATCAGTGAACATTCAGGAAAATTAAGTCAAACTTGCAGATAGACATAGATTTTTCTTTTCTTGATGACTGGGTTTATTTCCTATGGCTTTCTCCCATGTTTGCAAGAATAGGCTGAGTCCACATGTCACCACTGACTCTGAACAGCAGATATTACTCTGCCATGCATGCAAGTGCAGTGTTGGGGCTTCTCAGGCATTTCTTACCAGGGAAGCAGTTCTTCCCTCTGCTGGAAAAGTGGGAAGTGACAGGACTTCTTCTGTCATTTGGGCACTTGGAATGTGTTTAACACTACCACCCAATCTCCCTCCTAAATGATTGCCTTCTACAGCTTCCCCGTCTCATGAGGAGGACAAGTCCATCAAGGCAGTTTCAGCAATGTTTTGCTCCTCACCACTTTGTTTCTTCCTCTGAGCTGCTTCCAACCCTCACCACTGCTACAATAACAGACAAAAAAAAAAAAAAAAAAAAAAAAAAAAAAGGCCAGTTCCCTTTTGAATTGCTTCTCCTAAGAGCACAGCTGCTGAATGGGTGGAAGCCTAGCTTTGGGGACAAAAGGGGGCAGATCTGCACAGTTGAAGCAGCTGGCTGAAATTAACTTTCTCACTAGAAGTGAGCAAAGCTAATAAATCTGTCAGGCACTCACTGTGAGTGGACAGAAGTTCAAACAAGAGACAACACTACCAAAATGATTTTGCCTCAGAATTGTGGGTTGGGAGAGGAAGGTGGTTTCACCTTGATGAGGTGTGATGATTCTGAGCATCCCCAGAATCTCATAAATAAAAATATCCTTGGCTCCATGCTTGAAAGCCAAATGTGTTACTAAAGCCCCAAATACATTAATATATCAAGGTAGCATCTTCTGTTCCAAAGAACCCTGAAGAGTAATACAAACCACAAATCAGAGGTGGTACCAGTGGAGTTGCTGTAAGTTCTCCTATTAAGATCTGTCTCAGATTAAGCAACATATGAACCATATTCCCTGTGCTGCAGAAACACGACTGACTTTGGGCTTAGCGCTAGCTCTGAGAGCTCTTCAGCAAGAAGCAATAGTGAACAACTGAGTGTGAGGAAGACTTTCCCAGAGGTAACTGTGGAAAGGACTGATGCAGTTTTCCACCTCAGAATGCTAGGAATGTTCAAAACTCTCAATTTGGAAATGTGCTCTGGAATCAACAATGTCCACAAGTGTTTGGGCCTTGCTTTCTGACTCAGCCTAATCATCATGGTGGAGCAGTGGCTCAGCAATGATTCAAAAGGAACACTGCCATCTAGTGCACTTGAACAGAGTGTTTTGATACTTCTTCAGAGGGGGGAAAAAATTACTTGGGGCCGTCCCTGCAGAGGCTGAAGGCATTGGAGAAGGCATTGTATTTTTATGTTGTGTAGAGAAACACTAATTTAACTTGCCAGTGATCTTTAAGTATTGAGAGGAGGAACAACAGAGCGTGAGATGCAAGTTCTAACACTTTTATTTTGCATTAGCACTCCTCTAGCTGGAGTACTCTGATCTAAAGAACAGGTTTCCTCAAGCTCTGCAAATGCAAGCTTGTCCTACACGCTGCCCTTGCAATGTCTCCTTCCTTATCTGCAGTGAATAACCTGTCAGAGGCTGGGTGCACCCTTACCTATTTTGTGTGCTCACTCACATCTAGACTGTCCTGTGCCCACAGACCCTATGTGTGCCACAACTAGATGGTTGTAAGGAAAATGCTTATCCATGGAAAATGGGATGGACCACGTGCTTTTAAAAAGACAGCCTGATGGGCTCTATTCAAACCAGTACCATAGAGCAGAGTATCTGTAGCCCTCTCCTCAGGGATTCAGCTTCCTTTTGTCCTAGCATGGAAGCCTTCCCCATGCTGAGGCACAGGGTGGGAGATGCCTTCCCATGGCACCATATAGCAGAGAGCTGCCCAATGGCAGCCATACTCTGCACTCCATACCTGTTGTGGGTCAATAAGGGGGGAATGGTATCCAGGGCAGAAACAACAGTCCTCAATAAGGATACATAGGTTTATTCTGGTGGCCTTGCCAGATCTCATTTCTAACCCCTCACCCTCCATTTTCCTCCTTCTCTGCAGAGCAAAATAATCCATGTAGATACAGGGATGGTTATTTCATATGGTGCTAGAATTTTTGTGATGTGCTGTGCTCATTTGCCTTATTAGTGAACAATTCTTTTTTTCCAGGAAGGAACAACCTAACAGCTTTCTGTTTTCCAACCTCTTCCCTGTGAGAAGAAGTGGTCTTTTCCACTTCATCCTGTTTGTGAAGTAGACAGAAGTTTTTCCCATGGGGGTCATGACCCCCGTGGGGGTCATAGGAGGATTCAAAGGGAATTGCAAAGTGTTTATACTAGCCTTCAAATAGCCAATTAGTTTTAATTGTTGGCAGCAGCTCAGAAATTACAGCTGGTTCTCCTGTTCCTGCCCTGGAGCAGCAAAGCTGTTGCCTGCAGTTAGAGGTAGCTGGCTGCTCCTTGCCTACTGCAAATGTTTTCAGCCAGTAGTTATGGCCATGGAAAAGGGTGTTGCCCCAGTGGGTGGGCTGACAGGAAGGCAGATAAGCTCAAAACAGCTGTGTTGGGGGGGGGGGGGGGGTGAGACATCTAGGTCTCCTGAACTGATGATTTGATTGTCCTTCTGACTTGGTCTTCTGATACAGCTACTGCTATCTAACATCAATGTAAGCTTTCAAGCTTGCTTTCCATGTCAAGAAACGCAGCCAATTCATTCTGCGCTACACCAGTCAACAACCTGTGAGTGTATTTTGCACATTTCTTACTTTCTGTCAAGGCTGGTAGCACATACTCCTCTTGTGACCATAGGAACAGGGCTTACTTAGCAATAAGCTGATGAATTAATCTGATCCCTCCACTAGATGGGATGGCAGCACCATAATTTCTAAATGCTTATGGTTAAAATATGAAGTTCCAGTATAGCCTGCTCAATATGAGGGGTTCCCATGCCAGATACTGCTAGCCAGGGGCTACGAGAGGCAAAAGTGCTTAGTTCCAGATCCTCTTCATCAGAAAGGGCACACAAAAAAGGAAATGATTCAGTGCCCAAAAGACATAATACGTGGAGGATTGTGGCTGACATCATCCAGCAACCAGGCATCATGGTGCCCCAGCAACCCTTTAGGTCATATCCTAATGTGAATGTAAGTGAGGGAGCAAGCAGAGGCTGAGAGCTGTCATTTCTGCATTGTCACTGTATGCAGCATGTGCTGTTTGCTGTCCACAGGAAGGGGAGACAAGCTTACTTGAGGAAGAGGAGAAAGTTAACATTTTTACAGATCTCTAACCTTGATACTTGTACAATCTTACTCCATCATTATCGCTAGAACAGTAATGTTCACTATGCCCCTATTTGCAGTTCTCACTGTTTGCCCCATAATGGTAGCCAATAGCATACAGTACCTCTATTCATCTTCCTTTGTGCTTTTAATTTCACAGGTAGAAGGTGTAAGTATTATCACTGCTACTTTCTCTATGAAGGGGAAGAAAAGAACTGACCAAGAACTCACAGCAGGCTGATAGTGCAACTAGGCAGTACCTACATGACCTGATTCCCAGCCTCTTTAGCAATATTCTGCATTATCAGGACCCTTCACTACCATGAACTTCATAGAAAACTAGACACAGTCCCTTTAGAAAACCTCTGGGATTTTTAGCTTGACGCTGCAGCAGATGAGGTATTGATCGTCTTGACTTTAATTTTAAAGGTATGTTTTAAGTGAAATTAAATGTGAAAATAAATAAAGGTTCTAGTGTGCCTAAGGTAATATTAAACATTTTTATATTCAGTTTTGTTTAATCATTTCACTTCCAATTTTCAGAATGCCAAACATGTCTTTGTCCTGGCACCATGTAGACAGGGTTCACATACTGTCAATCCAAACTGGACAGCTGAATAGAAAGCAACAGGGGCTTATGAAATCTGGGGAGGTGTAAGGAATAGGTAAGGATTCTAGTACAAGCATGAGTCTATTAGCAGCGAAATGATTATATGCTTTGTAATTTAATGCCTGACATTATGTTCTAGAGTTAATGTCCCCAGGAGAGAAACTGAACATTCATAATTCCCCCAAGCTAAAGCCTCAGAGAGGCCATAGAAGCAGTCAGGCAATACTGCACCAGGTACATTCAACTAATGCTTTCAGGGCTTTCTTAGTAACCCTAAGGACTTGCATTCTGAAGCATGGTTTCATGGCAAAAGATGAATGCTATTCCCAGAGATTTAGGAATTACACTGGACTCTTCATGTCATATTTGCTGTGAGCTTAGAATCTCTCTTAACTCTATTCTAGTGCAGCTTTGAGTTTTACATGCCCTCTATGGTGCACACTGCAGTCACTCTCACTGTCACTCATCTGAACAACAGTGGCACCTGAATATAAATACTCTGAGAGCCTTGTCACATTAATATGTGGACAATGCTAAATCCCCCTTCTTTTGCAGTTATTTCCTGCCCCACAATGTGAATTCCACTGGAAAAGCACAGTTTCTGCATTAGAGGAGAAAAAAAAAAAAAAACACCAAAACTCCATCCCTGCAGTACAAGAGAAATGTTAGAGGGTCAGAGCTGTAGGTACTAGTTCCCCGGATATCTCCTTGATGTGCTGGTTTCATTCAGGTTTCAGCAGTAAACACAGAAGTGGAAAGGGCTCATGATCGTGCTATGTGGCCCTGCTATGCCTTGAAGCAGCTTCATCTGCTACATTAGACTATACTTGCTGTTGGCTCCTAATCATCCTTCTCAAAAAGTCCACAGGTCACCTTTGATGTGTGCTGCTATCCCAGTTATTGCTTCTTGTGATGTGTGTGTCTTTCATACTTTGGGGACTCGTGGCTTTCATGTTTTGCTAGTGTCAGAACACTTCTAAGGGAACAGCTTTCTGTTCCCATTGCAGGCCAGCTCCCTCTGGATCAGCCAGTATCAGCCTTGCCTGTGGTGGCCCAACTAAGACAGATGCTGACCGCCTTGCCTGTTGGAATAGTCTAGTGGTGATGTTCAGAAGCGGTATTCCACAACAAGGGCCTCATTTAGCAGACAATAACATGCAGATAGTTCCCACCCACAGAGAGCTCACTGCCTAGGGTTATGGAAAAATATATCAAGTGGAGGTCAAAGAACAGTAAAGGGTAATAATGCAACACTGGTCACTCTGCTTTCCATGGGCCTCTTGCCTCAGGGATAACAGTCAACCTTGCCTGCATAGGACCAGCTGTTTCTTACTTCATACACACGCACACACACATACACACACACATGCTACACATAAATTAAACAGTCTTTAGCATGGTAACAAATAGCAAATGCTAAATTCAACACAGATGTGACCCAGTCCCTAGACACCAGCAAGCAGCTTCAGACTGGAGGTCTGTGCTGTTTAAGGAGATTGGGAAAGCAGGCCTAATGGGAAGGCTCCAACTCTTAATCTGGTGGGCCCTTCTAAGATTCCACTTTTCTTCCAACTTAACATATTTCCCGGATCCCAGCTGTCACACAAAATGGAGACTGGCTGTTCCAATATCCTTGAACTTTGTTTAAACACTGTACCTTTTGGAAAAAAGGTAGGTAACTTTTCTGTCCATGATACAGATTATGTTATGTTCCTCTTGGATGTTTGGAGAACAAAGTGTCTAAACCTTCAGAGCCTGACAGTCTACAGGATCCCCGTCCTATTCTGTGGATATGTCTTCTGAGGCCTTTCTAGCTCCCAGACTTCTCCTGCTGCCACTGGATCTGAGTCTCACATTCACTGCAGCGGACAACCAAATTAATGCAGGGCTGAGCAGCTGAAACTCCTGTGTGGCTTGCAAAAGATACAATAGAAAGCCTGCTGCAAAGTATCCCACTCGATGGATTCATAATGAATAGTGAATCTGGAGAAAATCTTAGTTGCCTTAGCACTCAAAATGAATGTCTGTGGGAGAGGAGCCATCACAAAAGATTTCTTAATCCATAAGTCCATTCTGAACAAATTCAAAGTCTAATTTGAAATGATATTTCTTAAATTTCAAAAGACTTGTATGCTGCTTCTGAATTTTCCCTTTTGATTAACTAAGAATTGCATCAACATCCCCATTATTATTACTAAATAAAACTGTTTGAGTTTCAGTCCATAAAGTTTGATCAAATGCGTTTTACTGTTGCTGTCTAAACATTTCATCTGGTTAATGTCTAACCAGAAGTATTTTTAATATTTGTACTTACTAAATTATTCGGGGAGAAGCTACTGATCGGAAGCCAACTGCTGATGTCATTTACACCAACAATTAGCCAAACATTGCTCAACTTGCTCAGGTGCTGCCAGGCCTTGAGGCTCGCATGTTCTTCCTCGTTTCTCCCAACAGGTGGCAGCCTCTTGACTCTTTTTTCTTTTCTTTCTTTTTTTTTGTCTCCTCGGATTTTAGGTAAAGGGCAGCATGGATAACACCTCCAGGATATTTTTGTCTTGAACAAGAAGGATTTTTGTCCCCCTTGATTTGACCTTCGCTTGTCAGACTAATGGTGGTGGGAGAAAGAGGCCAATCCCCCAAGCCCAGAGAAATAGGAGTGGATTTCACATCAGTGAAAATATAACACACAAAATAGCAGGGACAACTTCACAGTCAGTGTGTCATGAAATAGCTGTCAGAAAAGTCCGAGTCTAGTAGTCACAGAGGAAGGAAGGAAGTAAGCCCAGCTGCGCCTCTGCTGTGTCATGTTTTGGGACACAACTGCCTCTTGCAAATACTCTGGAAATTCAAAAGAGCTCCGACTAGCTAAAAATAAGCCTTGGCACCTTTCATGCAGACTTTGCAAAGCACTCTTACAAAGATTAGTTAAGTTTCAACAGCTCCACAAGATAAGAACCAGAAGGCTCTTGTAGATGAGGAAATGGAGCACAGTTTTAGTACTAGGTATAAGTATTTTGGTGAAGGCCGAGAGCTTTTCATAATGGATGTTGTTATACCAGTACACTCCCTACTGTGCCAGCAGTTATACTGGTACAAAGGTACATTATACTGGAATAGACTATTCCCTTTGCCCAACATGAATATATTATTCTGATAAAAGTGCTTTAATATCAATATAGTTGTGTTAATACGAGAGAGTTTGTACAGCTTTACTGAATTGGTACAGTTAAAATAGTACAACCTTGGCATATAGATAAGGACTAAGTATCTTATCCAAATATATGGAGCAAGTAAATGACTGATCTGGGAATAGTACACAGCAGTCTTCCTTCCCAAGCAGCTTTTCAGATTGCCTGGAACTACTGTGTTCACATTTGTTCTCACCAAAGGGTAACACAAAGCATCATTGTTTGTCAAAATGTCATGGTTTAAAAAGAGATGCCACCCTCTTATTTATAAAACCAACTGAAATAAAACATTCAAAAGTACGTCTTCTCTCCTTCTCCCTTCCAGTGATACCTGGCATTTTTGTGTGTGCTTCTAGAGGAGTGAATTCTCTTGTTAATAGTGCTTTAACAGGGCCTGACAAAATACAGATATTTGCAAAGAATTACTTGTTATAGCTTTTTTTTTAAAAATATTTTCCAAGGTTCATCCCCGATGGATGGTATGAAACGTTTATTCGAAAACCAGCACATCCAGCTCTTGGGTAGAGTATCACAGCACTTTAATAGGGTACATCTATCTGCCTTTGAATTTTGGTACTGTTTACCATAATATGTGAGATACCAGAAATGGCTCCCTCCCAAGAAACTTCATGAAGTCTCAGACGTCTCAGATTTCCCCAATCTGTGGGAAGATCCCTGCAAGTGAGGGACAGCCCTAAGGCAAGGCTGACAAGGAGCAGTGTAGTCCTCAAGGTGAGAAGTCTGATGGAGCACACAAGTGGCAGGGAGAGACACTTGGCAGAGCTGTGAATATGGCATGAGTTGTCTTCATGCATTACACAAAAATCTGTCATCTTTGCTCACCATCAAAGAGCTTTATGGGCAATGTGTGCTAGCTATGGAGCTTGTTCCCCCCATCTTTCCCCCCCCCCCCCTTCTTGCCCCCCAAGCAGAATAATGGAGCAAGCCCCAAAAGCACTGGGGATGTGAGGGTTACTAGTGGCAGCTGATGTAGGCACAGATTGATCTTAAACTGAGCCAGACTGCAAAATTTCAGGCCAGTCGTGAAGCCCAAATTAAATGTTTCAAAGTTCAGAATATCTTTTTTCTTTTAAAACTTCCCGTTCTGTGGAAAAACTCTGCTAATTCAGTATTTCAGGACAAAAATTAATTCTGAATTATCTGGATTTCCCTTGGGAGGGAAATTCTGCTTCTCAATGAGCTGGAAGTGATGTATCTTAAAATTCCCAGGCAACAATCTTATATTGGTATTTTTAATTCTGAGGACCATTCCCATGAGTTTCTAGTGTTTTTAAAGTAGGTCAAATTTTGAACACAAAAACCTTAAGAGTTATGCCCCTTTCATCTTTTCATAGGAGCAATAAGCCTTTTTGGTATTATTGCTGGCTTAAATATTAAACAGCAAGCAAATTACATTTCCAGTCATTAAAGTACAATAGAGCAGCTCTATTGTCTGAACCAGAGCAATATCAGGTCAGATTGTCACAAAATATTCAAAAATGAAGTCATATGGAAAGAATGCAATAAATTAGACTTTTTATGCTTTTAGTAGGAGTTCTGCATGATAAGGGATTACTTCTTCTTTGCTGTCAATTAAGGTAGGAAATTTAGGCCCCAAAACTTGAACTCAGTAAATAAGTATATAGTATTTGATACTCACATGCGTGGTTACCACAAGAATGCAAGCCATTTTAATATTGCTGTCTGTTTACAAGATTCCAAGCTTGCAAATTTGCCTACTTTGTGACCAGACAGCTTATTTTTAAAATCTGTTTTAAATGACTCCATAAATACAGGCATTTGCTTGTAACTCCATTGGCTTGAAAGGAATTGGACTCTATGGGGCTTGAGCCCAGGCAGAACAGAGCTGCAGAGCTACAAAGTGGCCTTTCATTAGATCACTTGTCTGACTGAACTCCTGCTTGGAAATTTAAGGCTAGAAGAAACCTGAAAGATCATCTTTCAGGGACAAACGTAGACAAAACTTCACAGTCTTGGCAACCAGGGCCTGGTAGCCTCCCAACAGTGATGTCCTGACTGTATTTGGTATCCCCAGTTAGACACCAAGCCTGCTAAAATTAAGCAGAAGCTGGGACTTGTTGCTTCTTAAAGAGGCAACACGCTGTCAATCAGCTGATTGGTGGTATCCTGCCTCAGTGTAAAGCAGGAGCTGCTGGCTCTTGCTGAAAGACACAAGGAGTTTTGGGGTGGTTTTGCACAAATGCTTCCTTCCCAGTGTGGCAGCTTCCAGCCTGTCCCAGCAAGGTAGTGTGCTATTCAAGAGCTTCCTGCTTTGCCATCTTTGGCAACTGGCCAGAAGGTGGTTGGCCCCTGATCGGGGGTAATCTTTAAAACATTCAGGATTGGGGACCCTATGTCCTCCAAGGGCACTGTTACAGTGCTCAACCCTAAAAAGCTTTTCCCAATATCTAAAGTAAAATGCTGCTGCAAATTAAAGCTGTTATTTTCTATCTTGACCCAGTGGATTTGGAGAACAATTTATTATCTTCTTCTGCAGTAATTTTACTTACTGCAAGAACTTTTTAATGTCCCTCTCTGTCCTTCCTTTTCTAGACTAAACATATCAAATTCCTTTGCCCTTTTTTCATGGATCATGTTTTCCAAACCTCTTACCGTAGCCATTTCAAACCTTTTTGTCTCTGATCTTCAGAATCTTTTCTAAATGCAATGTCCAAAGCTGAACAAAGTATTCCAGTGGAGGCCTCCCTGGCACTGAGTATAGAAGAACTATTTCTTCCTGTGCTTAAATTAAGTATGAATCTCCTGTTTGTACACCCTAGAATGAGATTTGCCCTTTTTACCTTTTCTTTGTATTCCATTTATGATCTAGCCTGACCTGTTGGATTCTTTTCTGTAGTGCACATGCCTCCTTAGTTATTCCTCTTTCAGTATTTCTATAGTTGATTTCTATTTCTATACCGTACTTAGCAATTTTATTAAATTTCGGACTGTTGTTTGAATCACATCTTCATTTCAAAACAATTAGTTCACATTCTAATCATGTCCTCTGAGAGTTCTGCAGCCTTTTTGAGCATGATTTCTAACCACATATTTTAAAAGTTCACTCTCCATCCCACAATCATGCCTGAAAATATTAAATAGAACTGGACCCACATCACCACTGGAAATACCCTCCCTTGTTGCGTCAGCAAATCACCAATGCCTTGCTGTGCATCTCTGACACAGCTGTCCTTCCTACCATAATCATAGACTCATGATCGGAGGTGAGAACAAATGGTGTTCAAAGAGAGTAACTTCTTCCTCTCCATCTCTTTAAAATTCCCTATCCTTCTGCAGTATGCCCTTTAATCCTATGTCCATATGTTCATTACCACCTCTGCCTATTTTTATCCAGGGTTACTAGCTGGGATGTATTAGCTCTTGAATGGTCACATAATTTCTCATTCAGTGAAATAACTCAGCTACAGGAGCTTTTAAGCTTGTTCTAGATACTTAGTCACAAACTGAAAAAAAATACGTATATGCAGTGTGTTCAGTTTTACTGTCATGTGCCTCTGTTTTGACAGCCCAGATGAAGTTCCAGGTATGACACTATCAAACAGAGCATGCCCCAGGGAAATTATTTTTTCTAAGTGTTTTATTCCATGCTCTGGATCAGCTTAAAAATGCAGAACAGGTCAAACAAAAATGAAAAGAAAATTAAGGCTTTCATTTGGTGAAGAGCTTCAGCATTCATTTACCTTTAAGGAGCTATGCATCTAGATTATGTTTGTACTTAAAATCCAAGTACTTCAGTACAGTACTGAGCTGAGTCTGGGGGATCTTTATCTTCTTTTAATACCAGCTATAATTTGTTTACTACTCACTGCATAAAAAAAAGCCAAAGCAACAAAAAAGGATATATGGACCGAAAAATAAAGGGTGTGCCCTAGCTGAGATAACAGAGATTTGGTGGGGTAAATCCTATGACTAGAATACTAATAAAAACGTAATCACTTGTTCAAGGAGCATTAATAGGCAGGAAAAAGAGATGTGGCCTTGTTTATCATATACCAGCTCTGAAATCCAAAGTGCAAAGTGAGAGCTGCTAAAAGTCCCTGAATAATGACGAAAGGGGAGAAGAATCTGGGTACACTCCTGACAGGGATCTGCTACAAGCTACTAAACCAGAAACATGAGACAGATGAGCCTTTCTGTAAACAGCGAGCAGAATCACTCAGGGTGATGGCAATGGACGACTTAGCTGTCCAGGAAGGATCACAACAGAGGTCACTTCTTGGAAACAGTGGTGACAACTTTTGACATGGAAGATGAAGAAAGCAGCTGGAACAGAGGCTCTTCCACACGTGACTCCAGCAGAAAGACATGAACTACTTAATGATATGAATGTGGGAGGCAACCTGAGTGAGGGTGATCTGGTAACTGTAGATTCTGTGACCCATAAAATGGGAAGGGCAGAGAACAGCAAACAACTATTGACTACAAGGATGCAGAAATTGGAGAATTCTGTTATTTCGGATCACATAGGAGGAGTCTGTAAGAAAAAAAGGAGGTAGGAAGCTCAGGATTCTTCAAAAGAATGATAATAACCAAATCTAAACTAACCTTGTGCACAGGAAGGAAAAGGAAATATAGTAAGAGACCAATTTGGCTAAAGCATGAGCTTTTTTCATTGACCTCAAACAAAAAAGGAAGCACTCAGAAAGGTCAGATTAACAGAATCATAAAAGAACAGCACAAGCATGTAGGATTACACTCAGAAACAGTGCCACAAACAAAAAAAGGGGGGGGGGGAAGTGGAAAAGGTGTTAAGAATGGTAAGATTTTATAAATACCTTCGTGGTAAGAAAACTAAGCAAAGTCTTGGCCTTTTATTTGATGGGAAGAAAACTGACAGATGATTCCAGTACAGCTGAAGCATTTTAATACCTTTTCTTGCACCACTTTTCCCCAAACTAGTCCACTGCACTCAGCTCCTGTCTGAAGGAGCCAACAATGCAAGTCCTCTTTGGGACTCTCAGAAAGAGAATCCTTGTGGTGCTTATGGCAACAGTACTTTTTGTAAGGTGGTTTTGGACCAGGTTGCAAAACCAACAGGTATAAATGATTGCTTCACTGTAAAAATAGCAATCACTTTTCTGTGATGGGGGACTTTCTCAGCCCAAGTCCTGAAGACAGAGAAAGGTCAGTAGAGCCCAGTACTGAAGCGAGAAGTTTCTGGGCAGTGTAGAGGCTAGAATGCTCTTGGGAAAATTACTTCACCACACTTCCCTGGCTGAACAGCAGAGATAATGCTTCCTGATGCATGTGGTAGTGTAAGTCTTAAAGAGTACGCAAGCAGTACTGTTTACACTACAAAGTGAAGGCAAGCCGAGAAAACCCACTTCTGTGCATGGAAAACTCCCCTCAGACGTGAAGGCTGGGGAAAAAAAACACGCAAGAGAAAATATCATATACAACGGATGAGTTCAACCTCTCAGTTCCTGCGTGTCACTCGCCTCGTCTTGAGGAAGGAAACAATTATGTGTCCCTTCCTCCCACACCCGGGCCGGGAACTGGCCGGCCGGCGCCGCGGCGTGAGGATGGCGAGCAGCACCCTGCCTGCCCGCTCGCCCCCACCCCGCCTCGCCGGGCAGCCGTTATCGGCGGGCGGGCGCTCCCCCTCCGGCCCCCGGGTGCCCGCACCGGGCAGCTGCTCCCGAGGCGCGGCCCGCTCTCCGTGCTCCCTTCTCAGGCAGCCCCCACGCCCACGAGAGCGGTTACGCTCCTCCCCGCCCCTCCATCGCGGGGGTGCCTCCCCCCCCGCCGCGACCGCTGGCCCCGCGCGCTGGCGACCCCCAGCCTGGCACAGGCACCGATCTACCGCCGGTACCAGGCGGGGGTGGAGGGCACGCCTTGATTGGCCGGCAGCGAGCCAAGCGCGGTCCGTCTGCTGGGCTCCTGTTGGCCGAGGCATCTGACAGCTCCGCCCCTCCTTCTTTCCCATTGGTCGTCTGGACCAGCCAGGCCCCGCCTTCCCCCCACCTCCTCCGGGGTCATTTAAGTTTATGAAGAAAATAAATAAATAAAGCGGGAAATAGAAATGCGTAGAGGAGGGGGGGGAGGGCGCGCAACCTAACCTGCTGCCTGAGGGCGGAGCCAGTTCGAGCAGCCAATCAATACCCAGTTACCGGAGAGAGTGACAACTAGAGAAAACCAATCAGAGCTCTAGTATAGAGAAGGTAGCCGTTATAGTTCTAATACCAGCCAATTAGAGGCAACACGTGTTTGACCAGCACTTGTCTGACCCAATAGGAAGGCCGCATAGCGGACCTGAGAGCGCTGCTTCGCCTATAGAAAATAAGTAAAGAGTAGCGAAGGGGGGGGGGTGCCACAGGCAGCGGAGGGGGTGGGGAGCGGTCCTTGTGGGCGTGTCCCAGCCGGGAGTGGCGGGGTTCTGAGCCAATGGGGCAGGGGCGGCGGGACGGGGGGGGGGGCCGGCGAGGCGGTGGCTGCTGCCTGTGAAAGTGTCGAGCTGGTGTGCTGGGGGAGAGAGAAGATGAGAGAGGTACCGCGTTTCCGGGGTCAGCGAGGGGTTAGGGGGCGGTGCCGCCGGTGGGCACCGCCTACGAAGGGGTGGGCCGGCTGGTCCGTGCCGGGAGCCGGCGGCGGGGCGGGGGGGGTCGAAGGGGGAGGAGCGGGCCAGGCTTTTTGGGGTGCCCGGGGGTGCGGGCGCGGCGGGGGCTGGGCGCAGCGGCTGGCCCGGCGCGCGCGGTAAGGCGTTGGGTTCCAACAGTCCAAACGCTGTCCTGAGGCGCTGGGAGCGCGCGCGGGCTGCCCCGCACCGGCTGCCGGGTCCCGCCGGGCCGGCAGCGGCCCCTCCTCTCCCCGCGGACTCCGCCGGGTCTCCCTGGGGCGGGCGGCGCGGGAGAGCCCTCGCCACCGGCTCCCTTCCCGCCCCCTCCGGGCTTCGCGGAGCACTTTTTCCTCCCGAAAAAGTTTCCGAGGCGGAGGGGCCGCCCTACTGCTACCCGACGGCGCGAACCGCGGAGCCGCGGCGGCGCTCCCTTGAGGGTGCGTGCGCTCCGCGGGAGAGTTGGCACCTCCACCCCTACGGCCAGGGCCGCTTGGAAAAGTTGCCAGTGCCTTTCGTGACTGGCGCGACGGCAAGGCGGAGGCCGGGACCGGGGAGGGGGCAGCCCCGAGACGGGGGGACCGGACGGGGGGCGGCGTGTGTGGTGAGCGGCGATGCCGCCTGGCCGCGGGCGGAAGGTGCTTGTCGCGTCCCGCCCCTCGGTACCGCGCGGGCCGGCGGTGGCAGGTGGTTCGGCTGCGAGGCAGGCTTGGGCTGGGGAGCAGCTGATCATCCGCCGGCACCCGTCAGCTCCGTTGCTGTTTTATTCCTTCCCTTCGGAGTCACGGAGAAAATTTGCCCGTTCCTCCTCAGTTAGGGTGGCAGCGCATTTCCACCTGAGTGAGCCGTCGGGATACTTGATATTGCAGCTCCGAAAGTGGCTTTAGAAACAGTCGGTCGCTTGTATTTCCAGTGCCAGATATCTGTTTGTGCCAAGATGGCAGGGTTTCATACCCAGGTTTCTTTAGCCCTGTCAATAGGGAGTGTACTCCCGTTTGTAAATGAGGACACAGAGATAAAAGGAATTTAGTAGTCGTTGCAGAGAGAGAACTGTAAAACATCTTACTGCCAGTCATGTTATCTAGCCTCTGCTTCCCTTTGTAGCTGAGTAAGTCTTTATTTCTCAGTTTAAGCCCCTCTTGTCAGTTATGTAGTCCTCTTTGTTGAACAGCAAGCAAGACATTGTAAGAAAGTAAGAGTCACAATCTAGTAAAATGAAGCAATGTACAAAACATGAAGCTAGGTTCTCAGATCAAAGCAATTATTATAGGAAGAAAAAGTATCTTTATATAAAATATGATTGTTTACAGTCCTGAAATCTGTATGTTTTCTTGGGTCTCTCTGAATAGCTGGGATGTACTCTTATGTAGAAATTGTGCCTTTGAAATTAAGAGGATAATGTTGTAGAAGTGCAATCTCATTTAGTATCTGTGAATCTTAAGGTGCTTTGCAAGAAAGAGTAACTTAAGACAAAAATAAGTCTGTATGGTCGGGAAGTAGTGGTTATCCATCTCTTACAGAAAGATTAAAAATGTGGAAGCAAGAGCTTGTTAGCAGCTCAGCTGTCTTCAGTAGATGCTAGCAATACATAGCATTAGAGTTGATCGGAAAGATCCTTCACAGCTCACCCGGGTGGAAAATGCAGTTTTCTGCAGGGAAGTTCCAGTTTTACTGGAAAAAAAGCTTAGATTTTTCTGACCAGAAAATTAAAGTGATGGTTTATGGCTACCTGTTTTGAGGACTTCTGTCAATTCTACTTTCTGATCACAGGGAGAAAGTGCAGTTAACAAAATCTTCCCCTGAGAGAGATGCCATTTTCTTTTAAGAATTGCTCAGAATTTTTGTCCTGCGAAGGGTGTGAGGGCTATACTTTTTATTCTGAAATGCACCCGCACATTTTTTTTTCATAGGATGAAAATTCCAGTATTTGGCCAGCCCTATTTAAAACTTCTAAAAACTTGGGGCTGGATCTTTGGCTTGTACAAACTGGCTAGCTCCATTGTGTTTAGTCCACAGACCATTTGGCCCTGGCTAATAAATGGTTCACCCAAGGTCATGCAGTAAGTTGATTTTAGAGCTGGGAACCGAATCCATGGCTGTTATTATTCTGTCCTGTCTTCTACTTATCTTGAATATATCTACCTATCTCTGTATAAATATATTCAAGATATATCTTACGTATCTTGAAGTTTACTGCAGAACATTATATTTTTCTTAGACGAGCTGGATTAATAAAAGCCAGAATCCATGAAACTCTCTGATTGCAACTTTTCTTAAAAATCATGTTCCAAAAAATCTATTCAATTGTGGTCTTACTAGAAAAGAGAGTAAATATGTTGTAATTAGTGCATAGGTGACACTGACTAGTGAGTGAGCGAAAGGCCTGAAAAACTGCTTTTGTTATTTAAACCTTTCTTTCAAAGTACAAAAGCATTTGATTGGCACTTCACTGATTTAATAGTCCATTTGTAATGCAGGAAGAACATTACAGAAGATTTTAGCATTATTTTAAATCTAATCATTTAATCTGTAGGTGTAAAAAAAAAATCCTCATTTTTTGGAGAAGAAAACTTTCTGATAGCATGTAGAATCTGTGATGAGTCTGTTGTTGAAGATGTAGATGTCTTGTATCTTTAAAAAATGATTTATATTCTGAAAATAAATTTGAGCTGTTGTTTGTGTTAGCACAAAATAAAAATCTTTGTAGCCAAGGATTTTGTGGTTGCTTTTACTATACTGTAGTACTGGGAACAGAATCCAAAGCCTCCTGCTTTAAAATCAGGGTCCCAACATTCAGACAACACCCCCTCACCCTCCAATTTTTAAGAGTTAAATAGCCTGTTGATGCAATGCTTAGCAGTTCAGATCCCATGCAGTAGAGATGAATATTGTACACGATACCAGCTAGCTCATTCAGTATTCGGATCGTAGAGTATGCCTTTCACCTGCACTTGCATAAAGCTGCTTTGTAAAGGTTGATATTACTTCCTTTACACATGGAGAAGGAATAAAGGCAACAATTTGAAACAGGACCTCCCACCCCTGCCACATTACTGTGAAAAATGGGAAAAGATTTCTTTAAAGTTCATGAAGGCTCCTCAGTGCCTTCCATTTTTTGGGGGGGGGAGGGCGGGGGGGGGGCTTCGTTGCTAAAATGTTATATGCTGGAAAGAACCTGAACTAAACAGTACTGAAATGACTTCTCAATGTCAAAGAGCAGTCAGTGACAGTTTGAACAGACCCTCTGCCTCCCAGGCCACAGCTGCACCTTTGGCTTTATCATCCCATCCCTCCTACGCACATGCATGCCTGTTATTGTTTTGGAAATACAGCAGAGACTTGATAATTCAAACTGATGACTCGGAGAGCCACTTGTGGAATTAATTTATTGGGTAAATTAGTGAGTACATACACAGGCAGATTTGAAAAGAAAATCAAAGATGCTGTGTCATACTGTGTGCCGTGTTCAGTTATTTCAAACAATGTGGTTTAATTGTCACTGTATTAATTTAACATTCTGGAAAATACTTTGAATATTTTAGAAGTAAAGCCTTAAAAAACCTCAGCGTGGTGTTATCCTTGTTATTTAAAACTTTGAGGGGAATTGTGGTTTCAGTTTTTCAATGAGGAGTTATAATTTGGGATTAGAAATTGATCCATAGCACCTATTTGATGGTAGGAGCTTACAGCATGCCTCAGAGGTTAAACCATAGCCCTAGCATGCTGGTCTTTGCTGTAGACTTACTTGACTTCAGCAGGACTGCTTGACTAGGGCAAGTAGGATTTGATCCTTGCTGTGTAACTTTGGTGAAATTCCAGGTGGACCTCAAGACTTGCAATTTCCATCTCATTATTAGAAAAATGTTCTTTTTGTTTGTTTATTTTTCATAGGACCTCAGTATTGTTTAATATAGTTTGCCATGTGTGGCTGTAAATCTCTTTAAGTGAGGTGAGATTTCAGATTTGCAAACTGTTCCTAAATGATCACATGTTCATGATGAAGGAAAAGGCTGTCCTCTAGCCAAGTGTGGACGGAACTTACAATGTTTAGCTCATTAAGATTCCAGAGTGACTGCAAATATTAATATAGAAGATGCTATGGGGAAAATAATTATTTTTAATTTGTTCAGAGTGCCAAATTAAGTAAGCAAAATTCAGCTGTAACTGTATACATAGTAGCTTGAGTAATTTTACCAGTTTAAGTTCTGAGGAGGCTAGCTGTTGTGGAAAGAGGGCAGAAATCACTTCTCTCTCACTCTCTCTCTCTCTCTCTCTCTCTCATATATATATATATTTTAAAGAAATCCTATAGTGTCTGAAATTGGCAGTTTTTAGTAAACTTTGTTTACCCTTCCATAGCCATGCTGACCCTTGATCTTGGGTATCAGAGCAACACAAACAAAACAAAATTCAGTTCCTTAATTTTCATGAGCAGTATATAATGAGATGAATCATGGGGTGTTTCTGAAACAAAAGAAAATAGTGGCCACCAAGGTTTTCACAACCAGAGGTGATTTTTTGGAGCCTCTGTAGTGCTTTGTCGAGTCCTGCATTTTTGTGGTCTGAGCAGAGTGAGCAGAATAAAAAAGAGAATTCAGGATGTACATTATTTTGCTTTTACCAATATTAGTAAATCTCAGATTCTACTCTGCTTTTTCCCAGCTATTCATGAAAGTTGCCTCAAGAAATACCAAAATACAGTCCTTTGCAATCAAAATTTCTTGTAAAAACAGGGAAACTGCCAACTCTATTTCTTTTATGTAAAGAAAAACTCATTCTTTCAGTTTTCTTTATTTTTATCATCAAATAAGGAGGTCCACCCCATTTATTGCTTCTTAGATTTTTCATTAAAGTGTACTGAAGACTGAGTACTTGTTTATTCTTTTTGGTTCCTGGCTGACTTGGGACTCCGTAAGGTCTCTGCTCTGCCACAAACACTGTATTTTGCTTTGGGAAAATTACTGAGTCTTTGTTTCCCATCTGTATAACGGGGATAATATCATGTGCTCTCATCACAAATATTTTGCAAAGATATGTATGTGGAGAGTTCTTAAGTGCTGTTGTTATGGTTATATACAATGGCTCAGGTAATAATTTCAAATAGCAGGAGCCAGTTATTCTATTGTTTCTTTGGTGTGACAGTAAATAGCAATGTTAGTAACTTCATCAACTTTGGTATAGTTTTTCTGGGTTTGCATCAGAAAACAGAATGTGGCTTAGACATGAATTTCCTCTTTGAAATAACTGAAGTGACATCAGTGGAATTATACAGGAATGATTTTGGCATTGATATTGCTGCAAGACAGTGCTGTGCAAGTGCTTTGGCCTCATACAAAGTGAGCTGTATTAGTAGTACAGTAGTTCAAAGTTTTCGAATTTAGTATCCCCTTTACTGTTTTAAGTTTGCAGCTAGGAAGTGAGTGTTCCTTGAAGAATTTACAGGATTTGAAAATATGCAGGTCTCACACCTAATACTAATTATACAAATTACTTAATCCCCCATACGATCTTTCACTCATCCATTAGACTATAGCTTAAAAACTTCAAACACTTGAAGTATGTGTGGCAAACCCCAGTCAGAACTGTAGGGGAAAAAATCCAGAAATCTAGACCGCTTTTCTTATACATAGCACTTTATATTTACAGACACTGTAAATACTGACCTTCATAGAACCTTTGTGTGGTATTTACCCACAAAAAGAAGGCAGAAAATACCCACTGTTTCAAAAATTGGTGGTAACTTCAACTGTTTTGTATTTTTGCAGGCACCTATTGAGACCCTTGATTTCCACCCCCACTGATTCTGTACATTTACCTCTCCCACTGATACCAGTTAAAGTTGTGATTAGTAAGCATCCTTGAAAATTGTTCAAACTACCTCAAGTTAGATCCAGAGCACCCCCAAAACTAATGTACAAGTTATGGCTTTTAATCATCGTGAAACACTGGTGAAGTTCTTTGAAATAGATTGGGATCACCTAGAGTCTGGCATTTAGGCTCCAGAAGAGTTGTCCTTAAGTATTTTTAAGGGTAATAAACTGAAATGAGGGACTGAAATAGCAGGTGCCGCTATTCTTCTGTAGCAAAAGTAATAGCTGTTTTGTTAAGCAATTTCCTGTTCTACATCTGTTTAAAAAAATCTCTGGTATTATTTTTTTAATTGGAATTTAAAGGTTGGGTCTAGTTTCTCTCCAAAACATGCCTAGGCCCTCTCCCCTGTTGTACCGTATGCATAACATCCACTGAACTCAATGCAAGGTTTTTGCATCATGTGGCTGGAAAGAAGAGCCGCTATTTATAGCATTCAAACATTGGCAAGTGCGAGACTGGTGAGAAACTTTAGTCTTGCACATAAAACTGGTTGTTTAGAAGAGTCTTATACGGAGCGGTAGCCCCTCTTAACTGGGCCATTAGAATCAACAGCAGTGCTCAGGTGCTGTCTTCCTGTTCAGATCCATTAGCTTGCGTTTCCGGTGTGTGTGTGTGTGTGTGTGTGTGTGTGTGTGTGTGTGTGTGTGTGTGTAAAAGTAAGGAAGAAGGCCCTGATGGTGCTGATTGCTGGAATATACTTAGCTATGGCAGCTTTAGCTATTATTTATAGAAGTGCTAATTATATCAATAGCAATAGTAATATTAATACTGTTAAGTGTCAGAATCCATGCTTGACAGCATGAACTAAATGCAGCCACTGTGAAATAAAGCAGCCAGCTTGTCTGCCTTGTCAAACCACCAATATGCATTTCGGGAAGAGTACACACCCAGCTTAATTGCTTAGGGTCTCACCATCTTTGCTAGTCTTGTTATCCCTCTATCATTTCTAGATGAAAACTCACAAAACTGGCTGTTGCCCTGAAATGCAGACTGTATCTAAAGTCATAAAATCTGGAAAATCAGAACTGACTAAAAGTGCAAGTGGATTCCGGTTTAAGGCTGTCATCCTACCAGTGCTGGAGACTGAAAAGAGTCCCAAAGTTCTGATTCTGACCCAAACTCTTTTTTTGAATCTGTACTCTACCACTTCTTGCTTACAAAATAGTTGGTGAAAACTCACAAAGATTTCAATACCCACAGTTACGTGCAGAGTACGTTATAACCAGCCTTAATTGGCATCTTTTAAAGGGCACAAATCACATTACCAAAAAATAAACAAAACTAAAAGAAAACAAGAGCATATTGAGGCTCATTTTCTGGCTGCTTTTTTAACATTTTAAATGTGCTTGATTTCCTGTCATAGCTCTTGTTACTTCTGCCTACCTCTTGTGACAGTATTTTAGACTGACTTCCCACAGGAGCTTACAAATCAAGCAGGTTAATGTCTTCATTAAAACTGAATAACAGTTTACTTTGGGAAAAAAAACATTAAATATTTCAGGATATTGAACACCAAACTACTGTTAAGCTTTAACTAATGCATTTACTTTGCTGACACTTGCTCTCCAATGGGACATGTAGCTCAAGTTAATGTCACTGGAAGTGATGTTTAAGGCTTCATGAGAATGGGTTTCCAACCCCTTCTAGATGATTTTACTCTATTTCTATTGCTCTGTACTTGAGAAAAAGTTTTAAATAAGTGATTTCAACAACTTGCAGTCCTCACTTTGGAAATGTACTGGGTATAAATGTCTCCTTTACAGTCTTAAATAACCCTTTCTGTGTCCTAGATATATATGGTGCACTGAGTAAAGAAAGTGACGGTCTGTTGGCCTCTGGACATATAAAGAATGTCCTTACTATATCTTGCCTTTGAAAGGAAAATATAAAGATTGTCCCAAAGTTGGGGTTTTGTCACGTGTGATTGTAAACCTATCTTAAGATGCTGCTAATTTAGTTGAAGCAGATCGGTAGAATAGGAATGGAGGCACATGGCCAACAAACCGAGGCTTCTTAGCTGACAAAGAGTGATATTCTGCAGAGGCTGCTCTTACTGCTCGTCTTTATCCATGTGTCTTTCTTGCTCTGTTTAGAGCCCATTTGCGATGAAGCCATGTAGGACACAGGGGCATCCCATCAGCAAGAGGAATGGGATTTGTTTGGGTTTCTTTTGTTCATAATGTACTGCAAATTCTGTTGGTGTAATTATTTGCTTTATCAGCGCTCTTTTTTTTTTGTTAGAGTTTTTTTGTTGTGAGTTCTTCTGTTGGTGTGTGGTGGTTTTGTGTGTGTTTTTTTTGTTGGTTTTTTTTTTTTTTTTGGACCGCTTGGATTTGGCAATCTTACAGTTTAGTTATCTATTATCAAAGCCATGTCAGACTGTGGTGCGTCATTCTTTCTGGATCCAACTGCAGCAGCATCCCTGTACATGATGCAAGCAAACAGCATTCCTCCGCTAGCGAATTTGAACCAATCCATTTGAAGTTTGTTAATTTATCCAAAATCAAAATGGGTTCCAGTTCTATGCAGAAATAATGCTAATATTTTGTTAATATATCCATCATTGGCCTATAACAATGCTGGAACCTTTTTGACATCTTGTTAAGCTCTATGAACAGGTGATCTGTGAGTAAGTCTGCCTGAGGAGTTGAGAACTTTCTTGAATTATTTATAGCTACTGTTGGAATTCTGTCTTGTATTGCATACTGGGCTGATTGCACAGACAATACAAACTGGATGATGGAAAGAGAAACAGAGCATGTGCCTAATACCTAAAGATACAAATTAGCCTTATGTATATACTGTATCAAAATAATTTCTATGTAATGCTTCTGGCTTTAGTGGAGTTGAGGGAAAAAAAATGCCCTGCAAAACTGAGGATGTTGGTTATAACTACAAAGAGATTGTTGACAAAGGTGAATTGCTCATGGAATTACTTATACAATAGGCCGAAAGAGGAAAGTCTAGTTTAACTAGCAGTGAGTAACTGAAAGATGCCGTCGCTCAGTGGTGATATTGTAGAACATACTGAGCCCTATATTCTTCATCACAGTTGGCAATAATAACTCTTGTTAGGGTAGTGGGTAATTAATGAGTGGGTGTGGAATATGAATTGTTTTTTATTTTTACTTGTAGTCACGTTGGATTTAAGTTCAGTAGAGTAGAAAAAAATAATTCTCTTTTTTAATAATTCTGTGGGGCCCTCCACTTTCTGAATAAACAAATACAGATGATTTCCTTGAATGTATTTGTCATGCACATGTATTCACTATATTCTCATTTTTGCCCTTTAAATGGTTGCACATGTTACAGTTTGGAGAATTCTACATTTGCAGTTTGAAAATCAAATTGTGCTGCCTAATCTTGGCTGGCCAGATCAGTAACATGGAACAGTTTCTGTTGCCACAGTGGCTGGCTACGTGTACTCTTGTGGTGCAAATACAGGCTCGAATTCACAGTTTGTTTTCTGGTAGGCCTCGTGCACATTTGTTGAGCCTTCACTTTCCATGAACGTTTGTTGCAGTAAAAGGTAATGTCTCGGTCAAAGAATGCAGGTTGGAATGGTCCGGATTGGGCTACCCAGAAGTCACTTGGAAATCAGGGATTGAGATGAAGGGGGTTAGCAATCACACTTTTCAATGTATGGGTCATGTTCTGGGTACCACGAGAGGGACATTTCCCCTGGTGTGCTTGTCCTGGGCCTGTTCTGTGGATGTCATTATCTTGGGCTGCTAATCTAGCAGTTTTTACCAGCGCAGTACTGTGCCTGGAAGGCACTGTAACCTGGGCTTTGAGAAAACAATTTAAATCAATACTAATCTGGAAATCTGGATATCATTAACATTATTTGTATGTATATATTCTAATAGAAACTAGGAGTCCCAGATGAGATCAGTGCCCCATCCGCTGGTGCTGTATGTACATACTAAGAATCACTGTCTCAGGAAGCTTACAGTTAAATAGGCAAGCCAAGCGTAAGGTGAGGGAAACAAAATATTATTCTTCTCACTATAGTGACTGCAAACTAAGACAAAGAAAGATTTCGTGACTTGATCAGGATAATCCAGGGAAAGGAAAGAGAGGTTTTCAGAGGCAACTAACTCCCACTAAAGAAAACATGGGAGTGATGTGCCAACCTGCCATTTGTGCCTTTGAAAATTTCCCCAGGGAGTCTATTGTAGAGCCAAGCATTGAACTCTGATCTTCAGTCCCCCACCACACAACCCTTCCTTTCTGCTTTAAGTGTTTTTAATTGAAAAATACCATCTGAACAGTGTCTGCAAAGAATTGCTTTTCCTCAGAACCTCTGAAAGAAAAGCAAAATGATGTGCTGCAGCAATAAATTAACCAGTGATCAAAATAAAAACCACAGTCTTGTTATGAAAACCAGAACTGGTGGGTAAATATTGTGAATTTATTACACCACTGAAAAAAATTGACTTTGGTAAATGTTAATACTTTGCAGAACTAAAGAAATTAAAAAAGATATTAAACCATTCAAATGTTCTCTAAACAGAGTTTGCATGCAAAAGCTACAATTGTTTTTTAAAAAAACAAGCAGCAAGTTCACCCCTTGCATTTCTGCAGGCACTATTTATATCTGTGTTGGTGTTTGTTTCAGAGAAGAGAATAAAACTGAAGCCCACATGATCATATCTTACTCTCCCCAAATAGTAATAACCCTTTTCCTTTTTTAAAGAGTTTTCCTGTTCTAAAGACTTGCACATGTGTTAACTAATACATTCTCATAACTTCATGAGGAGGTAGACGGTCTTCTCATTTTACAGTTTGGGAAACAATGGCAGGGCTCAAGGTTATCCAAGTCCGGAGAAATTTTTAGAGTCGGATTACCCTGCTGGAGTGACCCATGTTCAGGCCACTGCAACATGTCCCCTAATACTATTTTACAAGCATGAGCCATCTGTGTGTGATGAGATCAGAAGTAAGGAAGTCTATAGCTGCCAAGAGAATTTTAGCAAGCAGAATTGTAGAACTGCAAAGAAATCATACAGCATCAACAAAGCAGGCTAAGAGAAATATTCCCACTGAGCTCTTTTTGACCATTTTAATTGGACTTTTTGTTCTTGTAAAAGTTTAAGGGGTCAATCTTCCTTTGCACACCCAGTTGTTACCAAAAGTATTGTAAGCTTCGTGTTCATTATTAATAGTCTCCAAAATGAGTAGTCTCATATCTTGCAAAAGCAAGAACGAGGTATTGTTTCTACTGCGTCTCTCTGTGCACTTGTAGGGGTAGCAAACCTTTCTCGTCTGGCTGCATCACACAGACCTGCCTTTTCCCCCAGCATAAAAACACACACCAAAATACCCAAAACAAAAAATCCCAGATGTCTGTCAGCTTCTGACCCATAGAGTTCTTGCCAGATGTGGACCTCAGAGATATGGCGGGGTCATTGCTTATGTCTTTCTGCTTTTATTTGTTTTATGAAGTACTTCGCAAGAGCAAGTAAATACAAAGGACAGGCTTTTCAAAAGCTCTCAGCATCAGTCTAACTCTTCTCTCTTTGAAGACAACAGGGACTTGACTTGACTGGAGATGGAATTAAGCCAACATTGAGCGTGTTCAAAAATTCCAATCATAGCTTCTCCCCAGAGAATTTATAATCTAACTGAAAGGATTAATTGATTAATACTGAAGTTGACCCGTGGAGATTATTTCTAGCTTTAAAGAAGAACAACTCTGATTTTTTGGAATAGAAAGTCTCTATAGGTTTTGTTTTGGTTGCTATGGGTTAAGTTCTATTAGGATTTCTCCCAGTTTGTTTTATTAGAAAATGGTATTTATTTGACTGCGGTATGCTACCTAAAATTGTTATAACTTGTTTCTTTATTTCCATAAACATTGCTATGTTTGTTTTGGAAGGGTGGTTACTTTAAAAAAAAAAAAGTACAAAGTAAGCTTAAAAATATATTGGTTATCTACCATATCTACTTTTCTCTTTTAAGCAGTGTATATAATTTTTCTATAACACTGTTTTTAAATAAATAAATAAAAGGGGAGACATTAAAATCTATTTTCAGAATGGCATATCAGACCACACGCACTTATTGGGGTAGAGTAGATTTGTTGTTTTGGGCAGTACTGTGGAACTTATGAGAAGCTTTCTTTTTTTATACAAAGTTAGTTCAGAGTAGATTAAAGTTTATTTCAAACTCAGCATATTTGACCTCAAGCATCATAAGAGTCATGTAGAAATGGCTCACGCTATTAAATTCCTACAGCGAACTCCATAATAATGATTAATTTCTTTCATAAACTCTCTTCATAATTAATACAGGTTTCATTGTGGGCACTGCTATTCTCATATTGATTATCTCTACAATTTAGATTGGACTTGTAAAATCATGTCTTTGTTTACTCTGATGAACAGGCATTTATTTTGTTTGGATAACTCTCATCATTTGCAAACTGAATGGGGGATATTGCTACCATAGAAATTGCAAATATTTCAGAGCTGTTTCGTGCAAGAGCAGGGATGATTTTTTGGCACCTGAGATTAATAATACTTTGGTGTTCTCTGATGCCTCTCATCTGAGAATCTGAGTTCTTTATGAACATCAATTAATTAAGCCTTAAGACACCCTCTTGAAATAGGGAAGTGTTAGTACTTTCTTGTACTGATGGATAAACTAAGATTTAGAGATGTTGACTGACTTAGTCAAAGTCACCTGGCAAACTGTCATGGACTTAACACCGATTTCTTGATTCTCAGTCTTGTCTTTCAGTTGTGAAGACTTTTTCTCCTTATGCAATAATTTTTGATGTGGCATAGTTGCTTTTGGCAAAATAGGGTTTTTTAAAGGTTATAATATCTGGGGATATTTTAGCTGCCTGAACAAGTATGGACCTTTCTTGTTGCTTGTTCCTTTACAAAAGTAGTTTAATTTTATCTCTGGGATTCTTTCATAAGTTGAAGTTAGTATCGGTCAGCTTTTAAGATTCTAATAATCTCTTTTGGAAAGAAAAAGATTCTCACCTTTCTGGCAGAATTCAGGAGAAACAGCTTTAGGGAAAAAAGCAGAAACTAATGCACACTGAGACTGTGAGAGCTGAGGGTATGGAAGGAAAAGAGCCACAAATCAGATTTTGTAACATGCACTGCACTCTTTATACAACGTTGTGCAGCAGGTGAACCTTCTTGGTAGACCTGTGTATGACCAATAAAAATACAGCCTGATATAGTATACAAACAAAACCCTCCTGTAACTCCAGTGCTCAGAGATCCCAAAGATGGGGACAGCATAGTTGGTTTAGTTCTGTTGCCCTAATTCTACAGGGTCCTGAGCCCCGTGAGAGGTGCTTGTTTTGTTAACTTCTGAGCATGCTGAGGGAAGTTGCAGTGTCTTGCAGTCTTTAGGAGGCCTTGGAGACAAGCAAGAATTCCAGTTTTTGAGCTGAATTCAGTCATCGTGATATTGCCAAATCTGCAAGGAGGGAGGAGGAGATGTGGATGTAGCATGCAGCATCTATATCGTTATTAGTACTTGCAGTACAACATCCCCCATGCCTGAGGACAGTAAGTGCAACTAAGGACATAGCAGAATTTACAAGAGTACCTCACATGTTGAGATACTTTATAGTGCCCCTTGTGAATATCCTAGCAGAAACCATATGTGAAATATAAATATGCTGGGACTTAAAAATGGAGCTGCATTCCAGCCTTTTAAGTTAATTTTATAACATTGTACATCCCAGGGCTTAATGTGTGTTGTATCTAATGCTAGCTGAATAGTGCTGGACTTAATAAATGCAGTAGGTACTGGAGACACTAGCGGGTCTGATGGAAGATGTGAAAGGGGAACAAGATGATGGTGGAAATATCACATTTTAGTGAAAAAAAGAATCCAGTTTAAACCAACTGGCTGTTTGCTTCCTTCAGTCAAAATACAACAATGAACTCCTGTTGTCATGCTGAGTCAGTTGGCAGTGACTCATTTTATCAGTCTCAAAGTTGTCCGGCATTTCATCAGAACTGGATTACACAATGGGTTTTTTCCTTTTCCCTCTTTTTTTTCCCCCCAATACACTTATAATATTAATAGGCATATAAATCATCTGACATTAACACGTTTCCTCATTAACTTTTACTTTTTTAATTATAAGATTAGTAATCTTACAACTTCCCAAAGAGGGAAATACAGCAACCCCAAATCTGACCTGAAATTATAAAGTACAAATTTTCTTAGTTATGCCCTTCTCTCAGTTAAAAATAAGTTAAAGCCTTTTGTTACTTTCCACAGGATATTGGCATAGCTAACATATGCTTACAATTGTTCAGCTGAGGTATGTGTTCCCCGTTGGGTGTGGAGAGAAAATTTGTATGTGGAAACAGCAGCCAACATATCAGAGTGAATTTTTCCCCCCAGCGTGACTTTTTGGTAATTTCTGCAAAAGCATTTTGGAGAAAACACTCAAATGCAATATTTTATTCACTGAAACATTACATACATACAATGCAACTTACTTTTTGGGCATATTTATTCCTTAAGCACAGAAAGGCACATGTTGTCTAAAATGTAAAGCATGTGATTCTGTAATTAAAACATAAGAACATGCACATGGACTCCATAGTCTGTGAAAAGTTAGGTCTATGAAGCTTTTATATCTAACTCTCCATATCAGTACACTTTCACCAGATTCTTTGATTTTTAGCACCTATGCTGTTACAGAGTTTCAGTCAAAGCAATATGAATAAACTAAAAATGTGTAAAAGGTGATGCTGAGCTGGCTGGACAGCAATACATCTGTTCTAAAAACTATAATTTCTGAATTCAGTCATCTTGTCCGCTCTAACTTAACATCTGTATTTTCCAGCAGCATGATCAAATTAATTGTGATCAATCAAATCCATTTTGTAATGCCAAATTTAGGGAAAAAATGGATCTACAGTTTTTAATCTTAGAAGAGATTTGAGATATCTGGAATATGTCCCATTCCTGTCCCAATCTCTACATCCTATTCTGGGTTTAATCCCATCCATTTGTGTTTGGAATCGGTCCTGGTGGCTACAAAATGGAAAGCTTCCAAGCGTCTTTGAATAATTTTAATTTTGTTCTTCAGTGGTTCTAGTTCTTTGTTGTTAATTAGATCAAACCACATTTCCACTGAAGCTGTAACAGTAGTGTCATCAGCCTGTAATCTGTCAAGTCCCTCTGAAACCTCCTTCAACTGCTTTTGTAAATTTAGTACCTCTCTGTAAAGTTCCTTGCAGAGTAAAATGTGTGCTATTTTTTGATCAAAGTCCTCCTTGTTCTCAGTGCAAATTTCAACATACTTGTTGATGCAAATGCAGAGGCACATGTTCCTGAGAGTGACACTAAGTGTCACTGGGATCCAGGGACATCAGCCTTCCTTTTTCACTCAAGTTGGCCAGACTAGGTGATTCAGAGTGTTGTTTTTGTTGGTGGTGGGTTTTTTTTTCATTCTAGAGTACAGTTTCAGGAAAGCTGGTTGCTACTTTTTATCGAACGTGGATGGAAGATAGCACGGCGCAGCCATATAGCAGAAAGAAGAAAAATTGTTTTAAATGTTCCCAATTGCTTAAATGTCTCTCATTAAACTTTTTTTTTTTTTTTTCCCTAACCAAATAGTAAAGACCTCCTTGTCTTGTTTTTTTTCTTTGTTCTTGGATGGTATATTCAGTAACTTTGTCCCAATGTTTGTGTTTTTCATTTCAATACAGAATTAACAGCAGCATGAAAGGACACACATTTTCTTGTGTGGATGCTTATGGCCATTAGGAGGCCATCTGTCATGTTCAGCTAGACATCCTGCACTAATATCACTGTTCAATGCTGTTACTTTTTCTTTTCTTTTTTTCCCCTCTTTCTTCACTTGGAGATTCTGGTAGTGGACCACTGAGTTTTTATGTCTCTAAAAGAAATGTTTCAATCATGCTGTCAATTGCTTCTTTTGTATTACATTGAAGGCAATATCATTAAGATAAAAGAAGGTTGCATCTATCTTGTTAAGTAGAGGTTTTCTTTACAGCATAATAACTGGTAAGCTTATTTTTGGGTCTTCAAGACACAAAGGTGTCTAATGTTGAAGAGCATCTAGGAGGTTTGGAACACAGATTTAAATTGTCAGTGCAGCTAAGTTTAATAATGATGATGATAGTACTTAAAACATCTCACTTTCAGGATCATCAGACTCTTCAGAGTTCTGCTTCAGTAGTTTCACTTAAAGGCACATCTCATCTGGAAATGACTGCAGAAATGAATTGTCTGCACTGTCTGAGATAGATGTGAATCCATCCTGACTTGCTCCTTAATAATTTTTGACAATGCCCAAACTCTAGTGTTAAAGAATTATCTTGGGTTTTGTATTACTTTGGTACACTTACATGCTTGTTTCCTGTTACTTTCTTCATCTTTAAGAGAAGTCAAATAGATGAATTTTCTGATGTTTGTTAACCATTAAGCTCCCATTTGTAAAACTGGTATCTTTAATATTAACAGTAGAATGAGAAACCTGCTGTCTGGATTTAACAGTTAGGATTGAAAAACTATGTGAGATAGCTAGCTTTCCTTGGAACCTTGTCATAGAATACTCTTACTTAATAGCAGTTCTTAGATCCTGAAAATATTGTAAGATCATGTTCAAAGTCCGACCCATTTATTACTTTCTTTTTAGCATCTGATGACAAACGATTCCATGGGCTAGCAGCATCTCTCTCACCAGCCCCTGATAGCATTGCTTACTTCCTATGTAAGTAGGTAGACAAAAGTCTGTTTTTTGCTGTTTTGTACAAGGATCAGAAATCCTTGTACTCTCGTCACTTCCCTATTAACTTTTAGAATGTTTCGATTTTTCATTTGCAGATTGAAATTAGAGCCTCATGTTTCATGCATCACGTTTCTATTATGTGTTATTTTCATGTAAATGTTTCTAAGTGGCAGATACTAAAAAGTGAGCACTAACAGAAAAATGCCACTGAATTGTTTCTGTATCTGACAATGTAAATATAGGTATCATGACTCATAGATTCCTGGCCAAACTGGATATAAATAACAGCAGCAAAATGTACTAACATCTCCCCTAGGACCATTGTGTGGTGGCTGAGGAGTGCTCTACCACAACTTGTGTTGCCTGTCTTCTCATTCTCCTTTCCAGTTTGTCCTCTGGCAAATTAGATGCAGGCCTGATATCTTGTATCAAATATATTTCTGCCTTTGAAGCCATCTGTGGATTTGTCTGTCATGGCTCCATTTCATCAATCTCATCTGTGTGAGGTTTGGAAGTGTTGGAGGTGCTAAGGTGTTTGGTGTTGGAGGGTCTGAGAAGTACCTCTCTAGAAGCCTTTGTTCCTCAGAGGCTTTCATTTGTTGGAAAAAAAGAGAAATATGTTTGTTTACCAGTGCTATATTATTGGTGCTGGTTTTGCTCATATCTGTCATTCGTGCACTTAATGGTCTTCCACACCTTACTGCTTTTTCTTTTTTCTTTTTTTTAACTTTCTCTAGTATCTACAAAGTGGTATGTATCTATATGCCAGTATTGCCCTTTCTGTGTGATCTTAGATGTGCTGTTAAGTGAAAATCTAGCTATCAGTTTCACAAATAACACTTCCTTTAAATTGCTTATCGACATCTTCTCAAAGGTGGGGGTACACTTGCCAATTTAAGGGTGAGAAGGGTTTATCAAGTAATGTGGAGAGGTCCAAGCATGCTTCCTGGGGGTTGAGAGCCTGGCCGCAGTGGGAGAATGTAAGTGTGTGGGATCATTTGCTGTTGATCCACTGACTACTTGTCCCCACGAGCATGGCCTTAGGTCCACAGCTCTGCTCAGAAAAGCCCAGCACATGGTCTGGTCTTGAGTGCGAGTGAGACAGCTGAGGTCTGAAAGGCTGACTTAGCAGGAGAGTGTGTGACTAATGAGAGGGTGTACTTGTGTGTTAGGAGTATGAAGGTATTATGCTAGGAGGAGAGGGGTTAAGTCTACAAAGCAAAAATGTTTTTTACTGTAGTTGTTGTGATTACATGCCAAAATTATCAACTCTTCCCAGACATACAGCAGATATCTATTCTAAGCCTGAAGACTACAGTTATAGCAATTTTCTTTTAGCCCAAGCAGTATTGGCTGAGAATGTTTTTGGAGTCAAAGGAACTTTAGTTCAAACTCATAACCATGAAGTTAGAGGTGCTTATGGCTACTCCTAAAACACTGGAGTGCTTCATGGTCATTTAATTGTGATAATGGGGTAATTCAAATTACAATCTTTTACTTCCAAGTTTTAGAATCTGCATTTGCTACAGTTTTCAGCGTGCTTCCTGCTCTTCAATCTATATTTCTGTTAGCTTTTAGTTAGAAAACAAATTTCAAATATCTTCTTTTATTCTTGTAGAGAGTTTTTTTAGTACTCCTTGAGGGGAATGAGATAACTTTATGCACTTTTCCCTTATTTTATTCCCCATTTTGCCTGTCTGTTCCTTGATGGCTTTCACTCTTCGATCAATTCCATCAGTTTTAATTGGAATTTTTTTTTGTCTTCTCTTGTGATAGAAAGATATTTTCATGTAATCTGTTTCTTTAGGCCCAATGGTAAAAGGGCTGTCTTTGGGAATTTGGACATCTACTTTCCATTAAAATGAATGGAATGTAGTGTTAGTATCTTGTAGGGATTTGCACACCTTTGAGCTATTGTGAAGCAAAATATTCCTGTTCCTCTGAAAGGAAACTCTTGCTGTAGATGGGGATGGATCATCTTGTGCTTTGAGACCTGCAAATAGTGCTGAGAGCCTGTAAGTCAGCTTTTCTGTTTCATTTGTCTTGCACATAACTTTTCTTGTCTCAGAGGAGTAGCCTGTAAAGTAATCTCAAAGAACTTTCAATATCATTAAGTACCTAGCATCAAAAACTCTCAGAAATTGTTATGTTATGGCTTCTCCAGAAAATGATGTAATTTGTGTCATTCATATTTTAAGACAGGGTTCACACTGAGCTGACTTTCGGCAGTATGGTAAACTGGTGCTTTTTACCCTGTTGGCTGACTTCTTGTGCTCCAAAATTAAAGCTTTAATTTAAGAGAGAAAAAGCTTCTGGCCTGCTTAACGGTGAAGGTTGTAATTAAAGATTGCACTGGATGTGAACTGACACTTGGTTATTTGCAGACAGCCTCCTAATACAAGAGGTCTTGGATATTTGAAGCAGCGTGTTGACTCTGAAGACTATTGACAATGATTTAAACGTCAAAACTATTTATTATTTCACTGCTTTTCAAGAAATAAAGAAGGAAAGAAAAGAGATAATCCTGTTACGAAGACCTTGACCATTGTTGTCGCATTTTGATACCCTGAGCACTAAGCAGTCTTTAGATTGAAAGAGCAGTTTGAGATAGTAATGCCCCATAAATTCTATTCATTATAACCCCATAACTATCTTTCTCATATCTGCTTTTAAATTGTGAATGATTATCGTGAAAATTTCCTGCTGATGCTATCAAATTTAGATTAGTTGGATGCGGTGGCTGAACAGCTGTTCCTGAATCTCATGACTGAGAGTATATATGTTGCACCAGGTAGCTGTAACAGGGTGCTCCCAACTTTCTCCCTGTGCACCCATATCTGATCATCTCTAGTGAATTTTTATCGTGTGTTACAGCTTTATTATATGAATTCATAGGAGTTCCAGGTTGGAACTGAGCTTCGCCCAGTCAGGTGAATGTATTGTGTATAGCTTGATGGATGTGAGGGATTTCTGTTAAACAAGGAAAAAAAAAGCAGACTTATTTTTCTCTTTTGCTTGGTGTTTGGCCCACAGATGGTCCACTGAAACTAATGGAGACTTTCGTTTAGCTGAAGTGGTTGCACCTTTGTTTCTAAAACAGAAAGCTTTAAGGTATACTGACATTTATGATTTTAACATCTGTGATATTATCATGGTATGGTAAAAATAAATGCCAATTCCTTCCCAGGCCACAACAGAGAGTATTTAAAGTCATATCTGTACCCTGAGTCTTAATGCTATTTTATTGGCTTCAGGACAAATCAACAAATGGAACAGTAGGGCAGCAACATACCAGTTAATATAAAGTTATCTTAATTGTAACTTCTGTTTATTTTGTTGGTTTTACTCCTCCCATTCTATCAAATGGTTTCATAATGTGACCTCTAATTTTGAAACAAAACCAATTAAAAGTTAGTTAGTAGTGATTAGTGCAACATTAAAATTGATTCTTTATTTACTTAAAAATCAGGAAATTAAAGTTCCCCTGGCAAACTTAATTATGCCTAATTGCACAGATATTGCAATGGAGATCTCTCGTTACATAATCAGAGACCACCTATGTAGCAATACCAAATATTATAGTTCTTGCTATAAAGAGCAAAGAAAGTTATAGAAAAGGAGCCCTTTGGCTATAAAATGGTATCTAACTAAGGCAGTTCACAAAATCTGACTGAAAGAGCAGCACTGAAGATGGTGCAGTTCTTTTCCATTGTATCATTTTGACAATATTATGTCCCCTTGTCCTGTGTTCTCTGGTCCTGTAATGAAAGACCCTTTTCTTCAAATAATGGTAAAGTAAGAATTGTTTGTCGATAGGATACCCAGTTTGATTTCTGTCAAGTTTACAGGCATATACCTCTACTAAACTCACCAGATCTTCCAATTTTTGATAGATGTGATTTGAAAGAAAGACCCTTATCTCTGTCCTTGTGTAAATAAAACTTGAGGCTTAATTTTCAATTAATGCAGCTTTTTGCTTTTAATTTCTTTGGTTTTAAATAATAGACTCTTTCCTCTCTTCCTTACAAAATGAATTTCAATTAATATTAAAAAAATGCACCTCTAAATGCATCCTTTAAAACAGCTGAGCAAACTTTGTTTAGACTATTCAAAAATATTCTCCTCTAGGCTAAAACTAAAGGACTAATTGGAACCAGTCTTGCCTAGTTTTTCTATGAGATCTTAGCTTATAGAAAATAATATTCAGACCAGGAGATTTCTTTTCTTTATTACATCTAGGTTTAGGTTTTTTTCTTCTTCAGAAGCATCTTTTTGTGACTAAAAGTTTCAAAGACTATGAATACTAAATCCTGCCCACCTACATGCACAAGCAATCTCATCTCTCTTGAGGTGCTCTATGGATAACTAAGATTTGTGGAAGTGAAACTTCTATACTTAATTTTGGTGCTATTAGTACTAGTAAAATGGTGACATCCTTACTGGTGTTTCCAATGCTTTTGATACAGAGTTTTTGATACAAATCTTTTCTTGGAATGGGTTCCTCTGACTAGCAAGGATAAACTTTTTTTTTTTTTTAAACAAAAATAACCAAAAGATACGGAAAAGGAACCTCAGTTTCATTTTTTTTTTTATGCTCTGTGGTCTTTGTAACGTTTATTCCCCCCAGGGAGAACAGAAACAGCTTCAGGCATTTCTTTATACAGCCCAGGTCACTCAGATGGCCTAAATACCCCCAAGTCCTTTGATATTTCCTATTGGCTGGCACTGGGACTTTAGGGGCATATATCCAGAAACACTAAGCAAGGGGACTTAGCAGGAATTTAGGCCATTTGAATCTGGGTCCTAGGGTGAAATTTTGTGCTGAGCTGCTTAAAAGTGTGATTTAAACCATGCAGCTTTGGAAGAGAGTCTAGTCTCTTCAGTAACTTCCAGTTCCAGTCTGCCTGGTAAACACATTTTTAACTCTTACTTAGAATTCATGGAGAGGGATCTTACAGAGAAACTTATATATGGTACCTATATTTGAAGAAATTAATCCTACGTTAGCTGAAGGGCTTTCATGGTGAAGTACTGGATGAATAATGGCACTTAGTATTGCTCCTATCAACTCTCACAACAGTATTGTACATGTTGGGATATTTGCGTTACTCATGTAGTCTTAGCTTAAAGAAAATAAATAGTGAAACCTAAGTTTTCAGTTTTTAAAACAGTGTAGAAAAGCTTAAACACACTTAAGAACACATTAGAGTTTAAAAATAATCTTATGTTTTTCAGACAGTTGCATAAAACTCAAGGCCTACTGAAGACTTTTGAATGATTGAAGCTGCAATACTGTCTCTCTTTTTTGTAGATGTGTTCTTTGTCCACTTTATGTATAGTCAATCAAATAAAAAGTTAAAGCACACAGTACTGCCTTTGAGAATGCTAGCATAAACATTTTTCAGGTAGAAAGGATTCATGCTCATAAACTTGTGCAGATAAACTTGTGAAAAGATGCCAATTCACTCACTGCCAATACCAATTCAATCACACCCGGAGGATCAAATAACAGCTTCCAAAATGTTGCTAGTGATGCCTTCCCTTTTTTCCCATCTAGATCAGATCTTCATCTACAGTAAACTTAGTTTATCTCTACTGGTGCCACAAACACTGGAGTTGCCGAAGTATTTTGTTTTATTATTTAAAGAGGTTAAAATTGAACTGAGGGCCACCTAGGACTACAGCGTTTTCACTGTGGTTGATGTCATGTTCATCTGCAATTATTATGACAGAAATCAAATCCTCCTGCATGTTCCCTAATTTACTGGGACAAAAATAGAAATCCTTGATAGTCATCCTAGTTGTCTGGTAGAAGACAGTGATGGATGTGCATGCTGACTTGTTTGTTACAATAGCTCCTTTCAGCTTGTAAAACTACTTTTTACAACTTGTGCCATTTCTGTTTCTAAAGGATTTCTGTAACTGCATCATCTTATTATAGATGGTAAAAGGACTACTCAAATATTGTAGTCCTTTAAACGTTGACTGAGCTGCCATATGAGTCTTTATAATTGAATTTTATAAGTAACCTTTGGGAACCATGGAGTATGTAGTAAAGAGTGCAGTTTACAATACACCCTCTGCTATGTAGCAAGATCCTATTCCATTGTAACACCATGGCTTGGATGAGGGCCTTAACGCATTAGCTCAACTGCTAAATTGTTCACAGATTGCCTACTGATGCAAATAATGGTAATATCCCAGCGATATGTAAATGGACAGGATGAACACATACATAGCAGAGGCCACATACGTAACTACAAGTCCTTATGTGTGAAGTAAGTGTAAGACAATCTACAGATTCAAGAGGTAAAGCTAAAATAAAAGAGAGATGAGGATAGAGCATGTGGGAATTTGAGAACTCTTTATGTGTTTTTGTTTTTTGAATTGCAAAATGGTGTTGCACTGTGATATCACTCTTTTGGGATTGGTTTTATTAGGACTCTCAGTCCCTGGAGACGGTGATCGATACACACCAGTATTGATAAGTCACACCTGTATAAAAAGCATGGATTGGCACTGGTATAGCTATGTTGAGACAAAATTTTTTAAATTGTCTAATGCTCATTGTCACAACTCACTGCTGTAGCAGCAATATTTACCTAACAGTGCTATAGTAATATAGCACTATCGTATCTGACACCGGATTGTCATGCAGGGGAAACATTGTTTTGCAGACTCTGTGCAAAGTGGCTTAAGTGTTGCAAGGGAACAGTCACTGTGCAAAATATTCCTTTCCAAAGTGCCAGTAGTGTCATCATAAAAGAAAGTGGGCATTTGTGCAGTCATGCTACATATGACTTGGAGGCAGATTTTCACAAATCCATTGAAACTATTGGAGACATACCAGCTTTGCATCTGCTCTATTATTCAGGACATTCCTGGATTAAAAAAACATTACAGAAGCCAGTTCTGGTTCAGCAAGTGTGCCCCAGTTTTGCCAGTCAATTGGGCTGTCTGAGAGCCTGATCCATGGAGGCAGCGTAGCCTGAACTTCCAAGCATGAAAGCCTGACCTATCAATCCCACTTCCATTCTTGACAGACTACTTAACTTTTTCCATTGTTTTTTTTTTTTTTTTTTTTTTTTTTTTTTTTTTTGCTATCTATAAAATGAGAATGGCAGTAGGTTTCTGGCAAAGGAAGTTGTGAGGTTTTATTTGTTAATATGTGCAATAGAACTGTAGAGCAAAGCTACTGTATTAAAGGAAAGTATTGACAAGAGAACAATCAAGAGTCTTTGCATATTGCAGGACACCGGAAGCATGTTCTACTTCTCTCCTTCCATCCTTAACATCTTCACCAGCAAATATGCATGGATAAAGAGCATTTGTGTGTTTCTTTTACATTTTTGTTGACCCCTGCTGATGTAAATCAAACACACTGTCCTCCTGTTATCTTCAGGTTTAGAAAACCTCTTTTTAATCACTTCATACAGGTACCTCATTTGAATCAGCCTGCCAAGCTGCAGGGCTCTTGTGCTTTTTTAATTGGCATCTTTCTCATTATGTTTCAACAAACTTGCACAGACACTGCAGGACATCAATAGGGACAACTGAATCACCAGTCCCATCAGGCTGGCAACATGATGGTGTGATATACCAGGGGAGGGTAGGAGATCTGACTATATCATGAAGGGAACTAAGTGGAAGTAATCAGGTTCAAACAGGTTGCTGTGAGTGTTTCCAGGTCCTGCCTATACTCTCTGAAAGAGAATTGCTGCAAAAATTTGCTTGGAATTTTTAACACCAGTATGACAACCTTATGCTAAGCCTTAAAGTCATGTTGGTTGCAAAGCCTGGGAAAAGATCTTACGCTTAGGATCAGCTGAATCACTGATCTAGAAGGATCAAAATGAGGTCCTGAGCTACTGAGAGTGTTTCTGATTCAGCTGGAAGGAACGAGTCTGGTTTCTAAGAACAAATCCTGGGATTCTAGTAAAGCAGAGTCCCTGCATGCATCCATAGAATTGTAATAGGGCAGGCATGTGGAGTACGTCTAAAATGGTGTGTTAACTCAAGGATGGGCAGGATATCCAATGAGTTCATAGAGTCAGTCCTGCTTAAATTTCTTTAGAACTAGAAAATCAGTCCTTAAATAATTGCTAAAAGGCCAAGTTTTTTCAAAGGAAGTGGGTCATTGCCTTAAACGTGATCATAGGATGCTGTGTCTCCTGTTCTGGTTGTGGCTGCCTACAGGGTATGCGTAAACTCACCATGCTGGTGAGCCTGGGAACAAAAAGAAGAGGAGAGAACAGATCCATGTAGAATATGTTATTTGGCACTGAAGCATGTTTCTCCCCTCGCAGTCTGTCATCCTGAATCTTGTCATTTACGACAAAGACACTTTCACAGCAATATCAGTTCTGGTGGACTGTTCGATTTTTCTCATCTCCCACATACTCTTGGAGATCAGTGTGTTCTCAGGGCTGTGCAGCTCCCTGGAAGAACTGTAGATGGGGCCCCTGGTGTGTCAAACACCAGAATTTTCCACTCACCTTAAGGAGGCAGCCATTATTTTGTTCTTTTCAAGGCTTTTCTGGAAGGGTTATGCTCCTTCACCTCCCTAATGACAGTTGCCAGTGATTAACTTTGAACTGAGAAGGCAAATTGATGGAAAAAGAACAGCAAGAGTATTATCTACTGGGTAAACCAGTGCTCCCTATTCTTGCAGGATGGGTGATAGAGCCTTTTGCTATGCCTGCTGGCAACCCTCTGTTTCAGCCTCTTTCTTATGGTGTGACATGATGTATGTCATGGCATAACCAAAATTCTGACATCTCTATTGTGTGATAGTTGCACTTCTGGGCACATGATAGGAGTTTGCTTGCATGTTGGCTTGTGTGGCCAAACATATGCTAGCCGTGTGACTGAAATGCTGGCTTTCATGTCATGTGATAGGTGTAGGTCCAAGCCTGTGAGAGAACTAAGAACAGTCACCAGTTACTTGTACTCTTTTGTATTCCTGCAAGTGAGCCAAGCACATTGCCATCAACCTGCTCACAGAATGGAGAGAAGAGACTGCAGGCCCATGGGAACAGGGGGTGAGGGTGAGCATGCCCTCATCTGACATCCTGAGTCAAGTAAATGGGCTAGAGTTTGGCCATCCCCAGTATAAAGCATTAGCTTGGGAATTCTCTTTTCAGTTTGCTAGTTGCTGATTAAGTAGCTTAGCTCAGTCTCTGAAGACTTAAGTTTAAGCTTCACATTAGTGGCCTCATTTTCAGAAGTGCTCAGCATTTTTTTTGTCTTCTGGTAGAACTGTTGTTTCTCACCACTTCTGAAATTTAGCCTACTGCTAGATAGGAACAGACATACATTCATACAGACACTGCAATCTCTTAGTATTGGTTTCAACTTCCATTAACCATATGTCATAACAACTGAGAGGAATCCAACTGTATCCTTGCTAAGGTGGGAAGAAAGGTTCTCTAGCTCTTGGTCATAAGGCTAAGTTATCTGAAGTCTGAGGCCCAACTAAAAGGGCAGATAGGTGTTGTGGTCATCAACTTATGGCATTTTCCTTGTACAACGATGTAGATCATGGGTTTGGAGTCCTCACTACCTTTCCTCTTTTGCCATCATTTATGTGTTTGCAAAACATTATTAAAATAGGATTTTCCATTCACTTGCTCCACTCATGATGCTTTACACTTTTTTCTGTATGGTTTAAATAGTCTGAATGACTTAAAAGACAACAGAATCAGGCCCTTGAGGCTCAAAAAGTGGATGAAGTTAACTGTGTTGTCTTACATGCAGCAAGTGGCATACTAACTTAGCCCCCTTAGACTGACGTGTAAGTCCTCTCCTGGTTGGGCTTAGATCCTTATAGAGGATCACAAAGAAAGTGCCATTTTTCCTCAGATGCAGAAGAATTGCAGTCTCACTAGGAAATCAAAACTTGTTGCTTGTTAGGACTTAGGGTTTGGGCAGACTTTAGGAGGCTACATGGTAATACCAGACTGTAGCTCTGATGCCACTTTATTGCTGTCTCTTCAGGTCGCTAACCTGGGCCATTCATCTATGGTCTGAACTTTCCCCAGTGATTCTTTAGAGTTGTGAAGATAAGAAGTGGGATGGGTTTGGTTCCCTCTAAAAGGAGTGAGAGGCTAGGAACTTGTTGTTCACATCACACCTTGAGGGGTTTGTCATTCAGGTCGGATAAGTATTTGTATTTTTTAAAGGTTAAAGCTAACTGGATCCAGTTCTGATCGAGGGCCAAATACTACCTTAACAAGGTTGGAATCTACTTCATACTTGCCTTCCAATAACCTCAGAATTCAAAAGTGTTTGGTTTTGGTTCTACAGTTCTGCATATACCTGAACCTCATAACTTGAGAAGGGGTTGCTTTGGGTTCCTGTACAGATTTGTTTCTAACTATTTCCGTAACTGGATGGAATCTGGCTTAGTTCTAGAGTCCTTATTGAGATTCAGAATTCCTCAGATTATGAGGACATCTGACCTGTGATCCTGGTTTAGAAACATATGTTAGATTTCTAGGAAGTTACAGGAAGTAGAGATCTAGATGTCTCCCAACTTCAAGATTTTTGACCAGGTCAGAGGCAAATCTGAACATTCTTCAAACTTAAGTGGTTCAGGCTTAGTACTTGGATTTCAACCTGAACCTCTGTTAAATTCGAAGGGTTCAAACCTATATTTTATCCAGACCTGGTAAGTTTTGGATCTATTTTCATATTTGAACCTATAAGGTACGTAAGATTGAACATCAGCTATTGGTCAGGTGTGCCAGAATACTAAGAATATCTTATATCTGATATCCTCATTTTGATGTATATCTAATTTTTAAATTTGAGATTCAAGGGCTATTCATATTATATGAACTAAACAGAAGTATCTATAGTCTTGCTAATTGCATCAGCTGGCTTTGATACAGATCACCCTCCATAAGGTCTTTATATGTGGCTCCCATAATGTTCCCCATAATAAAACTTTGTGAGATGCCAGGCTGAGGGAAGACAAAGCACTTTACGTATTTATGGTCCCAGCTGTCTGTGGAATTACAGTTAAGTCCATTTTACACACAGAAAAACTGGGGCAGTAAGAAGTCAATTGACAGATATACAGCCAGATCAAGTTCTATTGAGAACCACAATTAGATACAAAGTCTCCTAATGCTCTTTCTGCTTTCCTAACCTTATGTACCCTTCAGTAAGGTGAATATGGTCATAAAGTCCAGAGGAGTAAATATATAATAGTGTTAAATTTTGCAGGGTACATTTGAACTTCACTTGTAATGCTGCCTCTACATGTGCCAGATGCATATTCAGCTAAATATTATTGAAGGAGTTGACCTAAGTCACCTAATAGAGCTTTTTACTCTTTATATTTTCCCCTAAGTTAAGAAAAGTGGGTTTTGATGAAGGCACTAATGATAATTAACCTTTTGAAAAAAAATTACATAATCCTTCTGTATTTACTGTACATCTGGATGAAAATTGAATGTTTATAATCTAAATGCAAAGGTATGTAGGCGCTACCAGTGAACAAAAGTTCACCAGTCACTAGGGTGGTTAATATTATACAGGCTGAGTGTGAATCATGAAGATCCAGTCAGCCTGTGGGTACAGATCTGTGGATCTAGGGAATTTACCTGTCTCCTTTAGTCAGCAGGTTAGCCCTTTCAGCTTGCTAAGATTTAGGCATATGCTGCCTAATAATAAATGCAGTAATAAAAATGTATTTTGGGAAGCCAGATGTTGTAATAGACCTTTAGATCAAAGGTGAGATTCGTTTTAACTAATTTGAGCCAACAGCTAGCTGCCTAGCTGAATCTAGCTGTGCAGGCTCCCTCCTCAATGGACAGAGAGAGAGAGAGAGGGAGAAGCAGGGATGAATTGCTTTTTGAAGGTGCCTGTCTCTCCACTGACAACAGAGGGAGCCTACACAACTGGCTTAAACAAGACGCTTAACTTTTAGACGGCTACAAGTTAGTCAAGATAAATTCTGTGTTAAGGTCCAGAGATTTGGGTTCTCATCTGTTTTCCCACTGACATATAGTAGTAGCCTTGGGTATATCCCTTAACATTTTTCTTGGACTGAGTTTCCCCATCTAACATAATAATACCCAGTAATAAAGTTCTTGGAGATCCTTGGTTGAAAGATGAAATACAGATGCAAAATCATGTTGTTTTCCTGGTATTGCTACCTTCACATGTCTGTAGTTGTCATTAAAATTAGCAGAATTAAGTTTGTGTGATGAGAGGCAGGGCTGAGTGAGCATTATCGTAGAAGCAGCATGTATCTTCAGATATGACAGAATATTAAAAAAAAAAGGAAATCTAGTAACTGGTTATGTATATTGATTTTTCCCATCTTTCTTTCCCCTTGAGACCTTCCGTCAACCCCCCACCCCCACCCCCAGCAGAAAAATATAGGGAGAACATTCTTCAAACTAGACCCATATTTTAAATAACCTTGGCCTGTTTGCAACTGGGAAAATGTTTTTTTTACTTGAGAGATTTATTTCTGTCCTTGTAACACCATGTACTGTATGCATTGCACCTGTTCAGACATAAGCACAGTACATTATTATAGCTGTAGGGGTAGAAGCTTCCCAATATATATTTTTGAAGGGAGGGAATGTTGGGGCGAATAGCCCTCTCTTTGCAGTTGTTTACTGAACAATCTCTTACGAAGACTCCCTCCTTGTCGGGATCATTTTTCCCTGCTCCCCTATTGTCTGGGGAAACCTATCTTCAGGAGCGTCTTTTCTTGAAAGATCTCATGACTTTAAAATCATCAGTGGGCTTTGTGCAGTCTGCCTGTCAAAAGAGATATGTTTACACCTTCCCTGCATGTGTTAAAGCTATAAGGTTACGGAGCAGAATGGCTGATACGTTTCCGTGCTTCATGCTAATATGCACAAAAAATGTATTTATGATAATTATATGGACTGTCTGAAACAATGCATTCCAACATCCTGTAACATAAATAAGAAAGGTGGAGCCAGCTGGCACTAAACTGTTTATTTGCCAACAATCCTGATCAGCCCCATATACCTTTTCTACGCTGTCTCAGTCTGGCAGTATTGAACCTGTTGCTGCATTAGCCGAGTTGTATTTTGCTAGATAGGGGAAGGAGGGTTGTCTGCTGTCTGGTAGGAGGGCTTTGTCTGTGTGTGCCTTTCTCTCTCTCTCCCTCTTTCTCTCTCTCTCTCTCTGTCTCTCGCACTCTCGCTTGCTCGCTCTCGCTCTCTCTCTCGCTCTCTCTCTCCCTTTCCCGTCTCTGTGGTTTGTAAGGTAGGTTGCAGTGTGTGTATATACACAACATCAAGAGCAGGAAAATGGACTCATTAGGGAGGCAGGCAGTCATTACCACTCACACTGTACTTCCAGGGAGACAGCGACTATGAGGAGACAAACTGAGGACTGGGGAACAAGGTAGGCCAGTCAACTTTTATAAAAAATAAAAAAAATACAGCCTGTACTTTCCTTAAACCACCAGCACTTCTTTATTCTCCCCCCCCCCCCGATTTTTAATTTAGAGATGTAAGTTTGTCAGACCTATTTGCTAGCATAAAATTTGGAACATCTATAGAAGGCCTTACCCTCTACAAATGTTTTTCCCCCTTACACTTATTTAAGGGTGTGCCCCCTTATGATTCACTTTAATTACTTTTTTTTTAATCACGAAGGAAACAAATACGTTTGTTTTCGAACACTAGTTACAAGTAAATCAATATCTTTCACTCTTTTAAAACAGCCCTCTCCGTATGTTTGTGGGTCTCTCTGCTTTTTCTTTCTGTTTATGCAATTCCATCTGTCCGTCCATATATCATGTTCTCCTTATTTACTGCTAAATGGGTTTTTATTAGTATTTGCCAATGACTTTTAACTGTAATGCCAGGGAGTAGGGTTAACGGTGACTCTTGTTCTTTGTTTTAAATATATACTATAAGTTTAAAGTCCATGTTTACCATACATTAAATAAAAACAAAAAAGAGAAAGCAGGTTCCACTCCTGGCAGGATTTTTATTCAGAGATTTTTTTGTTTGTGTGTTTTGGTGTGAGGGCGGAGGGGGTTAATTTTGGTTATTGTACATGTACTTTTTCCTCATGGATATTTTTAACATGTATTTTTCATTATTAGTATTTTTCCAGTTTCCTTTACTAGGAAGAAAGGAAACACATATAACAACTTTTATGTTGCTGATTTAATGTAACATTATGGAGGCATCACTGGGTTAATAAGAATTCAAACTTTCGAAGAGGGAGTTTGTATCCTTGGCTGCCCCCCACCCTCCCACTTTATGCATGGTTATGCTTGTGTTTCCGTGTGTATTGGCGGGGAAGGGAGGGGGGAAGGGAATAGATATTTTTTACAGTGGTGGCAAATTATGAAATCTGTCGAGCCATTTTGTTCAGAAATAGTAACTATTTATTTACCATTTTTCATTCCACAAATATGCTGCTTATTTGTGATTTCAAACATTGAAGCTTGTCTCTGAATTAATTATTTTTATTATTTTTCTGGGGAGGGATTTGTGATGCGTTTCACAACCCATTTAGCATTGTCGAGTTTTTGGAGCCTAGATTTATCATGGGTTCTAAAGACTGCTTAAATTGATCCATTTGAAATGGTCTTTTTATCCGAGCTCCTGTCATTTCTGTTGGAGAGTAAAACTGCTACTCTGCTGGTAACAAAAGAAAAGAAAAGAAAAGAAAAGAAAAAAGAAAAGAAAAGAAAAGAAAAGAAAAGAAAAGAAAAGAAAAAAAAGATAGTGAGTGGAAGTGAGTTACATAAAATGTTCTGGAGAATCCCTCAGTAATTATATAAAATGGACGCTGATCAGTGGAGATCTCTCAACAATAACAATCACCTTTTTTAATAGAAAATTATTTATTTAATAGCAAGAGGTGGACTTTTAAAAAAATGCATTAGGCCTTCCTTATAGCACAAAGAAGTCCATAATGCAATATTCCTCACCCACCTGGGACTGCCTAGGAGATTCTCCTAGACCTTCAGATCTTTTGAAATGTTTCTTAAAAATCCATTATTTTACAGTCAAAGAGAACTTTTGCTGCCAACAGGTTCTTTGATTTTTTTTTTAATATGTCCTTTCACTTGCAACTCTCCAGTTTCAACAGAAGTGCCTCCTCGCTGAACAAACTAAGTTAATTGAAATCCAAAGCAGCAGGTCTATCCACCAGCACTACAACTACAGAAGCTACTTGCTCCATTTTATTAGAAGCTCGATTTCCAGAACCTGAGTGAAACTTTTCAAGGGTTTTACACATCAGTATGCCAAGAAAGGCTGGCTTGTCTCTTAGTGGGGGAATGACATTCATTGCTTTACGTTTTCTTTCTCTCCTTTTTACTCAGGCTTCCAGATTATTATTTGGTAGATGGTCTTTAAATGTATTTATTGCTTCAAATGACTTGTTACTGTAGCAAGGTGTTTCCTCCCCTATTCAAGCTCCAGTCTCAAGCTTTGAAACTCAGGTTTGGGCTATAGAGGATGGTGAAGTAATGCCAAAAATGTAGGGGTCTGAAAGGTGGAGCAGCTGACACATGCGGCTGGGGGTCAGCCTGGAGTGACGCAGCTGGAGTGCTAGCAGCCGTCCCCTTCGTGTGGTGCGTGTGTTTTCAGGCACCTGTCACTTGCTCCCCCACTGCTACAGGTATATGCTCCTCAGCAGCCCAGCTTTTCCGTGGGAAGATGTGTGAACCTGGGCTTGGGATTCTTAAATGTACATTTAGCAGAAGCCCGGCCTCACATTAACTTTCTTGCAAAACTTTAAAAATGACTGCAGCGTATCTTTTCATTTTATGAAAACCCTGGGCAAGAAGAATTTGGGCACAGAAAGAGAGTTGGAGTAGAAGAAACATTTTTCATTACACAGTAAGACCTTTCTTAATCTTAAAAAAAAAAAGACTTTTTCATTAGAAGGATTTAATTTCCTTTGAAACCAAAGTATAGTCTAGCAAAGAAAAAAAAAAAAAGAAAAAGGCTTCGCTCTTCCGATAGCACAAAGTCCATTTGCAGTCTGGATACAACAGCAAAGGGTGAAGTGTGCCTAAGTAAACTTAAATCCAGTATGTGATGCTGTAGCTGGAACTCAGAAAGCGAAAAGTCTGTTGGCATGAGGGTACAGCCGAGTTGGAAGGAAGGGCATTAGCAAGCTCCCTGGTGATACGCGGCTCTGTGTTTTAATGCTAGCAGCCCTTTCAGCTGTACAGAGCAGAACTCTGCCGCGGTGATTGGGTCACAGTACACTTTATTTTGGTGTTGGAGCAGACAGTTATCTAACACACCCACATGAGGAAGTGCTCTGGAGCAGTTATTTCATGCTTTGCCATGCCCTGTAGCTAGAGTAATTTTGGACTGAATGGAGTGTGTATATGCCTCTTTAACTCCTGTGAGACGAAAAGCAATGTAGCTGTGTTTTTTTGGTTTGTTTCCTTGTTTTTTTTTAATGAGACCAAAAATGGGATATAAGACAGTCACGTTCAAATACCAAACAAATATGAAGTCAAATTAATTTTAATAGTAGAGGATTTTGTTTTTGTCTTAAAGGAGGAAAAAATATCAATCTTGTTTATTTTGATAAAGACAGTTGTAGTAATTTCCTGAGTTGGATATATCGTTATTATAAATATTACTCATAGTTTTCCCATTTTCACATTTTCTTCATGGGCACAGCTTACTTATAAGGGAAAGCAGCTGCAGAAAATAAAAAAAAATGTATTATTGTTTATATAAAAGTTTGATGTAAATAGGGAAGTGTCCCCTGCTAGAGAATTCTGTGAGATGGCTTACAAATCCCATACAAGAGAGATTACATTCTTAGATAAATTGTTATTAAAATCATTTCAAGAAAACCTTGTTCATTTTTGTAGGCCATGTGAGGGTTTTAAGCAGAATGATTTGAATAGGAGTTCTGCTTAGAAACTGATGGCATGCTATGGCTTTATAGATTTCCATTGGATGCACCTCTGTCTCATTTTACAGGACTTTTTACACTGTGATCTGTATGGTTAGGAGCTCCTATTGAAAGCTCTTTATAGATGTTAATGGGAAATTAAAAACTCAAATTTAACTTCAAGTTACTTAGATTTTTTTTAACCAAACTTTTAGAAAATCCAAACCCTTTATAAATGTTTTCAAGTGTTTTTTTTTATTTTCTAATGAAACAATGCACTGGAAATTGTTCTTTTTAAACAATAACTTGTTCCGTCTGTAGAGCCGGCAGTTCAAACCCTGCTGCGGAGAGAAAATGATGGTAAATCAAAGTGAAACTGACTTCATTGATTTTGTTTGTTTGGCCCAAGAAAATTCAGAAAGTAAACAAACAGCCTCAGCCGTGAAAAATAAATTGGATTTTTAATATTCTATCAATTCCAATAATCCAACTTTCTGTTGGTAAAGAGTATTGTTTAACTGTTCACCAAATTTTGAGGTAGTTTTGCAGTATCTGTTCAGATTTAACTTGAGCAGATTTTCACAGATTTATAACAATTTCAGTAAGGAGCAAATAAAGGCAAAGCTTTTGTCCAGGATGATTTTTCTTTAATAGCATTGCCTGTATTCCTGGTTGTTATTTATTTTAGAAGTTAACGTTTAGTTCTAACAGTACCAATCAAATTCACTTTTGATAGGAAATGGGCATTTCCTAATGATTACTGCCTATGTATGTTATGTTTTCATACATTCTTGTGCTTACCCCTTCAGTTTCCTCATGTAAGGCATTTGGACTGACTGACTTTGGTGGAAGTTCTGTTTGTGAACTGGACTCATAAAATGATCATTTGAGACATGTATATAGCTAGTGGGGAAATGAAGCTCATTCTTCTTCCATAGCTTTTGGACCAGCCAGGGCTGTGAGTACTGTGGAGGCAATTTGTTGCATGTCGCAAAGGTTTGCAAGAAAAAAATGTTCAGCTTTTATCACGTACAGAGAGGACTGTATGACCTGAAGTAGTTAAAATACCGGAGTGAAAATTTGGGCAAATCAGGTAAGGCAATATTAAAAAAAATACTTCTACTCTATGACATCTGGGGTTTGGCTTCAGCAAAATGAGAGTGTGGGTCCCCACTGCATTTCCTATGGGGCAAATGTTCACCTTATGAAGAGCAAGCCGCTAACACAGTTGGCACTAGGTGGCACTGTGGAAAGAAAGGCCAAAGCCGACACAGGCGCAAAGGCTGAAATCTTCACATGCCAAGAAGTGGTCTTTTCCTATCGGAGGTAGCCTACCCCGCCAGCCTTGCGGAAGGCAGAGTTCAGCGTTGCAGCCTGTGCTGTGTGTGTTTGGTTGTTATCAGGTATTAAACCTTAACATCTTTTATTAAAAAATATATATTTTAAAAGAAAACAGTCCTGCTGAATTCGAACACTGGCAGCAGATCTAGGACTTGATTCTCCAGCGCCTTGTATTGTGTGCCTTTCCTTAGGGTTTTGTGAAGTGAGTGAAATCAGACAACTAGGTAACATTTTATGTCCAGTTTGCATAAGTATAAATGACAGCACAAGTGAATGAAATCCAGTAGGTTGTTCCTGAATGTTCCTGTTAGTATCAAATCAGTGATTATAGAAGTTTGTATTGAAAATTGTCGATAACTGCAGTGATGAGGAAAAGAAGCCTAAATGGGTAGTGATGCATGTCCCTGCTTGCAACTCTTTGCAGAGCACCTGCAGGAAATCTTTTGTAGGAAGAAATATTGTCACAGTTACATCTGTAGATGACCTCTTAATGTTATGTTTCCATAGTAAATTCATCTTGGGATTGTGGTACAGCTAAAAATGCAGGCAAGTATAGTGTGCCATTTGATTCTGAGGTAAATACATCATGGAAATGACCTCCATTTTACTGACTTTTTTTTGTTTTCCAACTAAAAACCAAGCTTGTTAATATCTTGTTTCTAAAATCATCAATAGCTGGAAGTGTGATCAACCCCACGAGGACACAGAAGTAGGACAGGGGATGTTGTCTTAACAGACTTCAGAGTTGTCCTTTCAGCTGTCTGAAAGTTAGTTATTGATTTCTCCTCCCTCACTACAGAGCCTTATGCCTGTCTTTCTGCCTAGAGGGTTGGTGGTCACAGGGCAGGAACTTGAGAGGAATGGTTGTGTGGAAATCTCAGTGGCAATGCAAGATTTTATGGGTGGGTTGTCAAGAACAGGTACAGAGGTTGAGCTGGGGGGAGACTGAGGAAAAGACACCTCGGTAATATTTTATGTCCACTAAGTTTTTATGTGGGGGGATACCCAGAGCTTGTTATTCTCTGTTGCATTGGCTCCTAAACTCCTAGCAATTTGATAGCTAAGTGAGTCATAGACATTAGTGACAGAGATGAATGCTGAGAATAAAAATAAAATAATAAAAAGAATCCTATTGTTTAAGCACAAACACAAGCAAAACTATATTTAATTGCTAGTGTGCTCCCTCTGCTGGTTCTCTAAAACTAACAAATGCTATTCCCTGGAGACCAGGCCACACCTTCTGGGACAGTGCTTTATAAAAATTGTATTTAAAATAATGCCGTTGAGCTCTCCTGCAGTGGGCAGTAGCAACAGGAAAAGAAATCTAAATCTTCTTATGAAGTTTGTTAAAGCTTTATATACCAGGCATGACTGCTGAGCAAAGTCATGAAATGTCCTATCCTGTAGTTCTGCGTTTTTTGCTTAGTTTTTAGTCTCACTTATATTTGAAAGATATTTCTCTATCATTTCCTGACGTTTGAATTTACCCTTTTGCTGGTGCTGCTCCTAGGATTTTTCTTATCTGAAGGAGTTAAAAATAAAATAAAATAAAATAAAAGTTCTCATTGGTCCTTTTAGTTTCAGTTGTACTGCATAAAGTGTTTGAAGAAACCCTGGTGTAGATCAGACTTTGATAGCTTCCAATTTTTTCTATCATTGTCAGTTAAATCTGCTTCTCAGCTTTGTACTGTTATGCCCACTTCATTCTGTCCCTTGGCTTGATCAATGACTGTTTTTTCAGGGGGATCCTCTCAAACCTCCTCCTTTTTTTTAATGCATCTGGTCTTTCTTTCCAAACATAGATCGGCGTATTAAATATGTTCCCTATGCAGTGCATTTCCCCAGGAGGTATGTTTTTAAAATCTGGCATTTCCCACTTTCATATTACAAAACATTTCTGTGTTCTGGATAAGACTGACTCTTGGAGAAAAAACTCAGGAAAGTTTTGTTAGTTCCCTTAGAAAATTTGGAATGTATGGAAGATTTCTGAGATATCAGTGGCAATCAGCTGAGCAGAGCTGGTTTTAGGACTGGGCTCAAGTTGTCCATGTAGAGTAGTGAAACCATTTCCTTCTGCAAGCCTCAGGCGTCCATTCTCGGTGGCTGGTTAAGTCCTTATCCAATAGGCACAAAAAGCCAAACAGCCTGGTGAGTATCTACGTGGCTGGAGTGACCCAACCAACGTATACATCTCCCTTGTATTCAGTACATTCTCTCTGGCCTTGTCACTCTCTCTAGTATTCATTCATTTTGAGAAGGCTAGAATATCATACAAAGTAAATAATCCCTGATTCTTCTTTCTCTAAGTGTCTTTTAGGATGCTTGCAGGATGCTTCTCTGTTATTTCCCCTTCATAGGCCCTTCAGCTTAGGAACCTGTCCTTCTGAAGCAAAATGTGGGGAATTGGCCCCTGCATGGGCAGTCATGGCAGAGACTTGGGGAAGCTTGTACAGCCCTGAGACCAGATCACCTTCCTGTCACCAAGTCCCTTGACATGTGGAATCCTAGCAGGGGCTGGTATGGCGATAACTTGCCCTCCTGCGGTACCTGCTTTGGGGATAAATAGAGAATTCGGTGGCTGAGGCTGCCAATCTGGCACCTTTTGCTAATGCTAAACTAATAAAAATCATTAGAACCAATAGAAGTCTACTGTGATGGCCCAGCCTGTGCTGACTCATGGGTGAGCTGTTTGAAGTCCAAGCAGTGTTTTGTAATTTCCAGCATTTCATAAAAGTATTGCTTTTTCTTTCTCCAAACCACTGCCAAGTTTTGAAAGCTTCAAAACTTGCTCCAATTGGACAGAAAAAGTATGTTTTTAAACGATACTGACATTGCCTAAAAGAGTTGGTTCTTTCTGAGCTGTACCAACTTCAAATCATTTATCCACCAAGCCAGTCAAGCTCAGCCTGAGACATTTCACTGCTGTGAAAGCAGCTGCTCTGGAATGAGGTTAAAAGGCAGTAGCGCTTTTGCGGTACATTCAGCTATGCTACACTTTGTGCTGGACAAGAGAAAACTCAGTCTTCTTCCCTGTGGCAGGCCATTTCTGAATTCTGGAATTAACATCTTTTCTGTTAATCTCTGACTCCCCTTCACAAGAGGCAGGATCCCATTCAAAGCCTTTCTTAATATGTTTTAGACAACTTTTAACCTGTGTACAAAGATTTAGAAAAAAATTGTCAGTACAAGGCCACAGCACAGTTTCAGAAGTCGTGATGAGTTTGCAGTGCAATAGCTACAGTGCTGAATACAGGTACGTAGGTTCCAGTAAGGATGACCTGCTGCTTAGGAAAGCTGGAGACATATTCTATTCCTGGTTTGTCTCTAATTTCCCATGTAATTTTGAGCAAGTCACTTCATTTCTCTGTGTCTCAGTTACTCATCTTCAAGATAGGGATAATGATGTCCATCAGTCTTTGAGAGCAGTGGGAGAAGCAGCATTAGCTATAATTTGATTATTGTTGTAAGAACCTTTCCCTCTCAAATTTGTGCCTCGTTACAACCTCAAAAGTGCATTGCAACCTCTTTCTTTACTCTAATGGGTTTGCTTTGCTAATTGGGAGGCTTTAGCCTCCCAATCAAGTTTTTGAATGCTTACAGTTTTTCTCTGTCATGTTGGAGTAGAACTGACACCTGAGATCTTGTTTGGTTTGCTTGGGGAAAGTTTTTACCTCATGGAGATAAGAGCTAACATTTATTTAACTAGTTTAGATGGCAGTAGCTGTTTGGCCATGACCATGCAGGTTGTGTTATGTTGGATCCTAGGTGAGTTTTGTGTCTGTTTTGAGCTGCATATTGTCACTACATTCAGTCCTAGGCTGCCATGGCCAAACTGCTTTTAATAACTAAGCTAGCTCAGTTAAAGCTGTGTGCATGGTAGGGTGAAAGCCCTCTTGTCTAGATCACAGCTGGAGCCAGCCCTGTGCAAATTACTTCTGCTAGCAAAGTCACTTTAATTTTCTTTAGCCCTGTAAAAGACGCAATCTGAAAAACAAAGAGGGAGGGAGATAAAATAAACTTTTCTGGAGTTTCTTGGTTAAGACCAGTTGTTCAGCAACATAGTTTAGTTGACTGAAAGTTGTTTGAAAGAGTTATTAAAATCTGGTTGAGTAATGTTACTTTGGAACATTGGCTTCAATGTGGGAGAAGGATACAAATGGGGCATTTAGAAGGGAGGTTTGGGAAGAATGTGAGCAGCAAGGAGAAATAAAAGCTGAGACACAGGCAGGGGGCAGAGCTGTTCAAAGAAACTGAGGACAAGAAGTCTGAACTTCATGCAAAAAGAGGGGCTAACTTCGTCACAGTGGCAGGAGAGGGAGAAAATTTTAGCAGCAGGATATTGTATGGATAGGACAAGAGTGAAGGGGATGAGGCTGCAACCCTTTCCTTTTCACTCATGAGCAGTGAGCTGGAATAATTGTACTATAATCATCTTCAGAGGCCTGTGCTCTTGGGATAAGAGCTCCACATGAAATTTCTGAATGTCCGTGTTTCTGCTGAAAAGTTTATGGGTCATATTTTGCCATGAGTTGTATTTGTGTAAAAGTGGACTAATTCCATGCAATTTAGAGGAATCATCACTGAACTGAGAGCTGAATTTAGCTGTGCATTTCTGTGCTGCTGGCTGCAGCTGGCATACATCTGAGGCAGTAAAGGAGGCATGATACTCCACAAGTGATTTGTGATCAGCAGACAGTTTCCTTTAGGATAGTGCTGCTGAATTTGACTTCATTTTTGCTATATTAGATATGGCTTCCCCTGTGGCAGCATACATAGGTGTGATAACAATATTCTCATCAGATCTCTCCTTGAAATCTGAGGTTATGGGGGTTGATGAAGAAGCTTGCTTTCAGAAGGCGTTGGTGTGCCTTCTCTTAATACCAGGCAAAGCTTGCAAAGACTTTAACATCTAAAAGAATGCCTTTTTTTGTTTTTTTCCTTTTTTGGTGATCATCTGTAAAGGTTTAAATCCTGAGATCTTGTGTGATTTCTTTTGTTTTGGTTTGTTTTCATTACCAAAAAAAGTGCCAGTTCTGTGCAAGTCTTTACTAGGCTTTATAGATAAAAAAGCAACACAAGTACTTCAAAAACAGAGAGCAGTTATCAGCTGAGTTCAGCTAGAGAAGGGAACACTTGCAAAAAAAGATTCCAGGACAGTTTAGCCAGAGATAGCTGCTGACATGAATAAATAGCACTTTGCGTTTCTGAAGAAACTTGTTCAAGTATCTCATAGTGTTTAATGAAAGTAGTTAATTTAGTTTTGCTTAACTCTAGTAGCTGAATCAACATAATTGTTTCAATTTTTTAAATCTGGAACAATCGAGGCACAGAGAGAAAGAGGAAGTGGTGCCTTTCTTCCTTCCTTCCTCAATGTATTGTACAAGCAGATGGGGCTTGGAAAAGTAAAGACTATGTTGCATGGACAAAGAAAGCTCAAATCAATCTCAACTACATTAAAGACTGTTAAAGCTTGCTTTGCACTACTATGCTGCTGAACACGTACGCTACTTATTTGCCATTAAAGTCCCCTTTCTACTTTCAGAGTAAGATAAAAAGTCCCAACTGTAACTGAAAATCGAGGCCAAACATGTCTAATGTGCCAATATGTCAGCAAAGTCTTATTTTTAATAGCAGAATAAAAAAAATCAAGATTGGTGGTGGTGTTTTGTTTGCTTATTTTATTATTATTTATAATTGCTCTCTAAGCTCAGTTAATATAACTTAAAAGACTTGTAAACAACAAATTTTTTTTTCCAGTTGGCTTTCACACAGCTGGATATGTCCCAGTGAGCTCCAGTGTTAGCTTTGAATCAGTTCTGCCCAAAAAGAATATGCTCGAAACCTGAACTGATCTGCCACCCCTTGCTTGTACAGTAGTAACCATAGGGGAAGATTATGCCTAGCTGAAATGAATAGGGGATATTTCTTGCTTCATGAAATAGTCATCAAATGAAGTCTAAAGCTCTCTATCATGATTTAGGACAAAAGTACCATCAAACAGTTAGGTTGTTCTGGACCTACTATGTATATATAGCAGCTGTTAACCTCTATGGGAGTTGTGCATATGTAAGGAGAAAATAGCCCCCAACAGTTCTTTGGGCAGACATATTTAAAAAGGGTTATTACTTGTCTGTTTAAATGATCAGTGGAGACAAAGCACATGCAAATAATAATGGAAGCTTGAAAGTACTGGATTTAGGCAGAGCACAGATGACATATCTGTCGCTGAGAATAAATATTAGGAGGAATGGAATTGTTTGTATGTTCAACCTGAAAACTGGAAGTCTTTCCAGTGTTCTGAAACTGTACAGTGAAAAGCTGCATTTAACTTTTTGTTATTTAAGAATGAGATTTGAATCTCAGTTCTTGGAATAAAAGCAGACAAGTTTTGGTTTTGTACTACTCTCTAGTATCTTCCCACTTCCCAAAAGCCAGCTTTAAGGTCTGTTGATGCTTAGAAGAAGACCAGATTGGAAGGACAACAACAGAAGGTTTTATTAGCCAGCACAATTAATACTTTCTTCTTTGAGAGACAAATTCATCTACTGTAGTATGTTTATAAAAGAAAAGGCTGGAATGCACAATAAGGTCTTCCCTTTATCAGAGACATATGGGACTCACCATTGCTGGGTATATTTGTGAGACACTATAACAAGGAACACTCCTCAGGCATGTCTCACATTTCAAGTATTGGAGGGCAAAGTGGATGCATGTCCCTTCTAGGAAATGGATCAACCGGCTTTTTCATATATGCACTCCAATTTCAGTAATCCCCAAGAAGCTCATAAAAGCCAGGATGGAGTCAGTAAAACCTCATCTTATTAGCCTCCAAAAGGACACAAAGAGCTTGGGATCTCAAGGCTGATCTGAATGCCAAGTGTACCTCTTAAGTACTCTCATATTGTCTCAGCGTGCTGTTCTTGTCCTCTGATTTGCTGTAACTTCTGGAAGGCACAATATTAAAAGGTTCATACAGTAAATTAAGAAACTAGGTTTACTTGGAGAATTCCCATGTGAGAAAGGCAAAATAAGTCTTTGTACAATAAAACCTCTTTTGCTTGTTTTTCTCTCTATAGAGATTTTTCCCTGTTTTTTTCTGTTATTTATGCATAATGACCTGTTCCATAGATTGAATTGTCTCTGAGATTCCTTTGCCTCTGCTGTTAAGCATTGATCTTATGAGAGTTTTTCCTCTAGACAATTGTATTTGAATCCTGCTACTTTTTAGGACACTGGTGTCCAATTTAGATGATAAACTCATAGAGGTAAGGGACTTCTACAGAGGTTCCCTACTACACAGTTGCCTGTATGTGTCATTGTAGTAATAAAAACTGGCAAGTTTTTCTCCTCTCATTAATCATCTCAACTTGATTGTTATGCATTTACTTAAAGAAACAAGTTTCTGTTTTTTTTTTTTTTTTTTTTTTGCACTTTTTTAAATTGAGGTACTACTTTTTCTATACATAGTTAGAGCACAGGGAACCTTCAGAACTCTAAAGGAGTGCTTTATATGACACTCCATTTCTCCTTTTGAGAGCAGTGAATCATACAGATCTACATGGGTTTGGGAGAAAGATGGATTGTAGAATTAGCAGCTATGTAAGCATTAAGCCAGCAAACGTAGTGGATGCTTATTTCTTAGCCGTTTTATTAAATTCATCTTTATGTGGCCCTTCCTTTTGTTATGATGGAAATCACTGATGCTTTTAGGGGGAAATTCTCGGAAATCACTGATGCTTTTAGGGGGAAATTCTCCACAGCCCTTCTGTTTTCATAAGTTTCAAATATGCCTAGAGGTCCCTGAGATGGGAGCAGAGTGGGAAGCTTGGCATCTTGCAGAATGACTGACAGGGGTTTTCTCATGGCTTTCCGGGAAGCCTGGGAATTCAGCTTCTGGGAAGCTGAATTTCTTGCTGAGCCTCTATTAACCAGAATGGGTGAGACTCCTTGCCTGGTCAGAAAGAATCTTGCTTCCTCTCAGAGTTTTTCTGTGGGGAAAAGCCAAGAAAGAAGTAATTCTGTATTTTTCAGGAGAGACTTTAAAGGCCTAGGCTCTATTTTTTAGGAAATATGCAGGCACGAGCCCACTTTGCCATACACATAAAACTGTAAAGGTTCAAGCTGTTTTTTTGCTCTTTGATTATTTTATAAAGCTTTTACTTTTCTGTATCTTTATTCTTAACACTTGTGTATTTAACCTTAACAAAAGAAGCATAGTAAGCTAAGCAAATGGAGGGATGTTCAATCTGATTGCTTATTTTCTGCCTGAGCAGGTCATGTACCCTCCTCCTTGTGGCAGGAGGGGCCAGCCATGGTTTCTTTGCCACGTTGAGCAGACAGAGTTTACTGCTCGTATGTGATAACAACTGTACTTTTCGTGCCTGGGAGTTCCAAGGCTTCCTGGAATCACGGGATTTACTGTGAATGTGCCATCACTAATTTGGATGTTAGAGGTGCATCCAGCACGTCCCAAAGTTGCGGGACTGCATCCCCAGCAGTTCTTCAGCTGCCTGTCTGTGCCTGGGAGGGAGTAGGTCCTCCCAGGTGAGCATCACCAGGAATAGGTCATGAGTGGGATGAATTGTCCATGAACAAAAGTTGAGCTTCCTAAATACAATGCTCAAACACTGAAATTTTTTGATTCCGGTACTATTTATAATGAACTGAGGGCATCTGTAAGAAGAGAATGTGCGAGGAATGTAAATAAAAGACCCCTTTTGGGGTCTGCTCCAAACTTTCTTATTGATCTGGGAATTTTCACTTTACCTCTCTGCTCCTCAGTTCCCGAGCTGTAAAATGGAGTGAAGAGAATAACTTTTGCATGCCTTGAAGCTTAATGAACATTTTGTGAAGTGCCCGGAAATCTTTAGGTGAAAAAGGCTGGAGATAAAACAGCAATTATTGTCACATTTGTCTCCTCTTGATCTGAGGGGAATAAGCAGAAAATCTGAACACTTGTGTTACAGTGAGAAACGAAAAGTGTTCATTTGAACAATTTTCCCAACAAGGTAGCCTTTCATGCCATCTGGAAATTTCTCCACAAAACTGTATTCTGAAGCTTTAATCCTTTCCCTCCTACACAGTGCTTTGCCTGATCACGTCATCAGTGGAGAAGCACAAGAGTGAAGCAAAGGATAGAATTACTAAAGGACAAATTTTGACTTGGCCATTTCACTGGTGTCGGTGGAAGTTTTAATTCCGACTGAGGATTGCAATTAGTTCTACAAGTAACAAAGGATGAGCAGGGTCTGGTATTAAGGTAGAGAGGAAAATGGTGGGAACAACAGGTGAGTGTCCACTGGCGTTCCCTGAACGGCTGGAAGAGTTGTAGTTTAGAGGATAATGCCGGAGAATGGAGAAACATGGCTTTAACATGATGGGGATGCTGATGTGTTGTATTGTAACTCCTGACAGAGAGAAATGTCGGGGAGGAAGGGATTTAGAAGCAAGACAGAGGTAAATCTAAATTAGATAAAAGTGAAGGGTGCAAAAGAAGAGGAAGGTACAGTTCTACAGCAAGAGCAGTCTAGGTGCCTGTGTTTATTCTTGAGTTTGGAGCTGAATGGCATCGGTAGCACTGCTGTGTGTAATGTTTGCAGTATAAATAGAATCCATAAATAGTTTTGTAGAGTCAGGATTTTATTTTGCATGTGAAGTTGAGCCTATTGTGACTCTTGGCTCTGCCATTTCTTTCCTTACCTTGCTGGTGGGGTAAAGTTTATATTGCTTAGCCCATATTCACAAATATTAATGCGCTTTCATCTCCTTCTCCGTTGCTTTGTTTGTCTGTCTCCGTCTATCTCTGTGTGCGCCTGCTGCTTGTCTGCCTGCCAGTTTTTTCTTTGTCTCTATCACTTCATCATTGAACCCATCTGTGTAGAAAATGGGATATTTGGCTGTCTTGTATTTTTTTTATTTTTTTTTATTTGTGTCATTTTGTTCCCTCAGACTTATGAGGATAAAACTCGCACTCCTGGGGGTGCCAGGCATTTCAGCTCTTGCATTTAGGAGGAGCCGTGATGCTTTTTGCGTCTGTTTGTCTGTCCATCTGTCTGCTGGTCTATAATAAGCTGTGCAGCGAGACAGCAGCTTACTATCTGTGTGTGTGAAATTAGCTAATTGGTGTTAGCAGCAATATTTTCACATGTTTTATAAGCAAAGTGCAGCAAGGTATATAAATGTAGATATGATCCAGAGACACACACACGCACGCGCGCGCGCACACACACACACACACACACACACACACGCACACACGCAAGCCTGTCGCTGCTCATGCATAGACGCTCAGAAGTAATTAATGTTAATAAGATTTTAATGTGCTTGTGAGATCATAATGAGGAGAAATGAATGCTCTGATTAGAAAAAGGTAACTGTGTGTGTGTTTTGGCTTAGAACAAGATTTCCCCTCTTTTTTATAAATCACAATTTCAGAACTTGTTTGTGATTGCATCAATCGGTTTTTATTTTCAAATTAGAGGTCTGTTTAGCCATTTGAATGATTAGCCAAATAAATGGATAAAACCCTGATCATAAGGAATGGTGCAGATTTTTTTTTTTCTCTGAGAAAGCGGTGCTAGTATATGACAAGGCTGGGCACCCCTGTCCTTCTAGCATTACATTTTTCTGATGCTGCCTTTAAAGCCTCATCAGAAACTGCTCCTAGAGATAGTGCTCATTTTTTTACAAATAGAGATATTTATCTATAGGTTTCTGCAATGCATAATCAACAACTGAAACTATTGTGCCAAGGCACATTCCTGTTCATCAGTAATGATGAATCCTCAGAGTCCAGATGATCACATGATACCTTGATAATATTTTGAAATAATTAGTTTTCATTGAAGAAAGCAGAAATATATATATTTATTTTTTCTTTTAATCAGTGGGTGTTCAAATAAGAGCGATTGGAAAGTGTATACAGGAAATGTTTTACAAGCTAAGATGCTCTTTCATCATGGACTCAAATGCTGTGTAGTCACCAGCCCCCAGGCTGGCTAAAATCCAGACAGACACTAGGGGTCCTTCTCTCCAGCAAATCAGTGAAAATATTGTCCAGGGGGCTTGACTTTCATTTGCATACTTATTGTTGTTATTATTTTGAGTAATAAAAGATATGAAAATATTAAAAAGTTCTTACCTAATAGTGCTACAGAAATCACTCTGGAGTTGGGAAAAATTTATTATTTTTATTGACACTAAGAGATTAAAAATTCTGTTTTAAGAACATTATCTAGAATTTAAAAAGCAAGTTTAAAAAGTCCATCCTCCAGTGCATTCCTTGTTGCATACTACACACTACCTTGTTATGGTGATGCCTAGCTTGATTGGTGGTGTAGAATATGAGATCTAGGTTTGAATTTATGGAATATGATACATCTTCAGAAAGCACTGAGGTACCACAACAGTGGGTGCAATGAGAAATGACAGAACATTGCAATTTCCAAAACCTGATGAACAAAAAAGAGCATCAGTAAATAAAGCTTTGACGAGACTTGAAGTCTCTGAAGAAGGTGATCTGACAGTGCCTTTATTCATAATGAATGAATTTATTTGGGGGAAAGGAAACATCAGGCATTTTGTATGTTTGTTTGTTCCTCTAACAGTCCTTCCAGCCAGCTGCTATCTAGTGGGGCCTCTACCTCTAGTTTATTGTTCAGATAACTCAGTCAATGAAATTAATACGGAAACTTTAATTTTCTAGGATACTGTGGTATGTCATCTGCCTATGTGTGTGCTTAAGTGTGTCTTTGCAAGTGCACTTAAAGCACTGAAAACCTGAACATCCTTGCAGTAAGGCCATAATAAAGTGTTGCCCAACTGCTGCAGGTGTCCTGGTGAATTTTAATGACCCTGAGTAGAACAAGGAGACCTTTACTTCTCTTAAGTGCATATAGTTTGAGAAGTACTATAAATATTGACTTAAATAAAATGGCCTTCTAAGCTGTATTGTAAAGAAACAACTCATTTCTTTTAAAATCATAGCTCTTATCTATAGGTGATCTTTTTAGACTCTTTTGAAAAATACTAATCCCGGCTTGTTTCCTCTTGCATTTTTTTTCTTTGCGTGTTTATGCTTATTTTCTGTCTATTAACATGGCTTCCACAATGTCAAAGCGTGAGAGTAGGAACAAGGTAATGGTGAGCTCCACTACCACCAAATTTTAACCTTGGTGTGAGTAGTGGCTATGTGAAGACTTTCTCTTCAGTTTTCCGGTGTTCCAGATGGAAAACATTGAAGAAAGCACTGAGTTTCATGTTCTAAAGCTTGGAGTTGAAGTAGCCAATCTCCCTTGAAATATTGGTTGAAAACTCTGTAGGGCCTGGGGAAGTCAGAAGAGCCAAGGCAAACTGGCTAAAGACATGAAGTCAGTATGCCACAATAAGTTGTGCTGAAACTTTGGGAGAACGCTTTAATCCAGGAGTAAATTAGCTGTAGACTAATGTAGCTTACCTGAATAAGGAGACAGGGAGAGCTTTCCTCTTGATTTAAAATATCTGTTCACAGAATCGAGTTGGTAAAATGTGTGCATAATCATGTCAGAGCTTCAGCTGGTTTGGCTTGAGTTCCCCAATGTCTCCATGCAGACTTGGTTTAAGAGACAGATGAGCTGTCCCATGTGGTTCATTCCATACTGGCGATCCAGAACAGTAGCCTCTTTGCTCTGGAGAAAATACTAAAATGCCAACTATGGCACTGCTCGTGATAGAGTACAGGTTGCCATACCTTTCCTTGGACACCATTGTCACCCTGTGCACCGGTCAGTGTCCACCAAATACTAAAGATGGCTTTCTGTTAATAGTCACTGTGTGTGTACACAGGCTCTGATATTTGGGATGAAGCATACCAAAGGCAGGAGGTGAGTTCTAGAACTATTAAAAGAAAAATAGGTATCTTCAAAAATTCTGAGTCTGACAACTAGCTGCCTTAATCCTACATGTGGCTGCTGTGGTATACGGTTAGCTCAAAGATGAGAAGAAGGGTTTTTTTTATTGGTTTTGTTTCTTGTTATGATGGCAGAACAGAATATGGCAGGAGCAGAATAATGACAAGCCACCCTGGGAGAAACTCATTTTCTCTGAAAGAGACCTATGCACAGTGTGAAAATAGGAGCTCATAATTGTATGTTCAGATTGTGCCCTGAAGAATGTTTTAGTGTGTGTTGCTTTTGCTTTTGCCAGCCTTACTTGTATTACATTCGTTTAATTTGTCTTTATTCCTAAGTGCACATATAAGTGAAAATCCTTTTAATTAAATAAAGTTTATAATTGACAAACTGATTGTGAGTTAGTTGCTAGAACCTCTTTTAGATAGATTAGTCCAAGATTTGTCCAAGTCACTTTCTCAGTGAAAACTCTCTGCTTACAGATGGATTTTGACAGTATCTGTACTTTTAGCCCTCACAGTTCAGCGGAAAAAGCAAGCAAGCAAGTAACTTGAAGGCTTTACTGGAGATAGTCATCTACTGGCCTCAAAGGGATTTAGGATCTGGGGGTGTTTGTTCTAGTATACTAGCTGATCTCTTTTTTTTTTTTTTTTTTTTTTTTTTTCCCCTCATACGATATGGAGAGAAAACATATATCCAAAACCTGTGGAGATTTAAGTTTTAAAAGAACTGATTATTTCAAGTTACTTATCTTAAGTCCATGTTTAGGCTTCTAAATAAGCAGTCACTTTTTCAAAAGTGCTTAATGCTCAGAGCCCCTGCTGAAGCTGCTGGATGCATAGAACTTTTAGTAGCATATGGATTTATAAGAGCAATTTTAGATACCAGTTTTGAAAATGTTGGCCAGAAGGCTGTTTGGTCAAGATCACCTTAGAAATTCCAGATCACTGGTATTGCATTTCTGCCAAAAAGATTATTTTAAAAAGTTGTATAATTACTGTATAGCATTTACATGAAAGTAAAAATATGCATATCTGTAGGAAGATAGGAACTGTTGCAGAGATCAAATAAGTTGTCCACTTAGTTCAGTAAACTCTGCTTCTGAAAGTGTCATATGTTTCTGAGACAGATAAAGAAGGCCTTCTGATGAACTAGTGTGGAAAAACTTGGCCATGGAGGAAGTTTCTTCCTTACTCTGTCATGGGATAATTGGCTAAGTCTTTGAACAATGTAGATACTGTTTTGCACTCAACTAGAATTCTGTTTGATGTAGCAAAGGATATTCTTACCAGCCATATATTATTCTTTTTTTGTTTTTTAATAGGCTCTTGGTTTCAGTGTTACTTTGTAGCTGTTATGTGATCTGCAGATTGATTCTCACATGATAGGAAATGGCTTAATTTTTCTGAAGTTTTTTTGTGTGGATATTGGGGAAGAGGTATGGATATATGTGAGGTTAAAAGTAGTATAGAAGCAGACAGAACTGAGTACTTAAGGGGACTCAGATACATGAATCACTATGGTATAAATTTATTTCCTGGTATCGCAGTTTTGTTAGCTGGTGGACATGTGTGTCTTGTCATTAGCAGAATTCCAGTGGTTTCAGGCTTGGCTGCAGTCATCATAGAAATATATGCTACATATACAAAATAGGTTATGAATGTTCTAGCTTCTGCACTTCTGACTACATTTACAAGTACTGCATTTGGAAAAGGATTCAGGATATGTTAGAAGCGTTTGAGTAGTGGGGTTGGTAATGGTTAAATTTGACCAGAAAATGTTAAAACTTAGTCCTGTTCTCACTCCCCCAACATTTTTGCCATGGACATTAATAGGATTAGGCCTTTTTACCTATACCTTCACTAGTGAATAAATAAAAATAGCAGACTTCTGTGTTTCCTGAAGCAAGCTGCTATCTATCTCTTGCCTCCATTTACCTCTCTTTAAGATAGATAACTCCCTATCAAGAGATTAGAATTTAACTGATGGGAAGAGGCTTTGAGCTCCTTAATGAGAAGGTCTTTCAGATTTGCAAAGCATGGTGTGTTATGTTTGGGGCTCACTCATTTGGTTTCTGCATTATGCTTCTCAGCCATGCTCTTGTGATTCACAGGTTGGCAACTGCAGCACTACAGCTTCTGTTCTGCTGTGGGGCTCCCTGTTCTAGATACAGCTGACTGCTCTGCTGGCCAGCCGTGTGTCTTCTGTGTGTGATGCCGGGAATTGTGGTGCTGTGTGGTATCTGCAGGGTTGTATGCCTCCAAGGGAGGCTCCAAGGAGCTCAGTTATCAGGCATATTCGCCAGAGTTGTAGCCTCTGGTCACAGCCCTTTCTTTGTCATGTGAACTGCTGTGTAAAGTCTTATGCAGGCGGCCAGTAAAAGTTGAAATGTCTGTCTTTTAGAGAGGCAAAATGCTATGAAACTCTGATTTGGGAAATAATTTCAGTATAGTCTTCTTCTGCAATACTTGCTACAGATTGGACTAAGCCACTGAGGTACTCGAGCCACTTGCATACCTTGAAGCAGTAGCTCCCAGCTCTTCCTGCATAGAGATTCTCATCTGACAACATGTTGAACATCTTTCCTCATATAGTTGCCCGATATCTGATCAGCAGCAGTTACGGCCAGTCCTGTGGCAGAAGGTAACGTGTTACTGCCTGCAGTGGCAACCTAGCCTGCTCTGCTCCCAGCAGCTGCTGCAGAAACGCAGTCAGGGTCAGAATCTGCACTTTCCTTTCAAGATGGGGAAGGACGCCTAAGGCATCATAGGGCAGGGAGCATGGGGAAGGTGAGCAGCGAGTGGGATAGGGGTGTGAGAGGATGGAGTTGGACCCTGGCTTTGTGGAGGTGAGGAAAGCAAGCAGGGGATGAAGCAGGGACCAGTACTATGATGAGGGCCATGGTAGAAGGGTGTGGAAGGTGAACTGTGTAAACAGGTGGCTTAAGTGGAATATGCATTAGAAGGATGTGAGGGTGCGGGAATGGAGAGAAATCTGTTTTGAAGGCAAGGAAGAAACAATACAGACATGCCTCCTCCTGTGCACATTTGGGGTTTCTCACAGGACTGGGAGACGTTGCCAATGCCTCAGGCCTGTTAGTGTTGGTACCTTAAGAAACTTCTGTATTTTTGGAACACCTCATAAATGTTAGTGAGTCAGATCTAGCTAAGACCCACTACTTAACAGATTTTCTGCTCTTCATTCTTAATACAGTAGTCCAGTCTTGGTGAACCTTGCTTGAATACTGTGCCCCGGTAGGATTGATTTCCAGCACTCCACCTTTGCTGCTTCTTTGATGGTATTTCCTACCTTTCACTCCTTTCTCTTTCCCCACTAGTGAGCAGGTGACAATACATTGTTAAATTTACTGCTTTTGCTTTGCTGTGACTTGTTGCTGGAAACAGAGGGCTGGAAAGGCTCAGCAGATACTGGCTTATATCCCAAAGACTCTCTGTCAGTCTCTGAATATGACGGATTTACTTGAAAACATCTAGTACGTACTGAAACCTACTGGACTGGCAGTCCTGGAGTGATGAGACTATCTTGAAGGGTCGTAAGGGACTCTGTTGCTTATCTCTGGCCTAGATTATTTGTGTGAACACATACCCTACTGAAATCCAAGCATGAAGATCTGTTTTCAGCCTAAAATTTTGTATTCATGAGAATTTATGAGAGCATTTTGCTATGCTTCATAACTCTTGCCCTTTCTATATATCTGACTTTTTCTTTTGTGGGATTTTCTTTTAATGCTTTGCCATTGATTTTAGTCATCCTCAAACCTTCAAAAAAAAAAAAAGAAAAAGAAAAAGCAAAAACAACAACAACAACAAAAAAAAAAACACCTCAGGAAGACCTCAAGGAACTCTTGTGGTCTTCTTTTCTGCCCAATGCAGAATCAACTGTATTTTTGTTACTCCTGACAGGTAATTGTCCAGACTGCTAAATTGTAAGTCCCACCTCAAGCGATCTCTTCCATTACCTCATTATTACCATTAGAAAGATTTTCCTGTTGCCTAACCTGAATCTTTCTTGCTACAGTTTAATTCCATTACTGCTTTGGGAATTATTCCCATTCCCATTGCAACAGTCTTTTATGTACTGGAAGGCTGGGCAACGTGTCATTTTTTGGCAGTTTTTCCATGCTGTTTATGGCTTCTGGATTTGTGATTGTTCATGTTCTTCTTTTCTGGGTATTCTTCAGCTGTTTCACATCTTGAAAAACATTGCCCATAATTGGACAGTTTGCCTCTTGAAACTTCCCAAAATTAAACAGAGCTGAAAGATTACTCCCTGTGTCTTCAGGGCTGCATGTCTGTTCTTTTAAAACCCCAAACGATTATTGACTCTTTGCTTCACCAAGATACTGCTGTCTTATATCAAGCTTGTGATTCACCATAACCCTAGATCCTTTCCCCCAAAACTGCTACCTGCTCAGTTGTATTTGTGTGATTATTTCTGCCTAGATACGGTATGTTACCTGTATTCCTGTTGAATATCACCCAGTGTCTTTAGACCATTTCTTTTGTTTGTCAGGGTTATTTTAAAATTTTATTCAGTCATCCCACTTATTTAAGTGTCCTCCCAGGTTCATGTTGTCTGCAAGTTTAATGAAAATGTTTTCTATTCCATCATCCAAGTTATTAACAAATAAGTCAAAAAGAACAAAACTTAAGGCAGAAATCCAGTTGATGTAGTTTTTTATTGTGATAATTACTGTGTGGATTCCCTTACCAAGTAGTCACACATCTGTGGAATACCATGACTGTGCTTGTTTCATTCTTAGCTTGCTTATATGAATGTTCAGTAAGATTGTCGAAGGCCAATATAAAGTCAAGATATAGGACATTTGCTGCTTTCTACAAGGTTTCTTACCCTGTTGTAGAAGGAAATTATGTTATTTTGACATGATTTGTTCTTAAATCAGTGTTGATTGCCACTTATCTTTTAGATTTAGGTGCTTGCAAACCAGTTTGAATCATTGTTCAAGAGTTTTTCTGGGAATTAAAGTTAAGTTGACTTGTCTAGAATTCTCCTTTTTTTTTCTCTTCTTTCTCTTCTCTCTCTCTCTCTCTCTTTTCAAGGTAGATACTGTATTTATTCTTCCAGTTTTTTTCATATCCTTCACAAAGTCTCAAAGATTGTTTCAGGCAGTTGTTTGCAGATGCTGGGATGAAATTCATCAGGCCCACATGACTTGAAAACTATCTAACTTAGCTAAATACTCTCTAATCTGTTCGTTCTTGCTTCTAGAGTGAAGTCTTACCCCTCTTCATGAGTATTAAGTGAATTATCCATTTCTCTCTACTTGAAATTTTTATAATGAAAAGTGATACAAAAAGGTGTTAAGCGTTTCAGCCTGCTCACATCATCTGTCAGGTGATTTCAATCTTCATTGATTAACAGATCCACAATTTCCTTCATCCTCCTAATGTACTAATAGAATGGTTTCTTCTTACTCTTGATGTCTCTTGTTAATTTTGTGCTTTGACCATTATGATTTTGCCCCTTCATGTTTGTGCTATTTTTTACACTTATCCTCATATATTCTGATATCCTTCTGCTTCCTTCAGGCTTTTTTCTCTACAGATGTCAGTAAAGATCTCATGATTTAGTGATGTTATAACCTTAATATTTTTCCTCTTCTTTCCTTTTGTTGTGTGCTTATGATTTTATTATAATTTTTTTTGAAGAACTGTTCTGTCTCCTTAATTTCTTTTTTCTATTAGACTCCCCATGGGATTTTTACCAACTGTAACAGTAGGTAAGGCTTCTATATTGTTTTTCTTTTCCTACACCTTTGTTTTCTATTTTTTCTTCTTTCTTTTCTTCTTTTTTTAATTTTTTCTTCTTAAGTTACTTGGGGCAAGGATTGTGTTCTCTTCTATGTCAGCTGTGTCTTAATAGATCTGCATTTCTTCTCTCAGTTCTCCTAATACATCATGTTCTTATCTTGGTAGCATTTTGGAAGTTTTGCAGATCAGTGCCATTTTGTCCCCATAAAAGTCCTCTGAAGTTAAACTCTGTCCTGTTTCTGGCCCAGCTTTGTGTGGGTCTGCTCTATCGATCAACTTTGTTCATGCTCATTTGCTGTTTCAGCTTATTGTGCACGAGGTGAAGGTTGAATGCTCTTTCCCCAACAGCACATTACTTAGTTAATAGCCATTTTAGAGCGTTTGAACTCTACATCTTAGGGCAATAGCAGATTTCAGTCCTTCTGAGAATGTCGTGTTGCCACCAATTTTTGCAGACTTGTCTGGGAGGAAATCTTCCACACAAGCGAATATTCAGTAGTCCTTGGTTTAGCACTTAGAAAGATACGATGGCTTTTGAAAGTGAATCTGTAGGGTTTTCTTTTTGTTTGTTTTGTGTGTGTGTGTGTGTGTGTGTGTGTGTTGTTTTTAATAACAAATCCTTGGAAAATTCTGGAGAAGGTCATATTTAAAGTGTCTGTATGATCTAATTTCTTTCTTTAATTCATTCAGAGACTGGCATTTGAAAACAGTGGGTGGGTACAGGTCACTTCACATTAAATCGTCTGAAAATAAGATGCAGTATAAGACAGCTATTCAGTCTCCCTCCATTGTCAGTGAAGAGGAGGAGAAATACCTCTAGATGGCCATTCATCCTAAATAGATTAAGGTTTTAGAGGGGATGAATGGCTCCCTGGAGATGATTATGGTAGCTTCAGCTAGATACTAACTTTTAGGAAGTTAATAGTTACGTTATGTGCATTCCAGTCCAATGCCTGATCAGACTTATCTGAAGAATGTTTCCATTACTCGTATGTGCAATATAGAAAGCTACATGTTTTTCCATGCTTTATCTTATTTTGTAGAGGTTTTATGTATTAAAACTTCCCAGAGTTTGGACTTGGTTTCTGGCCTCTTTTTGATGGGTCTTTTCTTTTGGGACCTCTCTTGAGCTATTTGATCTCAAGCATTGCCGATAAATACTATTCCATGTCACCTTCCTCACAGGCGCCATGAAGATTAATTAGTTAACATTTGCACACAGTTGCAAATATATTTAATTCTCTCTATAAGTTATCAGTATTTATATGAATGTTTTTACATGTGTTTTGGAGCAGTTCATCATGCAGCCACTAAAAATAAATGACCCTGGACAACAAATTAGACATATTTGTTGGTTTTTTGGGAAGAGCTAATGTCATTTTTGTGTTGCACAAGCTTCCCTCTCTATATCTATACAGCCGTAAGGTGTCCATGACACTGTATTATTCTGGCCACTCTGTTGCCAAAAAGTTGTCAAGAAATTAGTGGAGAATTCAGAGAAGAGCAACAGAAGTTAAGAGGCTGAAGAGATTGAAATATGAGCAAAGATTACAAGAATTTAATGTGTACAGTTTGGACTAAATGATGACTAAGACATATGATAACAATCTACAAGTATTTGAAGGGTGTAAAACATTAAGACAAAAAAGGAATTATTTTAAGATGCTCAAAGGGGTAAAACTCAGCAAGGAAAAATTTCAGTGTGAATCACAAAAACTTTCTGAGAATCACATGGGCTAGATTCGTGGAATGGATTCCAAAAGAAGGTGGTGAGAAGCCTACAATTTCAGAGAGCGCTGGGATCACACACGCACGCACATGCACAGACGTGCACACGTGCTCTGGTGACACCATCACTTTCTGAGCAACTGCTTAGAACAGTGTTGCCTCAGCTGAGGTCTGAGGGCTACGTGCAGCCTGACTGGTCCACCAGGCTGGCCTGCTTCACAAATCTTGCTTTTCTGAGGGCTCCTGAAGAATGATCTGCAGGCCAGAGCGTTGGTTCTGGTGGCAGCAGCCTGCCTTCAGCTGCCGTTTCTGTGGAGCAGCCCTTTTCTGTCGTATGGCAGTACATGTACCCATCCAGCTGATGAGCACAGCCGGATTCAAGCTATCATCAACAGAATAATTCATCCAATTCGTAGCTTGCTCCCTGCCGGGATGTGAGAAGTAGCCAGGCAAGAGGGTGTTGGAAAGGATACCACAGGAATCAGTGTGTTGGTGACAGTTTGCTCTTGGCAGCTGTCTTTCCCAGACACTCTCCTTACCTGGGACAGGCTGTGGGGAGGTCAGTATGGTTGTGCAGATGATATATATGTATGCCTGTAGTAAATGTGGTGGTCAGAAGGTCTTGCAGCCATCTTCTGATATTGGAAGAAGACAAATGGCCCATTCAGGAAGGATACTTAGCACTGCTAAACAGAGCAGTTCCTGAGAAACGAGACTTGAATAGGCAGAAGACTCAAGGAAAGAATAGCATTTTACAGTATCCTGGAAGAGGACTGGTATGACAAAGATGTCTGTAGTAGGCGTTTTCTTCCCCACCTCACCTTGCATTTCTGTGAGTTGGTGCAATAAAAAAGTGTTTTTAGATAGACTTTTTCCCCACAACTTCGAGCCCTCATTTGTTCATTCTGGTAAAGGCAGCAGATTTACATTGTATATTTAGTTTAATTAAGAGGTCCTTTATCATCCTAGTGAATCATAGTGGACTAATTTAAGCCTAAGAATATTTAACTGTCCTGACTGCTGTTCAGTAGGGATGGCAATTTTGCTTAATAGGGGCATCTTTACTGTTTACAGCCAGTTTTGCATGCTTAATAGCTCAGATACAGCCAGAAAGAGTGAGAACTGTAGTTCCTCTTCTGCCCTCTTCCTCCTTTTCAGTGTCCTGTGTCCAAAATCATCATGCTTGCCAGCTTGTGATGCTGGCATCCCTCCTGTTAGGACCGAACTTGCTCTCTGTTGCAGTATAAATAGTGCTTGCTTCCAACTTTAGAGCACTACCAAGTGTTGCATGCCTTCTGCGGCTCACTAGGAAGCAATAGCTGTATTAGAGGGTGTTCCATGTATATAAGGGTTTTATATTTGTGGCTTTGAGTTCACTGGGCAACTCTGCGCGCACATCTGGGGATAGGCCTTTAAGCTCGTATAATATTGGGTACTGGAATGTTTCAGTTCGGGAGTGGCTCAGTTTAAGCAGGTTGTACTTCACTGGCATGTACGGGAGAAGGAAAAGCAAATGCCATTCTTTGTAATACTCCAGATACAAAGCTGGGAGCATTCCCAACTTTGGTAATCTCACATTCTCTGGAAACCACTGGACCTGGAAGGGGAAACTGCACCCAGATGAGCCAGATGTGTTTTGAAATGTCATTTAGTTTGCTAGTCTGGAACTTTTGATTTGATTAAAGCACCTGGTCTGCCTCGTGAAAATACCTGGCTGGGCAAAACCAGAGACCATTTGGTCGGGTAGAGGCCACAGAGGAAAGCTGTCAGTGGGAAGACTGAAGAGGTGGGCCACTTTTGATTATAGAAGAGAAGATCCACAAAAGTTTTTGCTGACAGCATCTGAAGTTTGGCCTTGACCTAATAATTTCTTGTGCTCTTGAAAATATTCTCTTAAAGTTACATGACAGAAGGCAGGTAGCTGTTTCACTCTGACTCAACAGTACAGGTCTCTTCCCAGTTGAAAAGGTTGGGCTGTCTGCCCCAGTCAGGCTCTGGGGAAGCGTCTTTCCCATCCTTTCAGGAATGCCCCTCTGGCATGTGTGGTCCGCTACAGGCTAAACCCTAAAGAAGAATTCTTTTATCCTTTTGCATGTTGCATTTTGTTTTGAGTTTAGGTGACCCTCTTCTGTAACATCAGCCATTCTTAGTTTCAGTAGGCAGCCTGCACACATTAGTGCAAGTGTTGCGGAGAGGGATACAAGGTTTTAGGGCTGTGCTGTGTTACTACATATCATGTCACCTCAGTGGGTAAACAGTCCAAAAATAAAAACAGCAAATGATGCAAAAAGGAATCCAGTTATATTTTTATATCTCATTAAGTTTTGCTCCTCCTTCTGGTTTTACTGGCAGAGATATTAGGGGAGTGTACATCTCCATCTGAGAAGAGGTAAAAAGGTTTGCATTGGTTGTGTGTGTGTGGGGGGGGGGGGGGGGCTTTTTTTTTTTTTCCCCCCTTTGCTATGGGGATTAAGTGGGAAGGTGTTTAGGATCTCCCACGCCTGCTTCATTTGAGGATACCTTTATTTTATCATATATAGAAAGCATCTGTTGATTTAAGATTGGTTACCAGTGTTCTGCCCCGGGGTTCTTTATTTAGATACTCAGCTAAAAGGGCTACTGTCCCAAGCTGTCATTTAACATAGAGGGTTGCTTAGTATTGCTGTGAGCCAACAATATAGGGTATAAGTGGGTGGACTCTTTTTGGATCCCTGAACTTTCCCTGAGTGGTTCTGACAGATGAGTGGGGGCGGCAAAAAGATAAGAATCCACAACCACAGGCCTTTGGGTCAGCACTTGTCTGCCCAAGTGCCGTGCGTGAGCTGGATTTGTGTCTAGAAACTACTGGCTACAAGATTCTGTGCTCTTCAGTGCCCACTGTTGAATGTGAGATTAATAATTAATTGATGCTGCTGTTTGTAATTTTGGGGGGTGCTTGACTGCCTCACCCCACTCCCCAGGAAATAACTGAGTGCTGGCTGGATGATTGTGTTGGAGCCTGACCTGCTTGGTGTTCTCCATTCAAACGCCTAGCGCAGCCCAAGTCATGAGAGGCGGGGGCAAAGTGTATTACATGCCTTTGGTTTTAGTACACCTTGGAGAATTCCTTTCCTATCTATTTTATCCCTGGCTTTGTGCTGGGATCCTCCAGGGTGCTCAGCACCTATGTGGTTAATGGCTTTTCTGGAAATGAATTATGGCTGCCAGGAACGCTAAAGCCCTATCCCAGATATTCTCCCACATCATGTTTAAGTTTATGCTTGGGTAATGGTCCAGTCAGCTTTTCTGGCTTGAAATTGGGCCCTTGTTCCTCTGGGAATGGTGAACCTTTTTCTTAGGTTCATCTGTGGTAAATGTTTTAGTTCTGTCAGATTTTGTTCTTGAAAACAGAACTTGTTCTCGTTGTTTTTCAGACAGTAGCTATGGATTTGATAGAATGGGAGCTATTATGACTCTTTTTATAGCCATAATCCTGTGCTGCAAGAATTCTGTTTGTCTCATGTCCCCTACTACTATGTCGTTATTTATACCATACTTACTGGATCTGGGATGCATGCAGTAAGGGGCATGACTCCCCAGTGTGGATCTGCAAACATGATGATGCATGGAAAACTTCAGTTAGTATTTAATGAATTCTTCATATATTCAGTATGAGGACATTGCTGAGAATATAAGCCTTGGAAAATAGAAACATCAACTGATTTTTTTACTGCTTAAAGTACTGAACTTCAGCACACTTGAACTCAGTAGCAGGAAAAAAAAGTGTGATTTCCCTAAAGTCATTTCTGTAAGCCGATACTGTCAGATGGCTCTGCAAAGGCCAAAGAATGAGGTATTCCCAGTGAAAAAGTTAAAAATTCTTAATTAAAGAAACCCTTTAATATGTAGAAGTAGTGACTATTCTTTCTCTGAGAACACCAATGTTTCTGTCGCTTCACTGAAGGTGTCTTTGTACAATAGGCAAAGTCCCCATAAGGAAAACAAAACACATTGCATCTGGGAATTAAAAAAAAAAAAAGTATTTTCTTTGTTTCCAGTAACCTATACTGTTAATTCTAAAAATGAAATAGAATATTTTTCTAAAAACTTTGCACGCAGCTCATGCATTTCCATGGAATGTCCTTAACTATTCACTGACTCACTGCCTATTCATTTATAGCTAATATATGGCACTTTTATTGTGGTTTCTAAAGTATGGAGGTTATGTGAGTCAGATGCAGTTTAGAATAGAGATTATCTTTAAATAATCAAAAACATACTTTGCCAAAAATACTAAAAAAAAGAAAAGAAAGCATTCAGTGTTCTCAAAATATGAAGTGCTTTTTTAAAAAAGATTTTTTTTCAATAAAAAAGAGGGAAGAAATGTTACGTAAACCTAAGTGTTTAGCAGACATCCGTTTACTTCCTTCAAGGAGACAAGGGGTTTTAAGATTTCCAGAGCTCATGAGAAAGGCACATCCTTGAGTGCTTACACCAAGGACACGATGGAAGGATTTTTCCTTGAAAACTTTCAGCAAGAAGACATAAGGTTAGAGGTGGTATGAATGATAACTTTCTTCAAGATTTAATCAAGGACGATTTGGAGATTGTGGGGGTCTGGATCTCTCCTTAAAAAAGGAAAAGAAAATCCTTCTCTGCCTACCCTTTATTTTTACTTCTTCCTTCTCCTTCTTAAGTTGATTATGATTCTCATAAAGTTTTTCATTTATGATACAGTGTTAGTAAGGGCCGTTGTTAGTTTTCTTGCTGTGACTTTGAAGTTTTTTTGTTGTGACAGCTGCTAGGCTGGCATTTCCTGGACATCAGTGGTATTTCGTGATAGCTTGCTTGCTTCCCTTCTTTCCGATGGATTTTGTCAGAAAGGATGAGCAAACTGGCAGACCCAGGTTCCTGTATTTAAAAAAAACAGAACATGGGTCGTAGTGGGCTGTAGTTGAGAGGGATTTGGAGAGCCAAAGAATTATCAGCTCTTTTGGTAACATAGTCAGCAAAGTTTTGGTCATCTATAGAGAAAATCTAAGAAGTTGCCAGAGTTAGAAACACATATTTATCCTTTTGCTGATTTGTTTTTTTTAAGGGTTTTGGTGCAGCAACAAATGCTGCAGGCCTGCCAACCTGATACCAACCTAAGTAGAGGCTATATTATAATAAAAGTCATTCCACTATCAAACTATGCATTGACATAGCAAAAACATGTATCTTTGCTATCAAAACATAAAATATTTATTAATTAAAATTAAAATATATTAGCTTAAAAAGTCCAAACAGCCTTGCACAGAAATATTTTCAACACTATATTGTCTCTTATTTTTTGATTACAACAGGGCTTTTTTTCCTGTGCTGATCGTTTTTTAATAACCACAGGAACAAATACGTCTCAGTTTTGAGCTTTAATCTGGTGCTTTGTGTACTCTGATGACCTCCTAATCACACTCTCTGTGACATGTCAGTCTACTGCTGTGGAGAGCGGGTGATTTGGACTGTCATGAAAGTGTTGATACGCCCATATATCCCATGCACTTAGGACAGAAAAGTTCAAAGCAATGCATTAACTAAACGAATGAAATGCTATGGGAACCCATAATTCAGCTACCAGGTGTCCCTTTGCCAGTTCATGAGTGGTTCTTTATCTGTGTTGTGACTTTAAATGTGAGCACCAGGTGTGAAGATTTCTGTTTATTTAAGCAAAAACAAACACAAAATTTCAGAGCTGATGTAGATGATGAAATGTAAAGATGTGAGGTGGGTTTAGTAAATAGTCACAGTGCACATGTCTAAACAAAGAAGGAGAGATTGTAGAATGTGGTATTAGTTTATAATGCTCTCTTTTCATTACTATAGAACCATCTGCCTTTCTGGAACATTCCTTAAATTCTGGTGATCTCATTTCAGTTCATAACCTTCAACATTACATTGGTGTTTCCTCTGCTCAGTTAGTGGGATGGTCTAGATCACAAGGTAAATGCTGTCAACATATGCTGATCCTGAAATGGAAAACTTACTGCAAATTGTTCTTCACAGAAACTAAAAGATAGGACAGACTTTTATTATCAAAAGAAGAGTCTAGTCTACTCTGTTACTGGAGAGGCATGAGGTGAATATCGATCTGGGGGCAAAGATGTACTCCTTGGCACTGATACGACTTGCTCTGTGGTCTTAGATGGATTACCCAACTGTTCTGCCTGGAATGTCGCCTTCTGTAACAAGCAGATAAAGGTTCTTTCCTCCCTGGTGAAGATTACGAAGATTAGTTAATGTTTGTAAAGTTCTGCGAAAAAGCAAAGTGTGGTTAAAAAAAAATTTTTTTTGATATTCTCATTAAATTGAAGACTGTGTAAGTGAACACTTTCACCTTCATAATCCAGCACCTTTTATGTTCCTGTTCAATAAGTCAGGCATACATTTATGACATTGTGGAATTGGCTTTGCTTGAAGAAGGCATGGTCCAACATCTTAAATACACCTTTCTGGTTTTCCCCAAGAAACATCATCATCATTTAAACGTTCTTACTGAACCTTTCTCTTGAAAGTTTGTTTTCTTTATCATTTTTTTCTTCGGCTGTTCAGTTTGAGCAAATGACTAAGAGATTTAGATTTATGGGTCTGAATCTCAGTTCACCTTTGACTTGCTAGAAATCCTGGAGCAAGTCAGCTGGGCTCCTGTGTACTCAGTCTTGACAGATCCCCTTGGATCTGCCCAGTGCCCTACTAAAGAATGTGGCAAAGAATACAGAAAACTTGTCTGTGAATACAGAATTGAGGCCTTAAAATCTCCATTTAACTTCTCTGATCTGTAAAGGGGTACAGAGATGAAATCAGATGCAAGATCTGATATGTGCTCCTAAAATATGGAAACATTCAATGTTTAATCCTTGGCTTGCCTAAACGAATATGTGATGGTGGTTTTAAAAGTGGTGAATGTTTAGTTTTGATGCACAGTCTTGGAAAAAGGGTTAAAAGATCGGAAAAGCCAAACTCAGGATAGTGGGTCTCTTGTTTGTTTATTTTTTATTATAGATATATTTTGAAGAAAAGGAATTTGAAGCTCCTCACTTAGGCTGTTCTTGAATTGTGGTGTAGATGCTTTGAGGGTATAAACCACAGAGGAAGTTGGGATAAAATAGCTACTTAAAAAGAGATTAAGGGATTTACTGCAGTGCCTCTATGGGTTGTGATTTAAAGGGAGAAGAGCCCAATTTTTCATAATGCAGCTTCTTTTATTAGCTGCAGGTTTTAACTTCTTGGAAAGATTCTCACGTCTTTCTATCAGCCAATTTTGGGAGTTAATCCAGACCAGTCAACAGAACTGTACGTTGCACTTTATTTCTCGGTACTTTTGAAAGCTTTTTAGTGTCTAATCTGTCCAGGGTACCTCCCTAGTCTTTAGGTGGAAATGGTATTGGTGGGCAAGAGTAACAGATGACCATATTTAAACTACACTTTCTAGAAAGAACAAAAATTGGAAGTTGGTGTGTGGAGGGAAGAAGGCATCATTTAAACCAGAATTGAATAAAAAATGACGATTCCAGGTCAAAACACTCTTGAAACTTCTCTTTGAGGTTAGGGAATTTTGTTTTTTCCCAGCAGTTATATTTGGGACACAACCTGACCTTTGGCTCACAACTTGCTTTGCTAGTGATGATCAGTGGGGACACAGCATTGTCAATCTTTACTAATTTGCTGGCGCCATTAGAATTTTACAATCAAACTACTCAGCAGAGTATTTTTGTAGAAGTTCCTGATCATCTTTAGTGGAAACTGATTTCTCTGTGACAAATGGATTGAGGATAGCATGATACTGGGCAGGTGAGATGAAAAGCTGGGTAGTGGTATCACTTTCAGTAAGTGGAGGTTTTGTCATTAATCCCAGGGGAACAAATGATATGCCAGTTGGTATATGTTTGTGTTTGAAATGTTTTTCTCAATTACGTATCTAACTAACTTGTATGAAAAATACTTAGATCTTCCTTAAATTTTCTCTCACAAAAGCCTGACTCTAGAATTGTTCTCCATTTGTACACATACGATTTTTCATTTCCAGCTGTCAGCCTAGTATTTCAGTAGTAGATTCAAACATGCCAGAAGTTCTTATAATCCATTTTCAATAGTGGATCATGCCCTCTGAATTTCTGTGAGGCTTGATTTGACTTAGGATCTGAAATACCCAAAGTAACTTTTGAAAATGAGTTGTAGATGCCTAACTGCATGCACAGTTTGGAAATTATATATTGTGGCTGATTTTTTTCTCCTAAGTGGAAGAGGACCAAGAGGTGAGTTTAAAGACCTGACTCCTGACCATCCATACAGCTTATTTCTTAGCTCTGCCTGTGGCTCTGCTTTGTTCTTTTTCAACTGTCCAAGACAAAGCTGCTGTAGAGATGGCTAGCTCTGAACAGTGTGGACATGAGCTACTCTGTGCCACATAGGCTTAGAACCAGGACTGGGCTCAGGTTCTTTTGGTCTACAGCTCTCTTATGTAGCCGTATAAGACATAGCCTGTGTGACTAGGAACCAGCTGTCTTGACGTGAAAGTCACTGAGAAAGTTAATGTCTGTTCTCCAAACTGGGTAGTGTTTTTGTGCAAGCAGTGGTTACCTGTGTTATCTGGAAGAGGTACAGTGCACCTCTTTGTCTTACAGGACTGGCTGGAATTGCCAGGTGAAGTTCCAGTGATGGGTATGGTAAATAGAATTTGGCGAGATTTAGGGTCCCAAGATCATCAGGAGTTTCAGTTCAGAATGGGATAGGCTGGGTTGGTGACACTGAAGATCCTACTGAAGCAAAGATAGTAATTAGTTCTCTTCCATGCCAAACGTAAATGAGGAATTGGTTCTTTCATGCACTGTTTGTAGGTGTGTTCTTTTCCTCAAGAAGACCTAACAACAGCAGATCGTGTTGACATGAAAGAAGTCTGTGGGCACATTCACTTTGGTATTACTGTGGCAATCTGCTACCTTTTGGGGATTCTCCACTGAAGTTAAGTGCTTGCCCTTGAAGACTTTTCTGATTGCTATTAAAGGTGTGCTGTGCTAATGAGCTGTGGGCAAACGAAGCTCTAGCTTCCTCCGTGGACTCTCCGATTCCAACATCAGTCTGGACAAAATAGATGGCCCAATAATCAGATGCTCTTTGTCAGCCTGGCTGCATTGTCTGGGATGATCTGTGCTTGCTGAGAATTTGCCGGGTAAGGCTGAATCAAAGTCTGAGGTTTCTATGCTGGCCCTCGCACGTCACTTCTGTCTGTGTGCATTTGGGCAGTTGTTTGCCCAGCCTATGAAGGGGAATGTTTCCATTGCCATGTTTCTTAGACTAGGTTCAATGTTCTTTAATGGGTTCCTTTGGAAGAAGTTCAGTGGAAAAAATGTTCTCTTTCTTTGGAAATGTTTAATAAACATTAATAAAAATTCATCACAATCCAACCCCCAGTGGTTTCTATCATGTAACTTTTTCTTATTTCTGTGATTTCGTTTTAGTTGCTTTTGACCAAACCAGCCAGTAGCTCCTAGCCCACATAAAGGTCTAACTTCCTGTTTTTGGTCTACAGTTTGGAAATATTAGTGTCTGATACCCAGAGAAATATATAAGTGCTTTTTCTGTGTAAATCAAACACAGCTTGATAGATTAGATGGGGTTTTTTTTAGTTATTACTTGTGTGGTAGTAGTGGTGTTGGAAGGAGAAAAAAATGAAAAGGACAGAAGCCTTGGATTTGGACTGGTAGACTGTATTCCAGAGACCTTACAGTACTATTTGAAATTGCTGGAAGATTTAGCTCTGAAGATTAGGGCTCATAAATGCAAATGAGAAAATAAATTTAGAAATATTTCAGGTTAAATCTTTTCAGTCTGGTTTTCTCCCTGCTGCCTTTCAGCATCCTGTTTTTTCTCTTTGCATTCCATCCCTAAAAGCCTTTTCTAGTTTAAGAAATTGTTGAAATGTTTATTTTATGACTAGTATAATATTCAAAGTTCTCCAACTTCAGGGGCACATGTCACACTGAAACTGATGGTATACCCAGCATTTCTACCCCCAAAAGACTGGGAGAGAGATAGATGTGAGAAAAGTAGCTTCTGTGCATGTATCCTGTAGCTTTTGTTCAATACACCGTAAATTTTGTGCAAAACTACACTTTTTTTTTTTAACATGAAAAGCATTTAAAATGTTCACCAGGATTAACAGCTCATATGAAGATTTCATTCCAGCATAATTTAAAGTACCACTTCTATTTCCTCTACCATCACCCCATCACCACCAAGTTGCCTGAAAATGGGGTTTGCAGTGAGGGTACCTTTTAAACAAAAAGTTGCTCTATGCCACCATGGATTCCATTCCACGGATAAAAGTATAAATTCTTCTCTTTTTAATGAAAACTATGGCTTTAAGATGCAAATAAAGCAGCTACGTTGGAATAAACCAGATAGAGGTAAATAAAACAGTGGAGCTGGGATGGCTGCCTTCAGCACCAAAAGCCCCACCAGCTGAGCTGAAAGATAACAGTTCGATTTCAAGTAACGGGAAATGTTTCTTGTTTCCTTCACATTTACTGAATTTTAACTTGGTTAGGCATACAACACTGAGGTAAAGGCAGTGCTATTGTTTTCATTTCTTAGATGAGGAATTGGAGCATGGAGAGATTGCCACTTGCCAAAAGTAACAGAGGAAGTATGTGCAGTCTGTGAGCAAACCTACCTTTCCACAGCCTGCACTGTGTTCTAGAGTATTGATGATGCTTCTTTTATGGCAAACTATTAGTACATAGTACATGTGCCAAGCTATTGTGGACAGATCTGTCACAGGCAGTTAGGAAGTTTGTTATATTCTCCTCTCAACCTCAGAAAAAAAGAAACTGATCTTAACATCCTAAGTCTCATCTGTACTGATGTGTGGTTATACATTAAAATACAACCCGTTTGTATGGTTGAACATGCTCTTTGCACTGTAAAGTTCTAATCTTTACGAAGTTTTGAACTTCATAGGTGTTTTTTGTACCTTTAAAGAATACATTAGTGCAGCTGGTACTTTGCATCTGTGCTGTTCATGTCTGCTTTACTTACATCTCCATGTATTTCCAAAGATGCTTGAGAAACATGGAAGCAGTGGGGGAGGGTTACTGTGCTGTTAGAAATTGTGTTTGCATTTCTGACTTCCACGTAGAATCTATTTTCCGTTAAAAGAAAACTAAACATTGTGTTAAGTGGCTCCATATACTACTTCTGAAATTTTTTAAATTTTTCAGTGAAGCCTAGTAGCCAGCAAAGAGACTTACAAACAGATGTATGCAAATTTATCAGTGAAAATGATATGTAATTATATACAGTAATATGACATTAGTGGAGATTGCATTTGGTTTCAGAATGTTTTTTTAAAGGGTTTTACCAATTTTATTAATGATTTATCAGGTTTTATAGCAGATGGGCCTCACCTATCTCAGGTGAAAGCGTGTATGTATCCGTTTTATATTTCTGATCCCCCCCCCCCCCCCCCCCCCGTGAAAACCTCGAGAGAACTCGGTTCTGTTCTGAGGCAGAATGGGAAAAAAATGAAATTGCAATGTTTCATGGAACAGGAAAAAAATTCTTTTCTGTTGGAGAAGATGCTGAAGCAATGCTATCAGACTTGTATATTAAAGCAAAAAAAAAAAAAAGTCCTATATAAACTAGATATAAAAAAAAGAGAGACTTCTAACTTCTACTACAGTGCTCATGAGGAGCATACCCGGAATTCTTTTTAAATCAAAATCATTGTAAATAAAGACTTTTGTTTCCTCCCATATTAACAGTTACAAGGACCTACTACATAAGAGAGAAAATAACTAAGCCCTCAAGCTTACAAAAATTTCTTAAGAGGGGGTCTTTATATAGAGCTCTACTGATTTCAGTTGAGATGTGTATGAGTGCGAAGTCTGAAGACACAGATCTCTTTGCAAGATTGGGACCCCCTGACTTCACGGGGAGCACTGAATCTGTTCGTTATACAAAAGTGTCACGTGCATACACTGAAAACTGGTAGAGTTTTCCCCACTAATATCTTTCAATTCTGTCACTTTCAACTATATTAAGTACAAAAATCTGCAGACAAATGCAATTTTTTTTTCAAGTGGAAGACATCTCTTTATAAGAGGTTTTCATTCATGTTAATAATCTGCTGCTTAAGTATTGCTCAGCTTGTTAGCATTCTGCGGTCTGCAGAGGTGGCGGTGCAGTCCTCCGAAAGGGCATGGCACCTACAAGTTCACTTTCCAAAGCTGCAATCCACTGCCTTTCCCCTCTGCCCAAAAGAACATGGTAGGATGGTGCTTTTTGTTTCTTTGCAATGGTGCTTTGCGAGGAAGATCCACAAAGTACGATCCTGAATGAGGTGTAAACAGAGGAAATTATTACTCAGTAATTTTGCCAGGGTAACTGGTTTCACTCTATAACAGAGGGTGTAAAATTTAGATTGTGCGGTGTTCTCTAAACCACGCTGGGTTTTATATTTAAAAGACAGCAACTGGAGCTGGGAATGTGGATTTAGTGCTAGTGCTGAAGCAGGCATAGCATGTGATCCTGGGCCAGGCCCAAGCACAATTCACTGCCTGTTCTCCTACATAGTATGTTGAGATGGGGCATTAGTCCATGAAGTCCGGCTCCCTTTGAGAACCCTTCTGTTTACACTGCCATTAGGAGAGAATACAGCTACTCAGTTGCTTAGTCTGACCCTCCTGCCAGCAGAAAGAGTGAGAAATATTCAATGCATAGGAACAAAAAGTGTAACTACTTGTAGAGCGTAGAGTGTTAATTCACACCTTATGCATGTCCGCATCAACACTGTTAGAAAAATTATATTCACATTAGAAACATCTAGAAAATTTCCTAGGCCAGATCCTTAGTTGATGAGAATTTATATTGCAGTTTTGAAATTAGTGATGATACATTTACATACTTTAGCACAGATCTGGCTCGTATGCCGTTTTCTTTTCATAATGTCCATTTTGTAATGACTGCAAGTATAGGTACAGTTATGCTTCTCGGGTGACATTTATTGGATGCTAGTTAAATAGGGATTTGAAGAATTTTCCTTGAAACCATTCTCTGCACCAAAAGAAAATGAATTTGCAAAGAGGAATGAAATAATACAAAAATACCCCTTAATCTTACCAAAGTAAAAGATAACCCATCTAGGTGCTGTTTGCTGCCTTTTTGCTTTGCTAAGGTGTGCATATAATCCATTCAAAAATACCATTAAGAGACTAAAGGAGTTGCACAGAGAAACATTCAAAATTTGGGGACTGCAGAAGTCAAGGCTGAACATTGCATTTCCAAAGAGAGACTGGCATCTTAAAATCATCACTTTTCTCTCTCACTTGTTGTTAGCCATATATTGCACTTACTTAGCTGAAGAAAAAAATAGGTATATTTTGTACAGTTTTGTACAGACTTTCAGTAGAGACAGTTTGTCTTGCTGGTATATGCATTTTGCATTGCTGTATGTCGATGTCTCATACAGGAATAGAAAAAGGAAAAAGCAGTAAGAAAAGAGGTAAAATAAAGATGGGGGGGAATAAAGACATGCTTGTAAAACTCTGAACATTCATAGAATATCTCAGGAAAAATAGTAATACCCAGATCTTTGCCCCGCTAATTTTATAAAAATTGACTTGACTTCACATTGGTAGTACATCAAGTGGGTTTTTTTTTTATATATATCTTGAATGGATGTTGGGGGATGCTGGAGCAGGAGCATATATTAGACCTTATATTTTCTGCTTATGCTAATATTTTTGTCATAAATATTGAGTTTGTTTTGGCTGACATAGACTTTTTAAATAATGATTTGTCTTTGAGTTTTCTCTCTTAGAAACAAAAGTGCATTTTTGATGAAAATATATTGATCTGCTACCCAGCATATTTTAGGTTCAGAAAAGGATAAAAAATATGAATATAAAAGATATATAAATACATAATATATAATTTAATATATAATAAATAATATGTATAATTTATGTATTAGATATATAAGTATATAAAAATATAAAATACAATAAAGTGTTCTAATAATAAACTTTCAGAGCTGTATTTTATCCTGTAGCATGTGGTTCAAAAGCGCTTGACAGCTTTTTGAGGAACTGTTACTCAATTATACCTGGCTGTTTATGCACTTGCTGCTATGCACTTCAGTATCTTACCAGTCCACAAGACATCTAGAGGTGTAGCAGTGCTACTGAAGGTCCTATAGTTTACATTTGTGTGAGCATGTAGTGTAGTGTCTCATTGGGAGGAAACCAGGAAGGAAACCAGGATGTGGAGGACAAAGAGAAGAAAGGCTGATGCATATTCAAATTTCACTTTGATATGGAATTGAGAGGTTGTGTTGAGTGTTTTCTTGGAAATTGTACTCAAGACTTACAGCCTGTGCCTCTCACTGCAGCTCACACCTCTGTGGCCCAGGGAAGCCTGGTATTTTCGTCCTGACTCTGGCTCTTGGGAATGAGCCAGCATGAAGGACAGTGCTCAGCAAGGAGCTCCTAAAGCAGCAACCTGCCTTCCAGAAGGAGGAATTCAGCCCCTGCAAGACAGGTCTTCAGTTGCTTCTCCTTTTCTTTCATCTAATGTGAAAAGAAGAAACCTGGTCGTTGGTCCTGTTGTGTTGAAGACAGCAGCAGAAACAGGCATCAGCTTTGTTATGAGTCAGGGCCCCGTGCTTGCACACAGCTTCAGGGATCCTTCCTGGTGTCCAGCTCCTTTTGCTTCGGTGCTGCTAGAAGGGAGGTCCTGTCCATACCTTGTATCTGCAGTGCAGTCCGCGTGCCAGCTTTCTCCAGATATCTTTCAGCTCCCTCTGTTTACCTCACTGTAACCCCAAATGCAAAAGCTGGAATGTTTTTTGTTAGTATTATTGACTGGGTAGTTTATTATCATGTAGATTTTTTTTGTCTGAAGGCCTGTTGTTCATGCTGGGTGGAGGTGTTTGGCTTCAGTCAGTCACATTTACCTGTCTGCGTCCATGTTTCAAGGATTTCCATGGTATTGACATTTCCATTTGAGGAATTTGAAGAATGTTCAATTACATACAGGCCATGAAACATATTTACTTCTTTTTTTTTTTTCTTATGGTCTGCCAACTGTTCCCTGCCAAACTTTAAAATGGGCTGCTATGTCTCTAAGATTTTTTTAAGTATCTGCTATATTGTAATATATACACACAGTGCACATGCAAATAAAAGCTCATACCACAGCATTAGAAGACAGCACTAGATTTCATCTGGGGGATTATTGCTTGCCTGTTTTTAATTTATATAATGCTTTTGTTAATAGCAGTACCTCTTTAAAATGCCCAGTAAAATAGTGTAGCATTAATTTAAATAGAAATTCCAGTCATTGTAGATTTCTCCCCATTATAACAGGTCAGTCTTTTAACAGATGTCTCAATAACTTTGCTATTAGCGGGAATATTTCATGAATTAAAATCAGGCCTCTTTGTCTCTGTCACTCATTGAAATGACCTACATATTTGGCAGATGGAGAGGACTTGCTTGTGTGTTAATACTGACGGGGTAGGGTTTTTTCAGTTGTGTATTTTTGGAGAAGAGAGAAAGATTTAACATAAGTTAACAGAGTTTATTTTTTATTAATACCATACTTCAGTTGCCCTTTACAGAAAAATCGTATTAGGCACATCTTGCCTTTTAAGCGTAGAAAACATCTAGGACATTTCTCTTGGGCAGAAAACTTCTATCTTAATGTAAACCTTTCAGTGAAGCTGTGGACAACTTTTTGCAAGTGTAGGGACAGATGGAGCTGAAGGAGAAGGTGGAATAATTCAGTTGCTACGGTTCTAGATGAAATCTCCTCCTTTGAGGGTGTACATTCTTCTGCTTTGGTATTTTCATTCTACTTCCTTGGCGTAGTGAGACTTTCGTCGTTGTGCTAGGGGTCTCTCACTGATATGTCATTATGCCGGCACGTCTTTCTGTGTTCTTTGAAGAATCAGAAAGGAGCTTTTGAGCTGAAAATTTCATTGACTCTCATGATGACAGCAAAGCCTGAATTCTGCTATGAAGAGGCAGACTGTAGAGAGAGATTTAGTTATAGATTTGGTCTGTTTATCTACTGCAAAATCACTCTCTGGCATCCTGTGCACCAGTGCAGGTAGAAATGATTGCTTATTATTTTTTTGTAAGTTTGATTGATTGGAATGTAACTAATTACACAAGCAAGCAGAAAGACTCCACACATAAATGTGCTGTTTGAGGAAGCAATATATCCTACAGTCATTGATCAAGAGATTTAAAAACACAGTGGGATCAAATGAAGTTACTTGAGGGATACATTTGACCTGCTATCTTCTTTTTTCTCTGTGTATACTAAAGGCCTAAGTCGAGGAGATACTAAGTTTCTGCAATTTCCATTGACTTTGGGAGAACTGCAAGTGCTTAACATTTCTGCAGATCAGGCTCTTTGAAGTGTGTCAGCACCGTCTGATCAAGTGTAATGACATTTGTCCAACAAATTCCCAGAATAGCAAAATTGGTAGTTACAGCCACTATGATGGTATTTTAGTGCTGAAGGTTCTCCTTGTTAGCAAGTTAAGTTTAATTTGTTCTACCCAGTGAGAGCAGTCAACGGGTCAGTCTGCAGCCAGGACTGCTTTCCCAGTGACCTCTCAAACCATAAGGGTATTCGGGGGATTGGAGAGACAAATCAGGAAAGGTGTTGTGTTATCCTAAACTTGGCCTTTGCAGAATTCCCTACTGTTCCCCCCCGCCCACGATCTCTAGGACTTTGAGGGGGGAGATGTAGGTGAAAAGGTTATGTAATGCTACTAATAATGATGTAACAAATTACAACTGTTAACTAAATCAGTTGTTTATGTTCATGTGAATAAATGCCTGTAAAGGACTCGGTTTGCCTCTTGGAATTTGAGGTCTTTTTATGCGTAACTTCATTCAGATGGAATCTGACATCGTTCTGGAGTGAAGGCCTAGTTCATTTTAACTCTTCAGGACTTCTTGTTTTAACGGGCTTCCAGTGATAGAGGAACTGCCCTCATCCCATTTGGCCTGCTTTTTTTGTATGCTTCACAGCTGTGTGCTATCAGAGGAAAAAGACTGAAAGGAGCATGCACCTTTTCAAAGGAAAATTATAATTGTTGTGGTAAAAACATTAAATCATTAGGTTAATCATTATCTTGCTGAGTATCACTGTTATCTTCTAAATGAGAAAGGAGCTTTTTGATTTATTAGAGGTTTTCCTGTAGCATGGATTAAAGACATAATCCCATAGAACACCACTGGATGTTTATTATTTATTTATTTAAGTGTAAAAAAAAAAAGGATACCCTTTTCGCATTATCTTTTAACTCTTTTTCTCCTTGCACGAAGCATGACTGGGAGGAGTGAGAAAGACACTTAGGCAGAGACAACAGAGGAAAGGATGTGGTACATCCTGCGCCCATTAACACTATCAATTAGCACCATTTATCTTGAAATTTATCCAGCTTGGAACACAAAGTATGTATGTCAGGGTTTGGGCCAGACAGAAACATAGAAAGATGATGGTATTTGTGGAGATGCTAGCCAATGTGGGCGAGAGAGCAAAGGCGTACAGCAACTCTGTAAAGAGCTGCATTTTTTGTGTGTGTGAAAATTTGATTATACGATGATTCTTTCAACATAAACACAATTCTCTAAGGACTTATTAATGCTTCAGTAGCATAGTGGAAAGACACTAGTGCCGTCCGCTTTAATAGCTTTCTGGCTTGAACCCCAATACATAATGTTCTAGTAATAGTTTATGGGTGACTGCAATAAATTGGTAGCAAGTGTTTTCCATTTTTTGGCTCTTCTTATCAGATCTGCTGGTGGAACATTTTGTTCTGAGAGTACTGCAAAGGCAATTGATCTGCTTTGGATGTGTGCTCAAGAGACCTGTGTCTTTTAAAATATATGTATAGATGAGCTTTTTCACCGTGTTCTGAGTTGTATAGTGCAAAGCTGGGGGCCAGTAAAATGTTACAGGGGATCTGAGCAGTTGGTTAAACCCAGCAGGACTCCACCTACCCTAATGTTCTGTGAGTCCTGCCAAAAAGTTTTCCTCCCCCCCCTACTACTTCCCCTTCCAATGCTTTCCTTGTTCTAGTCTTTTCATACAGCAGTGGAAAATTTGAGGTCATCCATGATGGAATAAAGATTATTCACACGGGTTCATTTAAAACCCCAAAGGCTTTTTGAAATAGAAAGAAACCTGGAGTATTTTGCATTTAGTAGTGAAGGAAAGAACCAGTTTTGATTAGAGATGGGCCTGATATGGTCACCTTTGATTTCTATTGGATTTTGAGCTGAACTTAACTGTAATTACAGAGCAAGATTCCATGGCCTCTATTGTGCAGGAGCTGTCCCTCTTGGTCTTTGAATCAATTAATTCACAGCTCCAGATCATCTCTGTAGCGAGCCTAATTGAAACATCCTGCTTTCATCTCCACTCCCACAATTAGAAGAAGAGTTTGGTAGCTGAACCCAGATCAGAAATATCTAGCTGGTTTCTGTCTATACGAGGCCAAACAAGAACTGTCAGCCTAGCTGCCCCTGGATTGATGATAAATAAGTGAAGGATATAGAATATTGGAGAGTAAGCAAACATTATCCATTATCCAGTGAGTTCTGCCACTGAACATCCAGTGCTCGCTCCTAGCTGTGTTTCATTTCCTCAAACAGCTAGCATGTTGGTTCTTTGCACAATCATCCAAAATAGTTTGTATATTAGATTCAAGATGAAAATGGGTACACTTCTCCAAGATAACATTAAACACATGTAAAATTAAAGGACAACTGAGTACCTCCTTCATTCCTTTAATCTTCTGCATGTCCTGGAACATTTGTTTTATGTAAAGGTTACATTACAAAAATACTGGACTCAGGCAAAAACGATATCTTAAAGAATGTAAATTAAAGTCTGGAGATCTCAAAAGCACAGAGTGGATAGATACCCAAGAAATATTTAAAGTAACAGAATGTGGACTTTGCCCAGTTAATGTTAAAGTATCCCAAATGACAGCAGGGAAGTCAGTTTGGTTGTCATATAAAGCTGTGGAGAGAGCTGGAGATGAACAGTAAGCACTGAAAATCTGGCCCTGAGACAATAAATGGAAGTGCTAAGTGGATGAGAGTGAGAAATGATGAAGGACGTTAGAAACAGAGAAGTGCAAAATAAGGGTTGTCATACCAGAACCACTTTTAATGATTTTTATATTGTCATAAGCCTAACAAATGTGAATATTTCTTCTCTGATACATACTAACTATATTACCAAGGCAGGTACTGGACTCATAGAAGGAGAGGAGCATCCTAATAAAACGGTATGTGAGTTGAACTCTGACCACGGCGATTCAGTGCTAGCTTTAGGCAATTCCCATCCTGTGGGTCTCCTCCACTTTCACTGTCTACTGTGAACTGGGATCTCTTTCTGTTGTTTTCTTAGTTAGGTGAATTTCTGAGATCATGCTATCAGCTACTTGGGAGCACTGCTCTAAAGCAGTTTGATTTTCTTTCTTCGGTGGGGGAGAAAAGTTCAAATACAGTTCTGGGAATCTGTTGCATATTGAATTCATGTGAGATCTGCAGTTTTCCATCTTTCACCCTCCATAAAGGAGGACAGTCTTCAAGAAGAGGTGCTAACACTGCACCAGGCTTTCTGTTTCACTCTGCAAACAAATACATCCCATTTCCTGGTAAGGATTCTGGGCAGTGTTGTCCAGTAGGTAATTTCCTGTAGTAAACATTATAATAATTAGAGCTATCGTTCCAGAGCACTGCACATTCAGTGTCTTTTATTACAGCATCACAGAAATCATGTGAGAAACAACCACAGTCAGAGGTGGCTATTATTAATTTCAGCTTTATTAAGGCAAATATACAATGTGAAAAATACAGAAGCTAGACAGTCATGTATTTGTAACCACTGACATCATTAACATGCCCTTAAAATATATGTACAAGCATGCAACTCTGGCTGTGCAAGACAGAAGCTGAAGAAGGCAATCCGGCAAGAAAGGTTAAGCCTCATTTCTTAAAACAGCTCTGCTTTCTTATGCTTCTCATATGTATGAATTTGTTGCTTTATCTGTTTTTATGAAGGAACATGTTTGTAGGTATGGATGATGGAAATATTCACATTACAGACAATCAGTAAGGTCTTCTGTAATATATTAATACAAAAATGGGCATAATATTTAAATTAGAAAAAATCAGAACTGTGGTGAAGTTGAGAATGCCCAGTCAGAAGCCCTGCGAGAAGACTTGGTGAGATTTGGTTCAAATTATCTGCCCCAGCTTATAGAGGGCAATATTTTTCTTGGATTTTTTGGATAGAGAGATCAGAAGCAGCTAATTAGAGGGAGAATGTTCTATTTAAAAGTGAAAGGGTGGAGGAAGAAATTCTTGAGGTGTATTCCTTTTAAGTTTACTGTATTTCTTCATTATATAAAGTGGTCTCCTTATAAAGCTGTTATCGTGTGTTTGGAATAAACAGTAGAGTGCTATATTTCACTGTAATGTCTGTCTATAGAAAGTGCTGGCTCTCAGATCAGCTGTTTACATTTTTTTGAAAAAGCTCCCATCTGTTCCATCAAACTTGTTAGTATAGGTCTACAGGATACAATAACATTAATGCTTTAAGTATCCAAATGAAATGTCAGTCCAGTTGCATATACAGAGTTCAGATGTGGCAGTGTCCTGAATCCACCTCTCCTACTAACAGGCATTTAATAATCCGTTTAAGTATCTGTAGATGTCTAAGTCTTTGAGGGTCTGTGAGGGCCCAGATGTACAAATGCAGTTACAACATCAAATCCTCACAAAAGCTTTTCCACCACGCTAGCGTGACCACATAAAATTGTGGCCTCATTTTTTTTGGCTCTGCAACTACAGCACAGTCAAGACCTATTTAAATAGAAAATAGGCTTGCTAAGGGAAATCTCTCGGCTTCATGCTGTTCCCAGTGAAGTTAAAGGCAAAGTGCTCACATAAATAGGGTTATATCTTACTTCCATCTATACTGTGCCACTCATTTGAAAAAAAATCCCAAACTTTATGGTGTGTTTGTTTCTTTTTTGTTATGTCTTGCTTTTCTTCAATTTGATGTATACTAAGTCCTTGATATTTTTATTTCTTGTATGAGCTACTATAATTTATTCTTATAGTGGCCATCTGACTAGAATGAAGATGTATGCCCCTGTTTTGATCCTTGTAATGATGAAGGGTGAAATGCAAGTTTGTTATATTACCTTTCTTGTTTCTACTCTTTTGTATCCATGGTTTTTTAATTTACGTTGCATTGTGAATGAAAACCCTTATCTTCTGTTATGTTTTTTTCCTGCCACTCAAATTTTGCATCAGCACAAAAGGTTTGTTCTTCACTTCGTGTTCAGTATTTGGTCACGTTCATTATGAGGTGTATCTAGCATACACAGATCACAAATTATATATAAAATATCATTTCTCACTGCTTTTTCCTTGATATCTTATTATTAAGGGCTATTTTTTAGTAGATAGAAACCCAGTCTGCATTCAAACTGCATTCAAATGAGCTTTGCACATATAATCATATCTATTTTTATTCCCAAATGCTAGGTGATCAACAGTAATTTCAAATACAATGGTTATAAATCATATTACTCATAAACACAATAGAACTGGCTAAACAGGATCATGCAGAGGGTTAATAGTCCAATAATAATTAAAATAATCCTATTCAATTCAATAATAATTTTGGCCACTTGCCTTCATCCTTCCCACACCACCACCCTTACTACTACTCAAAAAAAAGGCTGGACCTTCTAACATACCTGGAACTTTACTGAGATTATTGGGTATTGGCAATCTGAAGTTCATGAGTTAAGCTTTTTTTCTCAGCATCCTGCTGTTAACTCCCAACTTTTTTTCTTGGTGGAGTGCCATGTAACTGGAAAGTGCTGCCTGTGATAGCACACTGAGGGTTATGTAAGCATAGGTATTGCACGGAGTCTGCTACACAGAAATATCTAATGTCATAGGGGGGTTATACAGAGAAACTCAGTGTTGTAAGGACTGAATTCTTCTGATCACCTTGAAGTTTGAATGGTTGTCACACCTGTTCGATGTATGATTTTAGTAATGATAGTGGCTTATGCAAATATAGCTACACAGCTGAATGTGCAAGAGAGACTTTAAAAATACAGGATTTTTTCATTTAAAAAAGAAGATGATGTAATATCACTAATTCAGAAACAGTAATGTAATCATCTAAGCACAAGACAGGGATTTAGGAAGCCTTTTCCTCTTCTGTTCTTTATCTCACCCCTGAGTCATTTTTGAGATTAATTTTTCTCACTTGTAAAGTAGGAATCACGCCAGTGAGATTTGTGATGGAAAGTGTTGGGGGCACCAGTTATTATTGTTGAAGTAAGATGCAGTCTTCAATTTATCGTCGTTTTTTCTTTCCTTTTTTTTTTTTAAGGTGACCAGGCCTGGAAACAAAATTACTCTGTGCTAAAATGGGATTTAATATAAAAAGTCTCATTTTTTGTAACATATTTCATCTTGCCCATTGGTAAAATAATTGGCCTCTAAATAAGTGATAAGTAAACAGTCAAGCAATTTCTTGCTGGTACATACTGTAATTCCCATTTTAAAAATTACCTAATAAAGATTCCCTTTTAAATAGAGTTATTTGGGTATATTGGGGCATGCTATACTAAACAAAAAGAGAAAGAAAAAAAAAACTTCTGCCATTTGAAAGAGACCATTTAGCCTCTGAGCACATTTGCTCCAGACTAAATAATAGATGTTATTCTCAGATAAATATGACATGGTCTGTATGCTTCTTTGAAAACTGTTTTGTTTTGTTTGAATATTTCACCCACTCACTCTACCTGTCCCCAGAACAACAAACAGATTGGGCTAATATGCGTTGTAAGTAATTTTTAGGAGTGTAATATAAATTATTAATTTAATAAAGTTAATATTTAAATAACTTTTCAATCATTAACAAAAGCAGAAAGTTCAGAGTTAAGGTTTTTTTCTTCCCCTTAAAAATAAACATTAACAAATCAGTCTAATTTGTATAAGTGATGTAGGTTGGTCTGATTTGGATAGTTCACTTATGGTCATAAACAGAGATGAAGATGTTACTCTGGCAAAGTATTAAGATTGCTTTCATGCTATTCAAAAAAATTGTAGAAAAGGTTCATTGGCAACTTTGTTCCTGAACTGGGAATTATTAGCAGGTCCATTGGTAAGAAAGACACCTTTTTAGGTAAGCATATAGCATACGTTTATTGTCACCAAGATCTTGGACTGATTTTAACAGGCCATGTGTGAGTTTGTGGAGCATCCTGCAGTCATTTTATCTGGGTTCTTGTAAAGTACTCATCGCCACGTTAGGTGAGAGCTTTTCCATTCGTACTCTCCCCCTCTCCCCAGGAGAAGGAGTGGAGGCAACTGGGTGTTGTTTAGGTATTTGTTGAGCATAGCTCTCTCTGGAAAAGGCAGATCAAAGAAGTAAAGAAGGTGGTAAGATTTGCAGTGCAACTTTATTCCCAGGAGAGTCCGTTCCACTACTTTGGCCCTGGGAGGCCTCTCTGCCCTTTAATATACGAGCCCGTCGGCTGTTCCTCGCTGCAGTGGTTCCTGGTGGCAGGAGAATGGGGTTGGAGTCCTGCTCCTTAACATCTCTGTCTGTTCTCTTCCCTCAGCCATGAAACAGCAAGAGGTGGTCTTTAGCTACTGCATGAGGTATTGATTCCTCTCTGCTGATAACAGATAACCATTTACAACAGTGATACAAATAGCGGTTTGGGAACTATTAGCATATAGCTTTCATTTTAAACAAAGCAACTTGCTAAAACTGAGAAGCATGAGCCTGATAATGGTGTTTCTTGCAGCTGGCTCAATGGTAATTGCTGGGCTAGTGGTAAGTATGTAAGATTCAGGCTAGTTCACGACACAGCCTTGCTCTGTTGCAAAGCAGGACCTGAGTGCTTTTACACGTAGGTAACTGATGCTTTTTGCCAGGAACTGAAAGAAAAGAAGTTTGCACTTGCAAAATCTGCCTCTTGAAGTACTGTAGTTTTCTCATCCCCTTTCAGACTCAGAAAGTGATTGAGTGAAAGTGCTGTTATTTTGTTGTTTTCTTTCTTGTTTTTTCTTTTTTTTTAAGGGAATCCTTTCCTGTATTTCATTTGTTAAAGCACCGGAATGTGTTGCTTAGCTTTGTATGCGTGTCATGGAAGCTGTTAGCCTAAGTCATTTGTTTGTTGGAGGTACTACATATCTCCTTTCTGCTGTCCATTTTAGTATTGCAAGAGAATTATTTTAATTTTGTGTTAACTGGTTTTCATATTAGAAGGGCTGTTTGAAATATTACTTCAGTTAGTTCAGAGCTTCAAGACCATATCATGCAGTGAAGTATAAGATTTTTCTGATGTGCAAGTTTGCACAGAAAAGTCGAGCATTTTTGGCCCCCCCCACACATCTGATGTGTTTCCAGAGACAATGATACAAGCATTTCTGTATTTTAAAAGTTATTTCAGCTACAGTGAGATTCATTTTTACTGAGATTCATAGATACTTCCTTTTCTGAGTAGTAGAACTTGTGATCAATGTTTGATAGCAGACTTTCATCACTTTTCTTTGAAAATTCTCATTTTTATGTGAGTTGATTTTATAGCCATTATTTGTACGGTGACAGCATCTAGAGTATTCCTGCTGGGATTGCACTGTGTGCTAACTGCTGCACAAATCTTAGCCACACCTTACAACTTACTGCCATTTGTTTGGCCTGTCTGTAGCTCAAGCAATGGTGGCCAGCACTTAGACTTAAGAAACTGTGAGTTCTATTTGTCCAGTTTGTCAGCAGACTAGTTGATCAAGCTGCACGCACTGAACTTTTAGCTTGTGGGTGCTGTTGTAACTAATCGGCACATACAGACCTCAGCAAATCACCATTTTGCCTCTTAGAAAAGATATCAAGGAAACACTTAAGAGATTTACGCTGTGGTAAGATAGAGGTATATATAGGAGATATGGGAAGAGGGAGGAATATTGTTGGGGGTAGGAAGGAGAAATAAGTGCACTATGGAAGGGATGTGTTCTGAGGCAGCTGAAGGGTTTATGATTGGGATGAGTGAGAGTGGTTGCATTTTGTTCCATAAGAAATTTCAGTGATGTGACATCTTGTTCAAGCTGGGGACCTGTGGATTATATTCCCAAAGAAGTGGTAGGTTAAAAATAAAGCATGAGGTGCCAACAGAACAAATGTGTGAACACTGAGAGGAGGAAGAGTTTGTGAGGATCAGAGTGATTACCTAGAGATAGGCTAGCTGTGGCAAAGGTCTTAACTACTGTTGCTTGGAGCAAGCCCAAACATTTGGCTACAAATGTAATGTATGCACCAAAAAAACAAGCAGAAATAAAGCCTTTCTGAACAGGCACCACTGGAAATGTTTATGAAGGAGATGAAGGAGAACAGTATGTCTAGTGGAGCACAGTCAAATGGTAATAGACCAGGAAAGTCCTGCCAGTGATGGCTCTTCTTCTGTTACAGTGGGATTCATCTCACTCGTTACAGTCATCTAAACATTAGGCATTTCGTCTAAGCATCTGCCTCTATAGACTAAGGAAAGGGAGAGGCTTCTCTGGTGAGTGACTTGGTTACTTCTCTGCTGACAGAAGGAATCACCCCCTGGGTGTGCCTGCCTCTGCCCAGCAGTGATAGAAGATGCCTGGACAAGAGTGCCTTTCTGATGGCCAAAGTCAGATGAAATTAATTCACCCTTAATGCCTTCATGTTTTTTATTTTGTCGCTTGCAAAATGAGGATAATCTATTTCTTTTTGTTTTTGCTTCATTCACAGTATACAGTGCTTTGAGATTTGTGATGCTAGATATACACAAATGCAAAGTAGTATGATGTTTGGAATTGCTAAGTTAATGGGGCAGATACAATACTTGGATTTTTGGAGTGGCCTTTATATTAATTAATAGAGAGGAGGGAAGGCTTTGTTGTTAAAGCAGCGGAGTGTAGCTTGAGATAAAGGTTAGCACCGTACCATCACAGTCTTCCTGAGTAACCTCGGACAAGTAGCTCCAACCTGTGTGTCGGCTTCTCTGCACTCTTTGCCTGCCTTGTCTGGAAAGTTCTTTGAGGTGATGGCTATCTCTCAGTCCGTGCCATAGCAGTGCCTAATATATTGATGTCACTGGAAACTCTAAACTGTGCTATAATATGAATTATTTATTATCTGAAAACATAGTTTTGCACATATTTCAGAAACTTTATTTGGCTTCATTTAACGTGGACAAAAATCTGCATAATCTGTTAACCTGTATTACGGGAAAGAAGTGAAGGTCATTTTGCACGAGTTAGAGGAAAATGTAGGTGAAAGTTACAAGGGTAGGTCAATACATACAAATATATAATAAACATTAGTAGAAAAATAACCAATGGATCACATGCTTCAAGGGTAACAGGAAACAGTATTTGCAGTAAAGTGTTCTTAATTAAGAAGCTCTAGTGCATAACATTAATGTGCTGAATTCATCCTTGAATCTCATTGATTTTGGTAAGATTACACCAAAGATTAGTTTGATTCAAAAATTATCCATTCACTTTTTGCTGGCAAATTTTCGGCTGAAAATGTAGAGTCGCTTTTGGATTGTTTCCTTCAGATATTAGTTCTATACAAACTTCATATTTGCTTAACAAAATATGAGGCATTCTGGTGATGGACTTGCATACTAGCTTGCAATAAAGCTCCCAACATGCTTTTAGTCTGAATACTGTGTATGGATGTATCTCAGCTAAGATTTTACTGAATCAATTGTCTTCATGTCCTTAAAGCAGGATAAATGTTAGAACTAAAAATGTCCTACTGATCTGAATATCTACGTCTTCATATTGATTAATACAATAGTTATTTTTGTAAGAATATTAATTTTTAATTAGACCCATTCATGTTACTTGGTTTCTATGTACTGATTTTTACATATTAATCATTTTAAAAAATAAATACTGTGGCTATAATGAATGATAGAAATAATGGGAAAAAATAAAGGAATAATTCATGGCACAGTCTGAACTGTGTCATATTCAGTACTATTTTGAGTGTTTACATTACTTATAGTTCCCCTTATATTTAGACTAGAGAAACCTATTGCAGCATGAAGGAACTGTTTTGTGTCCAGAAGTCACTGCAATGTGGCAAATATTGAATTTTTAATGTCCCCCACTGAATATGACTGGGAAAAGATACATTTTCAAAGAGGTTTTGTAGATTGTTTTTGTTTTTGGTATTTTTTTCCTAGAGGAAATGTGAATTGAAGTTCTCTATTGTGAGTTGTTTTAGGATATGCCATGTAAGTGTTGTACATGCATTGGAATAATTTTGAAAAATTCAATAAAGTACTTGGAGAATAAAAAGAATGTGAAATAGGCTCAGTTTTATTTTGTTTTTGTTTTCCAAAATAAAAATGGTTTTGAATGTCACTTGACAAAACATCCAATGAACTAACTCAGAAAAGCTTTGGGACTGATATTTTGTCAGGAATCGTGATAAACAGTAAGGGTCCTTTGTAAAAATACTGGAAATACTTCACCAGTGAAAAAACTGCTTTCACTGTGATTATATAATTTTGCAGAAAACAAGTCTGGTATTTGCTAAAGCCTTAGCTACATCATTGTAAAAGGATTTATAAATAAATTGACAAATTACAGTGTTAGAAATACAAAAAGATAAAGCATATTGATTGCTAACAAGATTCCTTGACTCTTGATAGAGTTTTCCTTTTTCACTGGGGTTTTGTGGGCTTCACCTGGAGACAACTTACCCTTGAGTGTTTTCCTTCCTTCCTTCACATTGATATATTCACCTGCCATCAGAGGATCTCAGAAACACGTTTCTGATGAAGGCGAATGATTCAGTTGTTAGAGATCAAGGGCTAGAGTTCAGATTAAGGTAAAGGCCTCTTTTTCCCCCACAGGAAAGGTTCCTATTCATATTTGTACAAGGGTATGTAGCAAAGAAAGCTGCCTGTGTCCAACGTGGCTCAAATAACTTGAAAGTTATTTGAAGGATCTAGCTGAAGACATTGGGCTAAATCCATTCCTCATGTAATTCCAAGGGCATAAGAGTTGCATCAGGGCTGCATTTGGCTCTTTTTGCTTAGGCCTAATTCAGATGAGACTGAAGAATTTTCCCTTACATGGTCCTTAGAAATGCCTGTTGGTGTATCTTTGATTCACTTGTTAAGTTGGAGGAGAGTGAAAAACAGTGTACTTTCCTCATAATTAAGGGGTAAAGACAAACAAAAATTCCTTTCCAGTGATAATTTCTGAGCATCGGTACATCCAAAATAATTGGAATCCTTACCCAGAATTGCTTTCTGACTATTCTGCAAAAATCTGCCTCTGCGTCAGCTGAGTTATGATCCCTTTGGAATGACCTGCTGCCTATGCGCAGGGAATCTTGCATGGGGGTTTTCAACTAACATTGTTTGAGAACACCCTAGAAAGGCTGCATAATTCATGAAGACAGAGCTAACTTAACTGCCAAGTAAAAAATGTCCTGAAAGTGCTCGTAAACTCAAACTCAGATCCTACATTCTCTTTCTCAGTCTGATAAAATAGAAAAGGTTTGGGGGAGATTTGCTGCATGCTTTGTTAGAGTTACTGTATGCTGTGAGATTTCAGCAATTAAAAAATTCCTTTTCTCCTCCAGCTGGACAGCTTCTAAGGCTTACAGAGGAAGATTTGAAATCGAAAGTTACAGGAGGGATGGGAGTTGCCTGTGTATTCCTAATCTGCTGCTTTGGTCTAGGCATTATAAGCTAGCCCTTAATTCCATCATCAGATACTTTTGTTTTGTTTTGTTTTTTCTTCAGCTGTCTTCTGTTTATCATTATTTTTTATAGCCTTAGGTATACTTAGAAATACATGCATTACTTATACGCTGTTCTCTATGTGTCAAACAGAATTTGTAAGTCATTTATGTGAGCACTACACAGTAAACCATTTTCACACAATATACTAAATATTAAACATACAGCATAACGTGCTAATAAAATGTTGCTAACATAAGTAGGCCACCTAAATTAGAGGCTAAGCCAGCTCTGTGATTAACTGTCTCATCTCCTGAATTGCACCTTTGGAAGGCTTTGGTAGGCAGAAAGGTATTGTACATAAATATTGATAAAATGATTAAAATCTAAAGACAGGAAAAAACAAATGATGTTGGACCATTGTAACAATTGAGAGTAGGTGAATAATGAATTATAAGATGTCACCTGCTGTATTTCTACAGGTTTATAGCATTGATGAGGGAGTAGTAGCATATGACCCCCTTGTTAAATATTACTGAAATGCTCTTATGAAAATTTCTGATTGTATGCGAAAGCTTTAGAATAGACTTTCAGTGGCATGTCTCACTGAGCAGCTTCAGTGTAATGCAGGTATGTTTACTGATCTGGGGCTTCAAAGGCAGTACCGTAGAATCACCCCAAAGAAAGGCTGGCTAAGAAAGGTCATCTGAGGCAACCACGTTTCTTCAGTCATCATGATTTAGCGTTTTTCTAGATGGTAATGACTGTGTGGTGGCCTGAGGTTCCTGGGAAGGAGACCGTGTTGCTTTATGCTACTGAATGCTGAAGACCTCAAAGGGTATATACGCTGAATTCATCAAGGACAGGACTGTCACTGTTTTATCACATCTTTAGGAAGGAACTTGGATTTTCCCTCATTTTCCATACTTATTTTGAACATATCTGTAGAAAAGATTGTACCGGATCCACAGTGAGCTAGGCAAAATGGTGTATAGGAAAAAGGAAAAATGTACAGGTGGACTCGGCTGGAGGTCAGGCCTCGATCTGTATGTTGTAAGATCATCAGGGGCATGTGGCAGTGACTCTTTTTGTTTGAGGCACAGGTAGGGTTTACTTTAGCAGGATGGCTTTATTCAAGAAAGAAAATAGGATCGTACCTGAGACTTTTATCCTTCGTTGTCGAACTTCTTGCTGGAACCTTCACCAGCTTCCTCTTAATCGAGCTCCTTTCGAGCACGTTCACAGAAACAGGGGAGGATGCATCTGCCTCACAGGAATCTCATTTTCACTCAGTTATAAGTCAGAAACAGCCAGCTCATTCACTAGTGAATTCTCGAATACAGGATCTTTATACTAAAGGTTTTATTTCTCTATTTAAAATTCTAGCAGGGTTCAATTACAGGATGGTATTTTGGGGTTAATAAGAAGTGTGTACTCCTCAAAACAACCTCACCTCCAAAAAAAAAAAAAAAAAAAAAGCCGCACAACCTGTAAAAAAAAAATCTGTTTTGTGTCCTAAAATAAAGCATGTATTTCATGCTCTAAAAGTCTGAGGTTTGTAGCTGAAAAAGTTTAAGTAAATAATTCAGAATTTGTTGTGTTTACCTGTTAATAATTAAGCAGGTTAGTCTGTGTACTTTTTATAGACATTGAGCTTTATTTATTTATTTTTATTTACTTGGCTCATGTCCTGATTTTCAAGTTTGAAGAAGCTGCTGCCAAGGGAGAGTGAATAAGAGAAAAGGCTTCAAGGAGTTAAATGTTGCACAGTACCCAAGAGCTGTAGGGGAACGTGGTCTCTGGAGAGGAAGGAGAATTGTCATCTCTCTCTTCACCTCCACATTCCCCCACACTAGTCTCCATAGCGCTTTGAGGGAATTAGTTTTTAAAGGTGATAATGATTTTCAGGACAAGAGCAGCACCTTTGTTACTTTGTGATGCCAGTGACTAGTGATAGTGGAGACTGTTTGTTACAGAGTGACATTTGGTTGATCTCAGTCAAAAGAAAAGTTTTAGCCATGTTCTATTTCAGAAATAGGATGGAAATTCGAAGGGGAAAAAAGAAGGTAACAGGCACATTGTATCCCTGTTTTCTTGTAACGTGAACTACATTCTGGTGAAAGGTTCAAAGCTGACAGCTCTAAAGTCGGAAATCATTGTCATTTGCACAGGTGCAGAGAGACCAACGGCAGGCTGAATTTCTCACACAAATAAGTTGAGAACTGTTTGCTGCAAGATGGCATCCTGTGAGAGGTGGTGGTTTGGTCCAGGTGAATCAGTCAGGGCATCTTTGCTTTCAACGGTCGTAAACAGGCCAATAGTCCCAATTTCCCACTGAATCTGAATATATGTTTCTTGAGAAAGACTGTGATTAGCAGCAAAATAATTTTATGTTGTCCATCCAGTAATTTTCAATTGCTATTTACATAGGCTAGGCCTAAATGTAGGCTGAATGAGAAAGTGAGAAAGAGATTTGGGTTCAAGTTCCCCTTCCCACCAGGCATAGATCCACCTCACTGTTAATCACGTTCCCTCCTTGGCTTGAGGAAAAGCCATTGCCTAATTTTTTGAATGTTTGAACTGTTCCTTTGGTCTTGGCAGAGTAAGATATCATTTGATATTTTTGCTCACCTTTCCCAAAGGTGAGAGAGAGCACAGGCTAGTGAGAACAGTCAGTTGAAATGATCAGCATTAAAAGACAAAAGCTGCTGAAATGTGAGAGTGATCTTTGGACTGTATATTAAAAATCAAAGATTTAAAAAGACTGTTTACGTGAGAATTAATAGCCTGATTTGTTGGCAGTTGAAGTCTTCATCTGTTACCATGGCATGTTTTAATTCACTCTCTGTACTGGTATTTCCTTTGGAAGAAATATACATGCTAGTTGCTAGTACCTCTAATATTAAAAATGCCTTTTTCCTCTCATGTTCCAGGCAATGTTGTCTGTTTAATTAAAGTTATCGTACATAAAGTTAACAGGAGGTAAACCTGGTAGATAGTTTTGCAGATGTTTGATTCCTGACTTCCCTGTCTCCATTGTGTGACTGTTGCCTTCAAAAGTCCTTTTGTTTTTGGTCTAGACAGCTAACACAAGTCTCTCATGTAGATAAATACAGCCAAATAGCCCTTTTCAAATAGAATGTAGAAGTGCCTGGGGAGCTTAAATTCTATCACAGATGTCTTCACATGCTAAGAATGGACTTGTAACACTGAGTGTTGTTTCTTTAAAATTTTTCTGTAAACATATGAAGCTTTCTTTTCTGCAAACAAACCAATTCACATCCAGTAGTTCATCATCTTATCCTCACAGACAGGTCGATGGTCTGTCTTTGGCATTCTTCTTGTAAAAATTCTCCAGACTTTATCTTTATCATGGTAGTTTAACACTAGTCATTTGATTTTTTTTCTTTTTTCTCTCTAGACAGATGAGCTTGACTCTTGAACCAATCAGTTGAAGAGATCTCAAGTCTAGATCTCATAGACAGATGTCCAGATCGCAAAAAATATCACTGCAGTCAGTAGTAATTGGTCTGTGGTTCTAAGTCCAGTGAAAGAGGCTGAACCAACCACAGAACCTGAACTACGCTATGCTGCAACCACTCGGCCAGGTCCTTCAGTTCAAGGCTGTGGCATAGTGGTGAGCCTGTGTGAGTAAATTTGTTCTGCTGCTAGAAGTACTGGCCGGAAATGAGAGGATTTCAAACTCAAAGCTTGCCAGATTAGCCTTTTTCATAAGCATTAAATTCACGCACAAATCTTTTTTCAAAAAAGAGCATTGCTGTGACGCTTTGTCCATTTTGCTAAGCACATACTTTACCCAACATTCATGCCAGGTTGATTGAAGCTGAAAAGACCAAGAGATTTACCGGTAGTCTCACAGTGAATCATTGTCTAAAATCCTTTTGGCTCCTATATTCTTAGCATTAATCAACAGTGATTCCTTTCATCCACTTGCTACCACAGAGTTTAGTTTGCATGTATGATGACTCTGTTTGGGAGGAAGTGAACTGGAGTGATGCTCATATAATATATCTTATTCTTTGAATTTTGTTCTTCAAATATAGAGTCTTAAAAAGAGAAGATCCTCACAGTTACCACTCTATAGTATTTCCTCCCCCCTCTTTCCATTTTATTCATGGTAAAAGCTCCATAAACTTGAGAGAAAATGTAAATAACATGCACATTCTTGAGCTGAATGTGTTTATCTCAGTTTCACTTGATCTGATGGTAGTTCACTGAATATGATTTTTTTCATTAGTAGCAAAAGTCAAAAGGCCTTGCAGCTTAGAAGGCATTAACATAAAGAAATGAACAAGTATGTATAGTTCTTTCCTGTTTGCTTTTGAACAGCAGTACAGTATGCTGTTAGTCTACTAGCAGGTCACAAAGCAGAAAAGACATTTTTAACCTAGCACTGTTCAAATTTTGGATTGCTATACGCTTCTTATTTTTGTGGTAGATCTTACTCTGGTTCGATATTTTATAAAATAGAGTTAATAATTTTAACTCATCTGGTTCATCCTTGAAAACATATTTTTCTAGGAAACTGCCACAGTCTCTCTCATGCCTGAGTGAGGATTGTGATATATTTTATGACTTTGAGTTCAGTAAGCCTATTGTTAACCAATGTTGTAAAATATTTGCTTTTGCTTTGCTCAAAAGTGGACCAGAAGTGACCTTCCTGAGTTGCATGCATGGTTTTCACTTCATTTAATGTCTCCTGGATGTATCAGATTTTGAGGGACTTGCATGGTATAATTTGAATCACCAGATAAGCTGTTGACCCAGTTGGAACAACTAAGTGTAAAAGTGGAGGTTGGAATTGAAAACCAAAAGGATGGCCTGTAATTTTGGATTTGGTGCTTCTAGTATGTGACTTGGTCCAACAAATGACCATCTCATATAGTTCATATCCCAAGGATAAGGCCTCATTAATTTAAGTCATAAAATTTAAAAAGTATGTGGCAGAAATGTTACCATTAATTAAATACAGACATTCAAAAGCATGAAGAAAAAAGAAAAATAACTGTAATAGTTATACAGACTTTTGTATAGCACTTTCTGGCAATAACCATAACTGACAAAAAGATAGCTATGTACATCATGTAGTTGTACAAGATTTCAGATATCCATAGACCAGAGAAGAGAAACTGGGAGTTTGGGCTTAGATTTAGTACTTTGCAGATTTTGAGGAGATAATATCAAACCACCTCACTGGGTCTGACTGATCAGTGACAGTTTGAGATAGAAAAGATTTTCATTCACATGGGGATAAGTTTCCTGTGCTTCCCTCCCTTTTTATCTTCTCCCAGTTTCACGCTCCCCTCCTCGACCAATCAAGTGTAGGGCTATTCAAGTCAACTCGTACTGCAATATACAGTTTGCCAGCAAATACAGTGTGTTTTAGTTGTTAGATGAGTTAGACATTAGGCAAACAGCACGATTTTGTATCTAATAGTATCACCTAAGTCAAACATATCTTCATGCAATACATCTAACAGCATTTAAAGGTCAAAATCCTATCCTCATTACTCAATACTCTAAGCATTCTGTTTTGCTTTATTCATTGTCTGCACAGAGCTGACAGACTATTCCAGATCATGGTTGTGTAATGTTGGAAAATGCTAACAGCTGCCATCCAGTGCATCTATTTAGGCAACTGCAGACCTTATGAAAGCTAAAGCACATGCTACCCAACCTTAGTTCAGGCAAAATAAATCTTCTTCTGTGGAAACAACGATGGAAGCCACCATCTAACACGCTACACTGTGCGTGTTCAGAACTGACCCACGTAGGCTGAGAGATTTCCGTAGGGAAATTTCTACAAATGCTGATCTTGGGGCACTGCTGGCTTGTGATTATCAGAGGTAGAAAGCACCCAGAAAACAAGAGGAAGGCTGCAGACATGCAAAGAAATAGTGAGTGTGGTGCTGAGAAGGAAACAGAAGCATCTCTGTCATGTGCAGGAACTGGTGGGAAGTCAGCCTTGGAAATGATGAGCCAGAAGTCTGCTGTTGTTATATCCTCTTTATTTAAGAAAGCTATGCTGTGTGTCCTTTCCTTCTAAATAAGCAGGGTTGCTGCAAAGAACAGTTCTTTCCTGTTAACAGATTACTTTTAACAGATGCCAGATCATCGATCTGTTAACAGATGAACAGATAACAAAGCACCTGAGCTATGGGGAAAGAGTTCTGTAGTGAATAAATGCGATCAAGTCAGTTCTGCCATATAGCAAAGGGGTCAAAATATCAATGATTAAAATGCCTGTGTTGCTGGCTGTGAACATCCCTCCGCAGTGAAGGATTAAAGAATACCAGTAGGCTTAGTTAGCCCATTCCTGCCGTACTTGAGCTGCCTGTTAGATTGGGACATAGGTCCCCAGGTGGAAAGCTTGGCACTTGAGGGGGAAGGAAAGGCTCTAGCTGCACCTGTGAGGAGGCAAGACACCTGGCTGGAATGGATGTGGGGATTGTGACCGAAGTGAACCTCTCATAGCAGGAAGGGATAATGATGGAGCTTGGGTCCCTAATCTGTATTCTGAACTGATGCAAGTAGAGTGCCCAACTCTAATTTATGACTTCAAAATACTTCTTTCCTTCAGGTCTTCAGCAACCAGTTCTGAACATTTTGGTAATTAGTGTTATATGGTACTAAGTCTACTTTTCATTCTTTTTTCAAAAAGCAGCCTGGAGAGAGGTTTTTTCCCAACATTTTAGACATTAAAGTCCTTTATAGCTAAGAGATGAGAAGAAATTATATACAATTTTTCATTCAAAAAAAAAAAGACTCTCTATACTCTTGACTGTTAAGAGGGTACCTATACCTTTTCCCATAAATGCATCTGAATGCAAACATAAGTAGTGAAAATTTGGTTGTGACAGCTATTTGTTTTTGTCCCTAATAGGAATGAAACTTCCCTTTAATGGAAAAAATGAGGGGTTCTTTTAAGCCTGGAGTCAATACGAATGACTCCCAACTAAATTGGTGTTCAGCTGTATAACTTTTCTCTCTAAAGTATGCATATAAGGTGACATTTTGGGTACTAGTGCATTTTGTTTATTTGCTCGTCACCTGTGTACTAAATGTGAATGTGTAGGACTTTGTTTTGTCTTCCTTTAGATAGATAAATGTTTATATATATACAGTATTCCACCCACTTTCCCCACTGAATGCCTAGTTATTTGACTGTTATGAAAACCTGAGATGTTGTGTGTGCAGATCCCTAAACATAAGCATTTCTTTTCTTTACAGCAGCATAAAAAAGAAGTGTTAGGAGCTGCTCTTAACCCTTTCGGAGTCCGAAGTCAAAAGGTAAAATCAAATACTGTTTGGGGATTTTTAAAGCTATTGATATCCTAATTGTTTGGAAATGCTCTTTCCTTTTGACATATGAACCAAGATTTCCCACAGTAGAAAAGCAGGGATAGGACTAGACGGCTGAAAACATTGCTAGACCTCTTTAAGAGCACCAGCACATCAAGGTGTGTATTATACAGGTAAGTTACAATTTGTAAACTGCAATAATCTATTTTACTTAATATAAATATGTTGGTGTTAAGAGTCAGTGGGACTTTCAGTAGGGTTCGATATTGCTAAGGATTTAATGATTTTTGTCTCTATAACTTGATCGTTTTTATGATATATAAAGTTTTTTCAAATCACAGTAAGACAAATCCTGTAGCTTTTTTCTCAGGCAAGAGTCCCTCAATGGGAGTTTTGCCTGACTGAGAACTGAATGAGGTCTAAATAATTAGCAATTAAAATATTCTGTTATTGTGCTACTGTATATAACAAAGCACTGGAGGTATTAAAAATTGCTAATCTCCTCCTTATTAAAATGTTAACTGCTAAACATAATACAATTTTGCATTTTCTATCATTCATTTTTGCAGTTCATTAGTAGAGGTGAAATGTTTGTGACAAATAGTCATTTGAACTTTTAAGGGATTGACTTTGTTTTTCTGGTACGTTAGTTAATTTTTTTTTGACAGAGTTAATTTACAGGCAGAACTGTCTGTGGAAGCCATGGAATTTAGTCAAAAATTAAAGAATGTACAGAGAGTAATTTTTCATATGGCATTCATGGGTATTTACAGAAGAAAGCAAATGCTAAGCTACTCATCGGGAGACAGAACTAGGTAATTTAGGTATCCAGTCTTTGTACCTTTTGATTAGCAGTTGATTGTTGTGAACTCCAGTAAACAAAATACAGATTAAAGATTGTCCATAGAATTTACCAGGCAAATAATATTCAGTGGGGGACCTGAGAGACTGGAGTGTGAACAATTCAGAACAATTCAGATTAGGAAACGAAGTTGGTGAAATTGTTAAGCTATGCACCAAGAAATGTGAATCCACATATGAACTGTTTATTGCTACACTAGTTAGTGTAAGAGCTGGGCTGTGTTCTCATCCCACTTCACTGCACAGAGGCATAAAAAAGAGTAGAATGCATCTCCTGTCTCCTTATACACATAGCAACTGCGGGAGGATGTGTGGAAAGGGAGAATTGTATTTGATGAGTGAGAAAGGAGTGGTAAATAAAGGTGCTAACTGGTAGAGGAAGGAAGTGAAGATGATATGTTACTGGAAGGATTTGGTGACAGGTAAATTCCCCAAGGTAAGGCAACACTCAGCAATACTTTGCCATTCTAGGCCTAGGCATTTAATTGTTCCAAATAATGCTGTTGGCAATTCAGGCCATGCTTCTGCAAGGGCTTATATGTGTGTTTCCCTGTCAGCAATTTGAGTGGTCCTGTTGAAGTAGATGAAATTAATTACTCTTAAGCATGTATATTAGTCTTTGCAGTATAAGAGGTGTAGTTTTATTTATTTATTTGTATTGAGCATGGGAAACCATTTAAAAAAATACATATATACATAGCCTTTTCTACCAGTTCTGTGGCAATTAAAGAGGAGGGAGATGGTAACAAAATAAGCCTTTCTTTGTTATTCACAAAATCCGCAATTTGTCAGATTCTTAACTGTAAAGCGTGAAAAAGAATTGGCTGTTAGCATTTTCCTTTTTACATGCACAGTTAAACCCATGGCTACAACGAGATGATCATATAATTTATTATAGAGGAGTGAACGGGACAAAAATCTAACAGAAAAACGTGTGCTTGTGTGGACTCTTGTTTAGAATTTCATCAGATTGGTGCTCACTTCAGACATTTTATTTAGTGATAAGATATGCAAATTGTTCTGGAGCCAGCAGCAGTACTTTCACCTGAATGTCAAAACTGACAGATTTTTAAATCACACCTCAACAACAACTTGTGTTTTCAAGCAACTATTCCTAAGATATAACATAACCATGAACTACATATGAATAACTGCAGAATTGTTCTCCTACTTTCTTCCATGCTATTATTTTCCCTCCCTTCTCTTTTATTTCTACAGAGTTGTAGGCTTACCTGTAACTATTGGGTGTAACTATGGGCAACAGTGCAAAAGAGCTATAAATCTATATGGCAGCATGCACAAAGAACAGGAATGCAAATCAAAAGTGGGGAGACTTACGAAATGAGATTTCCCAAGAAGTTGTCTTCAGATTTTCCAGATGCCTACATCACACCTTCCATATTTTTGGAGGAATGGGTGGTGGAAACTCTTCATTTGAAAAGGTTTCTCCCTCGCTTTTTAAGGAAGTTTATTGAATTTTTGTTTTTAATTTGGAATGCAATTACAGAAGCCTTGATGAATAGAGTGGAATGTTTGGAAGTCAGCTTTTCTCATGAGACTGAGAACTAAAATTCCTCAAAGGTGAGGATACTTAGCTGTTGGAGTTTTGTTTTGAGTGTATATACAGTCGTGGGAGAAAGGGTAGCTCTGAAATACAGCTTGGGAATTAAATATTAGTTGTTTGTTTTGGGAATCTTCTTTGGAATCTACTGCATGTAACATGAGGTAATAATTCAATCCTGTGCATTTCCTCCAGGCTTGGTTCCTCTTCCTCCCTTTGTGAATGACTGTATATAACTCTGTCCAGATTCTTCCATCTAGAGTTTTCTTGGGGTTCTTTTGGCTTGTTTTCTTCCTGTTGTTTCTGGTGTATGTACCTATTAACCAGAAAGATGTCTGGGCTGAAAACATTTAACAAAGGGCAACAATGTAAGTATTCCTGTATTTGTGCATGAGTATATATGTGGAAGAGGAGGGCATGTGCATGTGTGAGAGCACGAGGTAGTTAGATTATGAAGGATTGCTGTTTGCTTTTGCTTACATGCCTAGCTGTGTGTGCTGTTCTGGCTTTCTGCATTCTTCTATATCACTTGGCCATCGTATCCTAATCAATTGTTATGTGTGGTAGATTCAAAATTCTGCTCAGTTGCCCTAATTGGTAGCAGCCTCGTACAAGTGGAACTTTGCTTTCTGCACTGAAGCAAGAGCAACATTTTTGTCTTCCCACAAGATGGGGAAAAAGGATTTATATCTGTGTTCATGATTAAAATGAAATGACCTGTCCGTAAAAGATTAGTCCAACAATATGTGCTCTTGGAACTGGGTCCCATAGCTTTCAAGAGCTCCAGAAGTAGTCCTTGTGAAAAAAGGCTTCTGAAACCCTCAAGGTTTACTGCTTGTGCAGGTTTAGGACACTGCAGAACATTCTGTTTATAACAGCTAGTTCTAGGACCTACTTTGGTATTGTGGATACTTAACTCCTACCCACACAAACAGAGGCACTTCAAAATAATTAAAGTAAATGAATAATCCATACACAGAGCAAAGCCTTTCAGAAGGAAAGCGAGTTTATTGAAAGAAAGAATTTGCTTTTTTGGTAAATAGTTTCTTTCAAGGTCTTCTTAAATAAGCAGCAAATGCTTTTGTTGGAAAATAAAAAATAAAGCTGCAACTTTGATTCTTTTCTCCTGTGGCTGATGAAGTTAAATCATTAAAAGCTAGAGAAGAAAGAAGTGCATATGGTTTCCCAAAGCTGAAGTCCGGGCAGTAGCATTTTGCCTCCCTGCACAGTGTTGACTGAGGTAGCACCGAGAGTAACACACTGGGTGTTATGGTATGTTCGCCTTTGATGCATTGCTTTAAAAGAATTTGCAAGTGCCCTTTGAGGAGACTGCAGTAACAGTTAAGAAATACTTTACTCTGTTTCCTTTGTTAGTTTGCCTTTTGTTCCAGCACTTGCTGGAGACTGCAGGGTAAGACCACCAGAGGAGGGGGAACAGCCATGATAAATTTGATTTTTCCCTGATTGGCCATAGGGATATTCATGGTTTAGTTTTTAAACTAAAGGGATGCACTTTAACCATCTGCTCCAGTACTAATACTATGGCTGCACCAATCAACATTGACACTTGCCAGTTGCCATTAAAGTTGTTTACTTGCTGCTGTATGGAGAGTAGTTGTCTGTAGCTGATATCAATAACTTTATTAATCTTACCACTAACTATGCATATACATTTGATAAATGGTGATATTGGAATTTGTCACATTCTTTCAACATCAAGCTAAACAGAAAATTTCTGCTCCTGCAAATACCTTCCTTACATGCAAAGTCAGGGAAGGGAAAATGCTGCTTCTTGCTGATGCTAGCTTTAGGTTTGCTGGTTTTTCTTTCTCTCTGAGTTTGACTGCAGGCATCCAGCAGTGTTCTAGAGGGAGAGGTGACCAGCATTGCAGCCTGCACTGCTGCCGCTCTACCTGCCACGAATAATAGCCCACTGGGCTAGTTAATCATTACATTGAAACTTTTTCCTGGTCCTTCGTAGCTGATTGCTGCTCAGGGGACATGGGTTACAGCAGCCCAGCTGCCAACACAAAGTTCAGAATTGTGTGTGTGTGGTTTTGTGTTTACCTGCATGCATATACACTATGTTTTTCAGCAAATTTTCCACTAAAACTAGCAGTGCAAGGCCAGTCTCTCTCTTTTTCTTTATAAAAAATAAAAGTGGGAGAGGGAACGTTCTATCCTCGTCCCTTACCATTTTTGAAATTGAATGTGAAAGTATTGGTCTCCTCAGTCAACATTCTGGCACAACAGGTTTCCTCATTCAGCTGGAGTTTTAAGAGTGGAGTTGCAGGATGTTGAAATGTTGTCTGTCAGAGCATATCTTTAAATCATGTGGCCAGTGATTCGTGTTGATTTGCCAGAGTCCATGATCTGGCACCTTCATTATGAAAAGGGGAACATTCCTGTCCACTGGGACTGAGCAAAACTGGGGGCAAGGAATAGACTGCTGGTGGAATCTTTGAGATTCAGAAGAAGGTATTTAACGACGATGGTTCTTGCTCGTATATATGTAGCTGTATTGACTGCCAGGGTGGAAGCCAAGAAGGAACTTTCCTTTAACTCATGATTTTCTTCTTCTTCAGTGCAGATCGTCCTGTAACATCTGGAGGATGTGCTGCAGATGACACTTGGTTTTGCCAGACAGGACAAAGTTTGATATTAAATCCTCTCTTCTGTGGCAGTGAGTTAGTTTACCTTCAGTGGAAAGAATGAATAGTAATAATGCTGTCCAGATGTCAGTATTCAGGTGCCTGAGCAGATTAAAATAGTGGTCTGTAGTTATCTTTAGTGTTTGTCTGGGGAAAGTTAAATTTCTTCAATGGATAAATTGCTTAGCTCAGGGCAGTGACTTTTTTGCTGCTCCTGGGCAGATTTCTATGCTGTTGTCTCTTAAATGCAGCTGACAGTTGGGTACTGCAGCTTGCTGTGCTAGAAGAACTTGGGTCGACAAGGGAGTAGTTGTAAACGGGAGGGGCAAATCCTCCATCCCATGCTACAAGATTTTCTTTTCAAAACATTATCGTGTCCCGTGAAGTTCAGTAGATGTCTCTTTCACTGAGTACTCTGAAATTCTTCTTCTCCCACTCCTTCCTTCCTTTATCCCACTCCTTCCCTCTTTCCTTTCTTCCCTCTTTTCCTTTTCACTCGTGCACCTTCTTGCTCTCTCATTCTCGCTCTCTCTCTCGTTCTCCTCCCTTTCTTTCTACAGATGGACATCTGTTTTCCTCTAAGAGCTGATTCAAATGTCTGTATGGTGATATTGTGATGATGCCACTGAACACCTTCATGTGCCTGGTTAATTTTGTAACTTTTCCTGTCAAGACCAACCTAAGTTATGCAATAGTGTGATCAGCAGAACAGCATTACTACATAACTCAGTGTTATCAACAACATGGGTCATCCAAAAAAACAACCCCCTTCTCCTCCTGTGCCAGCAAATAAAACAACAGACAGCAAAATGAAAGACAGTGAGGGTCCGGCAGCTGGGCCTTTTACATGGCAGCAGCACATTTTAGTGCTACAAAGATGACATAGATCATTCTGACTCTGAAAACCAGCTTTGAACCGTTGCATCTTGTTGCTTTGAATCAGACCTGTATCATTCTTATTGATATTAATGGGACTGTGGGGATTATGTACGTCCCTTTGCCTTCAGAAGGCACGTTGTAAGGCGGGCAGAGGGAACTCTAGAAAGTAGGCAGAGGCTCTGCTGAGAGACAGGCAGCTGAAAGCATGTGTTTTTTCCAGCAAGAAACCAATATTGAGGAAAACAATAAAGTAGCAAGACTACTTGCTACTCGATCACTCTTTGAGAATTTTAATTACATAAGGAATTCTCTTTTACTTTTTGAATAACCTGAACTATGGTCATTTGCAGAACTTCAATGATCAGAAACTTGTTCCTTCCTCTGGATTAAAATATCTTTACAATAGTCTTTATAGGCACATTTAAATGTTCTTTATGAGTTGAGGCTACACCAAGATCTTGGTACCTGTTTCCAAGAGTTCTCCTCCAAGTTATGTTCTTAAGTTTGATTGTTACGTGATTAAAACACAGTATTTCAGCCCCAAGTGCTTGGCTGGTATATAAACATAAAACAAGGTGTCTCAATATATGCTTTAAGCCTCCTTGAGATTCTGGAGACCACCAAACTGTTTGGCTCCCTGGTAATCTCCTCAACCAAGACTGGAGACTTTCCACTTCAGAGGTCACCAAGGGAGTGTCTTCCTCTTTGCTGAGACAGTATACTGCAGCAGAGAGTCTTCAGTTCATTTTGAGGTGACTGAACTCTCCTTGATCCTGGAAAAAAAATAGATTTTTACTGAAGCAAGCTCTGGAAGTTTGAAAAATAGCTTTTCTTTGGTTGTTTTGCAATTAATTTTTAAAATCTTTATCCTCTCAAGGTTCTTCATTATGATCGGTGAATCTGAGCAGAGAGGTGTGCAGAAGCAGCCCTGTAAAGCAAAAACCCTAGATAGTTTCTAGAATGATCCAAAGAAGTAAACCTCCTTCCTCCCAGGCTTTTCCAAAATGTGTTTTTCCAGCCAGGTATCTGGGGAGGGGAGCTGCACAGATTTTCATAGTAACAAACACATCCAACTTGGTCTCCGGGAGATCTGCTTCCTATGGTGTAGAGATCTGCCTGTGGATTTTTGAAGGGACAGTTAGGTGTGTGCGTGCACTGACCGTCAGTGGTTTAAAGGTAATCCTGTTGTCTCTCACTCTAGAGCTTAGCTTTAGTAAAACAGGTCACTGTTCAGTAACTTGCCCTTGCCCTTTTTTGGTATAGGGAAGTTGGATTAAGTGCTGTTTTCATTCTCCAGTTAGAGTGTTCATAGTGTCTCCTTGAAATCATGAGTTGTTTAAGTTTTCCAGATCCTCAGAGTCATTCCGTAGTATTGCAAGTCATTAAATTAAGCTAGCTGCTCGATTTTGTATTCAGACAGTAAAGGGACCCTCCCTACATCTGCTCTCTGCTTGGATATAAAACCTTCCCAATTCTCTGAAAAAAACATACGCCTGTAAATAATCTTCATCTCGTAATGGAGTCCATATCCGTCTGAATATTGATGTCTTAAAGGGTAATGAGAAGAAGATACTGGCATTTTGAAAAAGGTATATTTACTTTTTCATTATGTAGTTGTTAGGAGTTTCACACCATGGTCAAACTTGTAGTTATATGTTTAGATCACATTCTTCTGGAATGCAGAATTGAGAAAGACTGCAGTTACAAAATCACACTTCCCATTTAGGGTGCTCCTCCCTAACATCCAGTAGTATGGGTGTTAGGGTTACAGTTTGGCACGTAGGAATACGTGTAAGCCTTAACAAAGAGACTTGGGCTTAGGTTTTGAATCTTGTGCAGTCAAAGCATGTTGGTCTGGATATATTGCAGAGTTACAAAGTTTAGCCTTTAGATAAAATCTTACTTTAGTAACTAGTACTTTGACAATCAAATAACTGAGTGATTTTTTTTTAAACAAGAAGTATGATTTAGCTGAAAGTGTTTTCCCTTTTTTAACATAATTTCCTAACAAAAGACTTTTCTTGAAGTCTTGCCAATGACAAAAATAAGGAGGCAACATGTGGACCCATGCAGAATGCTCACTAGGCCAAAAAAGAAAACCCCCAAATAAGACCCCTAAGCTATGCCTAAGCAAACTTCACATATCTTTGATATGAACATGATGCAGAATTCCCTTCTTACAGCTTTGGAAAAACCAAATGAACTAGCCTCTCCATTTACAGAACAATTTCTGTGTGTCTTCTGGTTCCATCTCTCACAAATCAAACTGCTTTGTTTTCAGGCACTTCTGTACACTTAATCCTTCACAAAAAAAATCCATGCATCCTAAGGAATCAAAGGTTTAGGAAGCTACATTTTGATAGGCTATTATAAATATATATAAAGAATCCATGCCACATGAATTTCTCAAGGGGATAATACATGAAATCATGAAGGAAAATGTTATGGCAAAATGTAATGAAATAAGCTAGATCTTCCTTTTGGGAAGATGCAGGTTTAAGTCACAACATAACACAAAGACTAAAAACAGAGTATCTGAGGTTTAAGTGGTTTTGGATCTGGAGCTTTGCTCTTGGCCTTTTTCTGCTCTAAGGAGAGAGTTGTAAGAAGACGTTGGTGTAGTCTTCAGTTGCCTCTAGAATCTTTTTAGTTATAGAAGATACTTACTCATGAAAAATGAGAAAGACAGTAAGCCTTCTTTTTTTTTAACTTCTTCAAGGGTATTGATTGTTAACACAGCTTTAGGTGAACTAAAAGCAGGTAGTAATAGGAAACATTCTTGGGGATAATAACTGTGAACCAGGACCAAATGTTTTATTTTATTTTTTAACTTTTTTAAGAGGAGAGGCTTGGGGAAGGTCTATTCCTCTTTTTTTTTCCTCTAATGCACTAAACTATTAGACAGTGAAACTTTCTCTTTGCACAAAGCTGCCATTGTTTTAAGGCAGTTCTGCTCCCACTGAATCTGTGTTGAAACTGGTGCCTCACTTCCTTGGCTCTCCTGGAGTAGTTTTATGGATTAAAGCACCACACATACCAGGCACAGTGGCACTATTAACAGTGCAGAATGAGGTTGGGAGAAAAACTCATATAGAAGCTACACACCTAGGTGCAGTTAGTAAACAGAGGCAGTTACTCTCATTAAGCATAATTAAACCTAATATTGACTGTAAACTGTTACTTACCTTAAACTTCTCTGCAGACATTGTGGAAAAGGGATTAACTTAGCAGACAGGTAAACTAATTACTACCTTCTTCACATTAAAGTTACCATCAGGAAGGCCTATATTCATAAATAAAACATAGTAGGGGATGAGAGACTGAGAAATATGTAAATTCATTTGCAGAAAAAAAGACCAAATTAAAAAAAGAAAGTTGAGTGATGCTACTGGAAGCAAAATGGCACTCTAGCTAATTACCATGAAAAGTATGATAAATCATGGACGTGTATCCTTGACTTCTGACTGATAAAGCCTGCAGAGTGCAATCTCTCATGCGTAGCTGCCTCTGACTGATTTAAACCCATACCACTATCGGGTTTGATGGGAAAGCAGAAAAGTGTGTTATTTGATTTCCTTGGGTATTGCTGCTACCTCTTTCTCCCAGAAATGACTTGCAATTATTGTAAAAATACAGTCTGATTTCTTGTCTGAAGAAGAATTGTTGTTTGATACAATTGACAAACAAAGGCTCCAGAGATGGTTTAGTTATGATTTAATAGCTGTATTTTCAAATGCATTTGATCTGGTATATTTAAACAATTACAGAAATACAATAAAATGTTGGGGGGGGGCTTTTACTTGGTATATTTATTCTCAAGGGAGAGACCTTGTATCCCACAGACAAGATCAGGAGTCGGAAACAAAATGGATTTTATTTTGAATTTGTGTTTGTTTTGTGTAGAAGTTTGATCACTTGTCCAGTTCATTTCCACCAGTCCTCCAGAGTGCACTTGATGATTCTAGCAAAACAGTTATCTAAGTAATCATATGTTTGAATCCTGGTCATCTGCAAAGCATAGGCCAAATCTTTTGAATCCATACTCAGAGAAAATTTCCACAGAAGTTGAATTAGAGGCTTTGCCACTTGTAGGATTTCTGTCAGACAGAAATTCCCTACTTATATTTTCCCCTGTGGTTGGAATGACTATACACATTTGTGGATTGTTCTAAAATTTGGATACAGATAATCCATAAGAATAAATAAGGCAGATATTTTTAGAAGCATTTTTCGTAAAGGATGCATCTTATTTAAGTGATAAGATTTCTTAAATGGTAGCTAAATGAAGTGTTTGAGGCTCTAAATTTCCACTTGCAACAATATCAGAACAGCTGGATCCTGAGACTGACTTAAGACGAAATGACTGAATATAGACATGTCTGTGTATAGGATAATATACAAAAATTGGAGGCCAAACTTTTAAAGATGCATGATACTCTTTATGTGAATTTAAGACATATTCTTAATCAACTGGTTTAATTTTATATGAGTTAGGCAGAATGTCTCTGAAATTCTAGATTTTTTACTGGTTATGTAATGGATTTTCAAACCTTCTTGTACTGTGGATCATATCTGCCGCATTAAGATATGCGCTGCTTTGTTAGAAAGTCCATAATTTCTACTCTTCTTCCAGAGTTGTTCCCTATGGAATGCTTTCTAGAATGATGATAGTAATAGAGTTTCTATCATTTTCCTTCATACGTAATATCTGAACCTAACTAACAGGGGATGTGCTAGGCTGTAACAGCGTTCTCATCACAGGGAGATTTTTTAAAAAGGCACTGAGCATACTTCCCCAGTATCCTGGCATCTTCCTGGTGTGTAAACAGATAGCTTCAGGGAATTTCAGCAGCCATGTGACTCCTTACTTCTCTGTTGCAAATTTTGGTAGCCGGTAGGTCGACGCAGCAGCCTTTGGAGATAGAAGGGCATATTAATATGTGCCTGTCTTGAAGCATGCGGATATTTTCCCTGGCTTCAGTGGAAACAGCTTGTGTAACTACAGATTGGCATGTTCTTAAAATTCCTTCCTGAACTGAGGCCTGAGAGAGAGAGAGAGAGAGAGAGAGAGAGAGAGAGAGAGAGAGAGAGAGAGAGGTGGTGGCTGCTGCTTTTTCCATTACTAGCAAGGAAAAAACATGGTTCTTTCTCCTCAGTGAACTGTTGTAGTGAGAGCTGTAGGGAGAGTCAAGCTATGAATACAGGTGAAGGAAGAGTGTAGGAAAAAATTGGAGACTACCATTTTGGCAAGGATGAAGATAAGCACTTACAGAAACTCTCCCCAAACAGGACAGTTTTTCATTGTTAATGTAAGTAGATTCAGTTACTTATGTTATGGCATGTTAAAGACTCACATGTATTGAACAGAGAAACTTGCAGTCAGTGCTTTAAAAACCTTAGAAAATCAATATGTGTCCACTGCTGCTTCTGTTTCCTGTTCATCCTTCTACGTTTTCCTGTTTACTCTTATTCTTCCCCCTTATGTTGCTTCTCTAATGTTTCCTTCTCTTACTGTTTTTATTCCTTCCTTTCCTGCTTCTCAGTAGCTCTGCTCTTCTGCAGCTCAATCTCTGAAATCCTTATTCCGTCCTTACACAAGCAAAACTCCTACTGAAGTCAGCCAAGCCAGTTTCTCTTCCTATGTTTTGGCCGTTAAATTATATCCATAATACCATATATCCAGGTAGTTAAATTATATCCATAGCAATCTACCTCCATTTTGGGACGCAGATTTCAGCCAACATAAGGCCATTTATTTTACATTTACTTCCAGAATGTATCTGCTTCCCTCCAATCCTCCATTTGGAAGCTTGTTAAGAGTGTGCATGCTGCTATAACAGGCAAATTTTAATGAGTAGGTGGAGATAAGTATTTTTTTGTCTGATCAGTTAGGACTTTTATTTTACCCATTTAAAGACAAAGATGTGAATCCGCTTGTTTAATGTTCAGTAAGATTTCAGTGTTGAGAGTCCAAGGGGTATGAAGTGCTTAAAACAAAATAACTTAGGAGCTGAGGAGATAATTATATATGAGAGGGAATATTGGGGAGGGCAGGGAATACAAATGAAGATGGGCTAAGGTAGATTCAGTGCCACAAAGTACACCTCTATAATTCCCCATTTACCCCTCCCTCAAACACACAGATAGTAACCCTCAATAACCCATTTGAGCTAATTTTCTGCATCTAAAATGTCGATGCAAGTGATCATTAGTTCTACTGGATGGCTGAGTGGCTGAGCCGTTCTTTAGAGCACCAACCTACACTCTCTTGTGTTTGGTAGAAAACAGGAAACATTATTTCATTGGCAATGGGGCTTATGCTTGGGTGTTACAATTTTCCTGTTAGGGTTGTTTCTTTCTGCAATGAAATGGAATATGTGGGCTTTTTACACGAAGAGTATAAGCTATGACTGTGAGACCATTGTAAGAGAGCAGTCCAAACTAATGTGCAGTTTTCCATAGTGATTCCTGCACCCTATTTCACCCTTTGCTGAACTAAAAAATGACCACCCTATGTTAGAAGATCACAGGGTGGAGAGTATCTGCCTCTGAGGTGAGGTTCTTAGTGTGGTGTCAGAAATCCAATGCCTCTGGTCACGCTGGCTATTGAAATGTAGCTAGTTAGCTTGGCAGGGTGGTGTGGCCTAGCAGAAAATAAAACAACAACAAAACCTAAACAGAAAACAAACACCTGAATACAGAGAGACTAAGATAATGTTCTATGACTACTGTCACTCTGGAGCTTGGAAAGATGACTACTTTCCTCTTTTTGATTTGTTTGTATAGTGAAGTGGAGAATGATACTTCATAGCTATCACTGTAAAGTTCTTCCTAGGATTTATGAATATAAATTTAGGCACATTTTGACTTGCTATAATCCCAAGGATTATTCAGTTTGCAGCTCTAGCATGTTGTGTTAGTCTGTAACAGAATGATTACAAATGAATGTGTACTTACCCTCTTTCCCTTAGCATCCACTGTTGGCAATGGGACTCAGGATCCGGGGTTAAATGGATTTTTGTCTGCCCCAGTATGCCTGTTCTTCCGCATGTTAGACTGCATAATGGTTTATGATGCGAAAGTTTGTGGTGTTTAAAGAACATCATAGCATAGCAATTACATGCTTTCGGGTTAATAAGTTTTAGGTATTTAAAGCAAATAGGAAGCAAATGAGAAATGGTATCTCCTGTGTCTGGAATGACTATCACTGACACATGGAATAGAATAAAAGTAGATACTAAAAGCTTTATGGCCATCAAACTGAGCTGGGAATTCCAGTGGACCCTTCCACTTTGTATATTGACCAGTGACTGTAAATGAGAAGTCCTGCTACCCTGCCCATGAGGTTATGAGACATGACCATGTATTAATTAAAGACACTGTATTATTTTTTAACTGCTACAGAAATATAATATCAGATGCTCAGATGGCATCAATTGGCTTAGCTCCACTGAAGGCAACAAATGCTATGCCAAGTTATACCAGCTGAGGATCTGGCCCACAGTTAAAAGTAAAAAAGGGACAGGCTGCCAATATGGCAGGAAACATATTGAGATTTATGGTAGTGACTTAAGCAGTAAAAAGTTCTGCTTGAAGTGGTTGTCTCCCTGCACATTCACATTAGTCACTTGAGTTGGCGATGTCTGTAGCTGTAGCATTACCTGTACAGGCACATTCCAAGTCCTGCGCAGTCATCTGTGCTGTAAAACATCTGGAGGCATCCCACCTGACTCAATGTCTCTAGTTGGCTCTCTCTTATCATGTCTACCAGAGATTCAGGACTATACTCTTTTTTATTATTGTTTTCTACATAATTTTCATTTGAATGACCTTATTGATTTGCCTTTTGCTTATATTTCTTGTGTTGCTTTCTTAAGGGCCTCTTTCTGAGATGAATCATAGCTAAAACTGGGGGGAATTTTGCATGTTGCTGTTGAAATATGTCTTAACCAGCTGTCTTATTTGCATTCAAATGTTATATTAATCTTGATAAAAATGAGGAAATCCAGTTTGCTGCCTTTATATTCAAGTATATAGGTAATTTTTTACTTGGAGATAAGGTGTCTGTAGCTAACTTAATGCTTGTACATTTTTATCCACTATAAATATGATTGAATAACTTGATGGATGCAAATTCTGTTCTCTGTATTACAAAGTTAGTGAATTACATGCTTACTGAAGATGATATGGCTGTAGAATCTCCCCAATTTTTTTTTCCTCCAGTAATAAAATTATTTTAGCATTTGGTTTATAATGAGTGCTGTCTCTAAGCTTGTGAGCCATCCTGAGTCCTGATCTCTTGTTGTTAATAAATTTCAGATAAAACAATCTTTCGGGCCTGACAGTTTCCCCACTTGGTCCCATCTGTAATGTTGACTATTTGAGAAACTCTCTGTGACCCATTCTTGTAATATGAAGTTGAAAAAAACCCTCTCTCTTCTGCTGTAAAATATCTGCCTTAAATAATATAACTAACTGACTGATGACTTGGAATTTGACCTACAGTGTGTATGTCTTGCCAATTTTGGATTACACCCTGAAAGTACATATTTAAGAGGGATAAACTTTCAGAAGTAGAAGTATTTCAATATCTAAAGCCTGCAAAGTATGTGCGTTTTAAGCTTCTAATGAATTTGCTCTTCTGTGCTCTAAAAGTACAGATAAATAAACTATTCATTAAAATATCTCAAGATATAAAGCTCAGCTGCAATTTTTAAGACGTTCCAGAGGATGCTTTGAATGACATTCGGTCTTTATCATGCTATATTTTCCTGCACTTCAAAGTAACAATGAGTCTTCTGAGGGCTCTGTATCATGTAGATGGTGAAAAGAATGTTGGGGAGGCAGGACACAATGTTCATCTATTTTTCTTTTAGTTTCCTAATTATTGTTTGTTTCAAAAAATGCAGTAGTACTTCTACTGAAGAACAGTTGCCTATATTACAGAAAATCCAGGGCCTAGTCTATCTATTACTGAGGTCAGTGAAAAGGAGCCTGTTTCCACTGCCAGTTGGAAGTTTAAATTAAAAGTGTATAGTATCTTCAAATCCTGTATAATATAGCTATGATGATTGTCGTTTATTCACTTGAACAGTACACATAAACACTTTACAGTATTGCAGAACAAACACTTAACAGTATTGCAGAATACTTATAAGAAAGTTATGAATTCTATTAAAATATTGTAACAAACTTTTAAAGCAATATTTATTCCTGTATTCTCAGCATTTTTAAGAATTCGAGTGCACTTCTTAAGTTTCCAAACGATAATTTTTTTTAAAGAACCTTAGAGTAATTGTACGAAGTATCATTATCCGCATTTGATAAGTGAGGAAACTGGAACACAGAACAGTTAAGTAACTTTCTCAGGGTTGTAGGATAATTCTTTGCTAAACTGAAGATAGATTATTTCTTGGCATTAGGTGTTCTGTGCGCTATTCCACTGCTTCTCTGTGTTAAAGAATGCTGCAGTACTTTTATAATACAATTTAAAAATGAAACCAAACTGCTTGTCTTAATGTTCACAAGTCTTGGGGAGGGGGGAACTCTTTGGCTGACATTCATTTGCTATCCTGACTTTTTGTAAAAATTGAGATTTTAAACACATACACATGCAAAAGAGAGGAAGACTGACTACCATCCTTGACTTGCCTGGGATTTCAGTAAAAAACAGAGGGAAGAATCTGGCTCAAAATATTGAGCTGAAATTCTTATTAATGTACTTCAACCTTCCAAATCATGTTTCCTGTATATTGGACCAGAACAGAAGGTTAGTAGGAGATGGATGTCCCTAGTTATAAATAATTGTGACAGCAACTAGCAGTACAGTGCACTTGAAAGAACAGTTGGGTCTTGCTGCAAAATGCATTCTAACTACAAAAATGACAGCCTGCATGGTGCTGTGGATGGAGGGCAGCTTGCAGTGCTATTCAGAATAATAATGTTTGCTTATATCTGCTTAGAATATCCTAGAGTTTTGTAAATATCTTTTAGAAAATATTCTGATGTTTCTCATTCTGGACTTATTTCTTAAATAATCATAATTGGTGTTAGAAGACATAGTTTGTAAGAAATCTGAAGTCAGGTTATAGCTCTTCTGGGGCTGAATGTATAATTGATACTCTTTTAAAATTACAGTAGCTTTTACCTTAGAGTGGAGTGTTGATGGTCTACTTTGTGTTCTGGCTGGCACCAGTGAGGGCTATGGTTAATCCAGTTTTTATTTAGAGAAGCCACTGCAGAAAAGGATACCTTCGTCTTTTAGACTCCTCCAAGCTATGGTGAGGTGCAAAGCTTTGATGTAATTTGAAAAGAGACTCTCAATTTACAGGGAAGGTAACTTCATCCTAAGATTGTTGCCAAAATACTGACTCCTGGCTGGCTTGCTCCACAATTTCTGTGATCCTTAGATCCTGAGAGTTGAGAGAGAGCCTTTCGAATCCCTGTTGCCATTAAACTCTGTCGCACGCTGTGTACTCTCTGTTCTCGGACAAACTAAGAAATGTCTTTGTCTGCCATTTAGTCACTGGCAACCCTGGAGACAAATCTGAGCTGCATTTACCTTATAGTCCTTCCTAAATGCTTTTACTGTTCTCTTGTCAATGTTAGCCTTAAGGTAGACATTCTCCAGGGAAAACGAAGACACAATCTGTCCTAGCAGCAGAGACTGTATTATTACTTCTGGTGGGTGAAAGTAACACTATGTGTATGTATTTCCAGGCTTACTTGTCAGCTTTGGTCTTTCCTAGCAGAACGGATCTAAATGTTGAACAATGAAACGAATAGGCAGTGTCTTTTCAGGTTTTCATTCTTTTTTAGAGGGGAGATATTGCTATTGTCACCATCTCTTTACTAGAGAGATCATGTCACGTTTATTTGCCAAGTAATGGAATGCACTGGGTATTTTCAGTGTGATTCCTGTAGCATTTTGTTAGTAGGTGCTTCATACTTCCAAGTTTTAAGAACTGGAGGTACATTAAGGAGAATCAAAAGGTCATCTCTATTTGTCAGCTACAAAGCTGTATCCTAACTTGTGTTACTGTCTCAAGATCTTGGAACCAGTCACATGAATAAAGCTGAAGTAGTCACTAGTAAAATGGCTTCCTGGGACTTTATTACTGTGTATGGCTTTTGAAGCCTATGCAGACAAAATAGTTTAGAAGTTTTACTGTGATTGACGTTTCTTGCTGAAAGGAGTGGATTATCAATTTGAGAAGGAAGTTAGCTTAAAAGCACTCATAGAATGAGCCAGTGTTGAACATTTCTGTAGAGCGGATAGCCTTATACTGCCCAGCTTCTTGCCTCTACCAGGGTTCTCCATTGTTTACCTGGTGGAAAATAAAGTTAAGTCCCAGTTAATGAACTGTTCTTCTAGTCAAGCACTCTTACAACAGGTACTGAGGTAGAGCTCTGACAATAGATAAACCACAACACAACCATGTTGGCTTTTGTCCACTGAGGGAATTTTAGCAGCCAAGAGAGATTATTTGGGTTATTTAATGCCCTTTTCATCACAGTCCCTGCAATGTTAAGGATACTGTAGTTATCCTCCATTGGTGAAGCTCTGGCAGTTTGTGATGCTGTATCCTTCACTACTAAGAGTTTCTGGTTCAACAGTGCTGTTGTCTAACAGGTAACAGTGTGAGGTCAAATAGTACATAAAATCTTGTCAAACAGAGTGGATGTTTCTGCTCAGTAGGTGTACAGTTGTCACTGGACCACTCAATGACTGAAGCCTTGTAATGACTAATTCTGGTTCAGGTGTAGGTGAGCATGATTAGAACATCAAACTGCTTAGCCCTGGATAAGACTCCTCTAGGCAAGTGCATTACAGTATTCAGCCAGTACGTGACCCATGGCAGTGCTATCCACAATAAGTAGATGCTACCAACAGCTATCTTGAGGATCGATTTAGGAAGAGAGCAGTTGCTTTGCCCAGGGAAATTTAGATTAGATGCAAAATTGGAATTTTCATAAGGCCTTGTTTTTACCTAGTTACGAATGTTTCCTTAGCACAAGTGAAAACTTTACACATTTTAGCTCAAACTGTACTCTACTAAGCCTCCCACATTTATACCCATCTTCTTGGCAGTCATCCCAAAATATGTTTGGGTTGAGGCATTACACATTACATTTGGTGAAGCTTTAGCATTCCCTGTTGCTCACATCAATCCTTATTTCTGTTTGCTCTTGTAATTTACAGTTAATGAAAATTCTAAGTTTACCTTTGTTTTTGTTGGCGTCTGTACAAGGGAACCCTTTAGCCATTTCAGCCTCCCATTCAAATGGCAAGCTGAATTCAAAAAGGGAGGCAAAACCTATCCGAGGAGTTTTGTTTTAAATAGAAGCCCTTAGCATACGTGTCAGTATTGTGACATTTTTGAACAAACGTTGAGAGAGCCTTGCTCTAGGCTTGACCTGTGCTTGCTTCTGGGAGCAGGCTGGTAAGTAAGAGTTCCTGCTCTCCCAATTTAGGTGAGATTCTGCCTGAAATTAGCAGGAATTTGCCTGATTACCAATGTGGGAATGTGGCTAATAACAAACTCATACAGATGACCTTAACACAGTGTAGGCAATATTGACAAAACAAACCGTTCTGGAGTTATCACAGTCTTTTCTAACAAGCCCATTAAATGAGTATTGTCTCACAGATTTTCAATTCAGAAAACATTTTTTCTGCCCACCTAAGATACCACCTATGCATCGAACTGTGTATTTATAAGATTAGAATGTTAAATAATTGGCAGTAAACATACGGTACATTTATAATTTCTATACATACACAAAATTAAATAATTGTGTTATTTATGTTATATCTGAAAAGATGCTTACTTAACTTTCTGAAACAAAAATACAGTTTTGAGCAATAAAAAATCCTATCCTATTTTTAAAAGTAAGCTTTAAAATGCCCCATTTTCATATAATTTGGGGTCTTATTAAGTATTTGGAAACATTACCTTTTACCTTTAAAAATCCTTTTCAGGTGAGAAATATTGACAAATTTAGAAAAATGTATAAGCCAGAAATATGATCCAGTTGTACATTCCTGAAAAAGCATGCCTTCACAAAAAGCAAGCCCAATTACCCCTTCCTACCTTAGCCTGTGCACAGTACTATGTACGAACACGTACATGTTTTGCTCACGTCCTAAAAGTGTGACTTTATCAGTAGGAACTCTGATCCCATTTTAAAACTTCATTTGCTGCTTTCTGGTTCATCTTGTGTAGCCACTGCGGACACTGCGCGGTCTGCAGCACTGGAGGACAAGGCATGGGCACAAAGCACTGTTCGCACCTGGTTGAAATCTCCAGTGCTTTGAGTGGTTCCTGGGCAACAGGCAGGAATCCTGAAAAGCGAGGCTGCACTTGCTCAATTGTGGCTGGCAGCTGTGACTTTGCGAGAGCACACAGCAGCTCGTTAGCCGGTTGCTTGTGTTCTGTGACATGCACGAGCATGGCAAAGTCTTAGCTGGCCTTTCTGCATTTGCTGCCTACAGTCAGGACTGGGTTGCCTGCTGTTGTGGACTTGGCCAAGGAAAGCAGTATAGAGATATAAGGTGAGTTTGTCATTGATAAGGGGCAGGGAGGTGAGGGAAGTAGGTGGGAATCAATGTTTTCTGATTAGAAAATAGGAAGAGCAGCATAGGTTCTCTGCACCTATGGGTGCTGTTTTCCTTTACCTATTATTTCCTTTCAGAGTATATTTGCAATGATGCTGCATATAAATGCAGGGACTAACATGGATTTGAGTGTGAGTGTGTGTATGTGTGTGTATGCACGTGTGCCCATGCATACTACACATGTGCATTGCGATTTGGAAATAAAAGATGATTTTATAGGATAATTTTAAATGTTACTATGAGTTTTGGTTTGGGGGTCTTGTCATTTACTTTGAGCGATCAGAATCAAATCGTGCTACCTTGATCTTGGCCTACGTAGACAGCATCTAAGCAGCAGATGCAGTCACACTGCATGCCTGACTGGCAAATTCAGACCATTTCATCTTCATTATCTGCTCAGCTTGTGCTCCTTGGCTTACCATTAAGCATCACGTTGCCCTGCTAAAAGGGAGTTAGTGTGTTACAAGTCTATTTAAACAAACTGCAAAGCTGCACCATTGTTATGACCTGTCAAAAGGTTCAGCATGAGACAGGAACAGATCTGCCATTACCTTGAGATCTCTCTACTTTACACTGCTTTAGCCTAGGAGAAGTGATATGTAGGCCAGTCTCTTCCTTACCCTTGTGTCAGAGACCTCTTTTCTGCAGCTTCAAGAAAATCTCCTTTAGACACCCAGGGCAGATATTGGCAGTAGAAGTCATTAACCTAGATTCATGAGAAAACAGCAGGAAATCCGCCTACTAAGCAAATTGCACATACTCATGAAGGAAAAGTTCATCAAGGGCTTTTAAACTCTAAGATGTGTGTATGGTGACTTGCTCAGGAAACTCCTAACCAGCAGACTGCCAGTGACTGGAAAAGTTGAAGGGAAGGCAGCAGGACTCTGGATTTGCCCAGAGTCCTTTCAGTTCTTCAGTTCTTTCCGTAAGTAGCTGCCCTGGCTAGCGTCAGGGACACGACACTGAGCTGGTGCAGCTGTTCTGATGGTCCGGAATGGGCAGTCGTGTAGATGTGGTAGATTCTCAGTATGACCAAGCTGCCTGTAGATGCTCTGGAGCCTAAGTGTTGTCACTGTTTTTTTCAGCTGAATATAAGAAAACACTAGGTGTTACGCAGTGAGTGTAAATGTGATAAAATGAGTGGAAACCAAAGTAGGACATAATCCTGTACATTCAGTCTATCAATTCCATGATTCATTTTGTGGTCTAGACCAGGGCTCTTTGTTTCCTCACCTAGCAAATGAGGATAATTGATGCTTGTCTCCTCTGAAGACAAGGATTGTGAGTTTTAATTCTGCATAACAAGATTTTGATCCTATATTGCTGTATAATATCAGTATATTGTAAACTTTCTTTTCAGTGTCATTGTGTCCTTAATTGCTGTCACTTCCTTTTCTGTCTTAAAATTGGGTTATACTGTCTCACCATGGAGGGCCTTCAGAATTTATTATCTAATATCAGTTTGGCTATCAAATGATAGAAGGCAATAACATGATATATACATATATTTAGGTCTGTGTGGTTTTGCTGTCTTCTTGTCGTGCAGGCTGTAAACTGGACCACACTAAAGTTGATAGCAAATTGCAGATTGACATCGCTTTGGTCAGGACCCTGAGTTTTAATTCGAGAACAGTATACATTTGGTGTTATTCTTTAGGAGAGTATTTGTGATCCCTTTGATTGGCCTTGTTTAGTTTCCACCTTGATATCATGCCCTCCTTGCAGTGAGAGAATTCCATGTTTCCTCCTCATCTGCAGGTATAGGGAACACAGAAATTTGACAAATTCCTTTTAATCTTGCTCCACTGTTTTTAAAATTCACAAAAATGAGATCTGTAGGACTGTTAGTTTAGAACTAGAACATGTTGTAAGCTGGTGGTAATAACTGTGCTGCACGGTACACAGAAGTTATGGGCTGGATGTTTACAAAACACATGATAATAGTTGTTGAATTTTTTTTGTACTGATTCATTTTGGTAGACCATATAACACCAAAAGCACCCACTCACAAATAAAGTGCAATAGAAAAATGGCATTAAAATGTTAAGGGTATGACTTAAGCTCTCACAACCAAGGACAATAAAGTTGAGAGACTCATTCTGTTCGTAAATCATACTGTTGTCTCAGGTATTCCAGCTCATGTAGTGGTGAAGGCAGATCCCATTAAGAGGATTATGTGAGCTGCTATATGTGTAGGCATAATAATGTAGTTGAATATAGTAGCACTGAATTTCAGTGGAGATGTGTTTGACAAGACTCTCTCTTTAATTTCTTTCTTGGGATCCCCATGGTTTAATGCATTTTGTAAATTCCTCTCACCTCTTTAACATCCTCAGCTTTTGACAGCCTGGGAAATAGAAAGTCCCCTGTCTCAGAATGGCATACTTGCTTTTTTACTGTAGAGTATATCTGCATTCTTCAGCCACGCCAAATCTTTCACCATTCCGCTGTGAGTGGAGTTGTGGAAGGAAGATGTGCTTGTTTGGGAGCTTTGTTATGCAAGAACAGCATGGATTATTCAGAAATATCAGCAAGTCCCCTTTCCTGGAGGATCTCTGATCAGAATTAAGAGCTGCCAGATATGCCTCAAACAAGTTAGTGTGATAGTAGACAACTGTGAAGTGTCTGCAGGTATCAGCTGAAGAACCTGAAGAGTTTTAATGACTTTAACTTGGGTACCTTCTGAACACTTAAAAAAAAAAAAAAAAAAAAAAAAAACCCTCTTGTCTCTAGGGCTGTGAGCAAGGGCAGAGCCCATCCTTTCATTCTGGAGTCTGCCGTCTTTTCTTTGGCATTGTTTTCCGGGTTGCAGCTTCCCCATGTCTAGACAAAGGAATGTGAAGACTCTTCAGAGGCTGGTGTTCGTTCTGCTCTATAGTTCAGCCACTGGAGCGGGTGGAGAGTGATACCTTTTGTCATACCTCTGGTTCTTAAGATTAGTCAGAGCCTAGTGAAAATCTGCTTTAGCATGTGGATATAATGCAAGCCATCTTTGACTGTTACCTTTTGGAGTGGTTTGTTAATACATATGAAACAGAAGTAGAGGAAAAGCAGAGGGGCCAAAGAAAGGGGTTTGTAAAATAGTTTAATAAAAACTCCATTAACAGATGATACAAAACTATGAAGTCGACCAGAAGCTGAACTTTCCTTAAGAAGGGCACAGTCCTCCCTTCCCAGGTTCCCAGGTAGCCAGCCTTTTTTTCCCACTGAACTTCCTTGTCGGTGTTCCAAAGCACACTGAGCACTCTGTAGCTTTATTACTCTACTTCTGCTTGCCAGTAGTTATATAGTGTCTGTGCTGCCTAGTCACTTGTGGATCATAACTTTCAAAGTCCATAAATACCCCTACATGCACTACCACTGCTTTGAAACAGAACATGGTCCAAACGCACACCTGGGCACTGAAATTTCTCTTCTATTACAAGAAGTTGCTGCATAATGATAATATCCGGGCTAAATTTATTAGCATTTGCTGCATTATTGTTCTCCTGCATGTTGTTGTCCTGTTATCGTTCTGCACAGAAACTTTATGGTGGAAGGTTCTTCTAAGAAAACAGGCCCTTAGAAAACAGTTATGTATGGTAATTATCTTGTTGAATAATTGCCTTTTACTGGGATAAAATGAGGAGAGCTGTGACTAGGTTTTTTTGTATCATTCTGTAGATTGTTTCATGCTGTTCTTTTTTGAAGTTGGACGGATACAGGTAATACTTGCTTTTCTACATGTAGTCACTGAAATTCAATTGAGTTTGCATTCCTGCTTATCAAACATGTGAAGAATGCTCAGAAATCTGAGTTGGTGGACCCAACAGATATGTTTTAATTGCAATGCAATTTCTGAGGTATCCTGGCAGTAGATCACCCTCTCTCAGTACTTTTCTGAGATAACGGAGAGAACATGGCAGTAGACTATGTGTCAAGATAATCTGTAACTTGCAGAAAGAGACTGTATATATTTGTAAAAATCAATTCAAGACATATACAGCACTGGAGACTACCTTTCCCTGTTTGCTTGTGTATTCAGCCTTTTTTATTCAAAGGCTTTTTGGTGTTAGCTCAACTAAACGAACAAATATGCCAGGCCTGGTGAGGCTAGTTGTCCAAATTAATACAAGTGAGCCCAGGGGGGGATAGTTAGAGCTTCAGACCAGTGAGTTTGAAATTTACCACCATATGGAGAAGCTGCTGGTGACTATAATATACTTGTGGTGTGGTTGTATTTCTTTGATTTCTGCTTGATGTGTAATGTATGCTTGAAGTATGGATTTTCATGTATTAGATGAGATGGGGGGAAGGGGTTGCATTGGAGAAAAAGCGTCCTTTCAAAGGAAAAGCATTGTTTGGTTACTCCAGCTTTGTAGCTTTTGTTGATATTGATGTAGCCAGCAGTATATTTCTTACTGTGTCAGGATACACTAGGTTCACCTAACAGCTGGGTGGAATAACCACCAACAAGGAAGGGAGAACATAGGATTGTGTCATGCTTCTGCTATGTTGTAGCTCTAAGGTGATGGCTATAATGAGACTAACAAGGTATGTAGAAAAAAAACCTTTTTAACAGGAATTTGTTCATGGAAATGGTTTAATGCAAATGTGGAAATCTTTGAGGGTTTGGTTTTTGTGTAGAGAGTGGCAGAATATTACACATTTCCAGCAAGCATGTATCATTTCATCAGTGTTTATACTGCTCATTGATCATGTTTTCCCATTCCTGATCTACCTTTTTGGCAGCAGCTTTCAGGGAAGACTTGCGCTTGCTCCCTTCATCTGACAAAGATTCTGAACAGGGTAGATTCTGGTTGTTGACTTGGAGAGTAGGTTTTGGCCCAATTTACATAGATAAGATTTGGCGCACTATCCTGTCCCAAGTGTCTGCTCAGTGAAAAACATGCAGTACTCTGCTCCTCCTGTTATTTTGTTTGCCAGCAACCTGGCAAGCAAAACTTTTCAAGTTCTGACCTGGCTGATGGCTATTTGAGGGCATAGAAAAGGGAAAATAAATAGCAGTTACACTAGTCCAAAAACATAAATTGTGTAAGGATTTAGAGTAACATACCACAGTTCACTAGCACCTTCAAGACTCCCATGGTACTGTACTCTGCTTCTAACTACCACACCTTTTCTGTAACTCTGGGAGTTAAGGCTGTAATCTCCATCTTTCTCGGTAGGGAAAGAGATTTTTCCCAAGTCAAGTGGACTGTTACAAGAGACAGGAATAGGTCAGCTGGTACCTGGTATGGCCCTGTAACCGCAAGAGAATGGTTCTTCCCCTTCATAGCAGCCTAGCTGTGGCATTGTTGTGGGTAACCCATGCTGACGCTAAAAGCAGTGTGAATTGTATATGTCTTGCACATCAGTTTTGCTGTCTTATAAATGAAGAGGATTTTTTTTCTTTTTCTCCCTCCTTTGAAGTTTTAAAGCAGAATTTGCTGGTGACCCACTTTTGCTAACAGTTCTCTTAACTAACCACTGTACTCACTCATACTTTTTTTTTTTTCCTCTTCCACCCACTGTCTGTCTAGCCTGGTTTAAAATTTTTATATATGTACTTTTAAAAAATTGATTAGTTGGAGAGCTGCCCGTTCTTCTGCACTGTATAATAAGGATTTAAAAACTGCACACTGAATTCTGTATAGTGTAATTAAAACTGACCCAGATTTGGACCTGAGAACACCAGGACTTAGCCAAACTTGCCATGAGCTGAGTTCTGATGGCAGATGGGAGCTAATGAGGACACACTACACTCCAGAATTTCCCAGCTGCTTGGCCCCTTTTTGTACAAACAAGGTTTGGAGTGAAGTCCCAATCCCAAGAGCATGTTCAAGCAAATGTACTGCACCCAGTGTTTTGGGAAACAAGGCAGTGCTGTCAGGCTGTTTCAGGAAAATTTTAAGGCATTATTTCCAAAGGGCTTTTGCTGTGGATTCCAGTGTTAAGCATATGCTGTCTCCCGGCTCCTGTCTTATCCTAGATTGAATGTGATCATATGCTTCAGATCATGCTTGAATATCCTCCCCCTGAATTCTCTGGGGAGATTTTCACCTTTATTTAATAGAGTGCTAAAATCCCAAAGTACTGGGTCTCCCTTCAACCTGTGGGTCTCTTCAGTGGATTCAATGTCCTGGGACTATTCAGGCAGATGTAATTGAATCAGTTTGAAGCAGCTGTAGCTGGCATGTGGTCTCTCAGATTGCTAGCACCTGCTTAGTGCTTTTTTCCTTTTTTTTTCCTTTCTCTCTCTCTCTTTCTCTCTCTCTTTTTTTTTTTTTTTTTTTTTTTTGGTAACACACTAGAGTGAAAATAGTGCCAAAACCAGCATCGGTCTTGGAGCGGATAAAGCACTCCAGATCTATTTCCCATTCCTCTTCCAACAACGTTATCACAGGCACCAGTAATGATGTGGCTAGGCTGGTAGTGAGCAGAACAGGTTTATGCTTCTCCTCCTACTGCCTCCCTCCCCTTCAAGTGAATGCACTGCCAATGCAGACTATTTTCTTCATAAGCAGTGAGCCTTAATCGTGCTCAGGTGCTCAGAGTGGCTGTGCCCTCCTTAGAAAATTGGGCAGCCCATGGTTTGCTGTATCAGATGCGTACACTGAATTTATCTACTGCTCTAACAGTCTTGCTGACCCAGTGAGGTTACTGTTAGTGTCTAACAAATGACCCAATGGTCCTGGGCTGTTCTGTTCAATAGTTCTGTTCTCTTCCTCTGGTGTAGAGTACATCAATTTCAGTTCCTGTGTTGCTGCTACAATCTAAGTTTTAGTGGAGCAAGATTTCAAAAGAGTGTGTGAGTCACTTGGTTGCCTTTTGTATTGTGTGATCTATCATAATCGAAGTTCAAATTAAACACAATGGTGCACTTGGTCAAATATGGTAACAATGCACAATGGTGTGGTTTTCAATGTAATATTGTAAGATGGCATATTGAAACATTAATTTTTTTTAATATATCCCTCCACTGACTTTCTCTTACTTTGTACATGAAGTTTAAGTGCCTCTCTCTCCTTTTTTTTAAGGTCTCCCTACAGCTCTGCCCTAGAGACAGAGACTATATCTGGATTCTTAATTTCAGCTGTTTTCTCCTTCCTTTGTTCTTTCCACACCTCTCTTCCTCCTGCTCTTTTCTTTGGCTACTTTAGTTTATGTTTCACAGAGCAGAATTTTCCACTGTCTTAAAAGGTGCCATCCCATTGCAGGATGCAGACAGTGAGAAAGGGTATATTTTCTAACACAAGTGTAATTACAATCTCTTATTTTGTTTCTTGGGCTGTAAATATTTGGGTAGGCTTCTCTATGGCCAAAATTCCTGTAACAGACTGTTCCAGTGACTCTTCTAGTCTGTTGGGTGTTACTACTTATTTCTAGGGTGTAGAGGTCCCTGTCCTCAGCTGGTGTACATTGACATGCCTCCTTGAAAAGCATTAATTGCTGCTGTTGTATGCAATTAAAAGTCAATCCTATAAAGTGTTCCAGAGAATCCTAAAGCTGTTTCTTTCTCTACTTTATATCAAGAAAGATTATGTGGTTTGCCTGTAGATGTCTGCAATGTAGGCAAAATCTTCCTTCCCTTGGAATATTCCACATCTTCTCCAGCTAATGTGTTGATCTGCAGTCCTCTTCATTTGGTTGAGCTGAGGCATTTGAAGGGTTTAGTAGCAATTTTTTTTCAAAGGAAGTGAAATGCCCAGTGAAATGTATTGCATGAGTTGTTTCCACTATTTCAAGGAGTGTAGTATAGAGCAGATGCTCCCCAGGATTGTTTTTTTCCCCCTTACAGAGCAGAAGACCACTGATTTTTAGATGTAGGGGGACTTGCCTTGAAGTTGCATTAAGTGTGCTTAGAAACAAAGAATAAAAGGTAGTTTAGCAGGATGTATGTAAAAGTGATACAGTTGAACATTTTTTGATAGTTGTCAAATGGCAATACAGAGAAAGATGAAAAATGGAGTTCTGTTTACTCCAGAATCCTTTTCACAAATCGAGCAAGGTGATGGTGCCACTTGATTTTTCTCATCTTGTTACTGTGATTTAGTTTTGTTGTTCTTTTTTGTTGTTCTTTTCTTTTTTCTCACCAGGGCTCCCACTTTCGTATTTCACTGCACTTTCTGGTCACAGTCTCACAAAATCCTTACCAGTAAAAATATACAGTTAGTGATGATAGCTCTTTTAGCTCTTTTTAACCTGGAAGTGCTGCAACTACAGATACTAGCTACAGAGTAAAATGTCAGCCACCAATTCTAAGAGGGGAAGTTAGTAAGGCTTAAATTAAGGAATGACTAAGGACAATGGTTCTCAATTTTTAGGGATGTTATTGTAAAACATTTTAGCTATGAGCAGCTACATTTGTTGTGAAGACAACAATGGAGAATGAAATATGCAATATTTTTCTCTTTGAGATGCTCATCTTTGCAGATGGGTACCCAGAATTCTTGTTGACGTCAGTAGGAACATGGAAGGTAAATGGACTGTTCTTGACACTGCAGTGAATATAGCACACATGAACATCTAAATAAAGGGCAGTAGCAAATCAGAAAGTGTTGTTTGTATGCAAAAATATTTTAATGGAAAAACAAGCAAAGATCAAGTATGCAGGTGTCTATCTTTGGATTTCTTGGTGCCATTTGTAGCCAGTCAGAGCAAGAAAACATCTGCCAGTATTACGGTTGTCTTGGAAATAACTATAGTTTTAGGTCAATAATTACTGCTAACTGACATCTTACATTCCAGAATGCTTTTTTCTTGTACTAAAGTTTACTTCAGAAATATAAAAGTTAAATAATTATGAATTCTACACTGCAAAACGTACTAGAAACCAACAGGATTTATGTTCTTATGAAGTCTTTTTGGCATAAGTGAAGAGAAAAATATATGGGTGGGTATTTGTTTTTTTGTTTTTGTGGTTGTTGTTTTTTAAGTCTGCTAACATCCTGGCTGTATGAGTTGTGAGTTATATTCTGTTTACAGTGTTGAACCATCCTTTTTAATGCACTTAATTTTAAGATACCAGTTGAGAGACTCTGTGTACGTTCTTAACTTGGATAGTTAACTGATCAATTTTACATGAAATCTGCTAGCTTTTTGTCCACGTGGAGTAGAGCACTTTTGAAAGTAAGGTCTGTTAGTGACTAGCACAGGAGGCAGATGGCAGAAAGGACAAAAAAGAAAGTTAATAAATTGATAATGAGGCGGGATTATAGCATTGAGCATGGATATTAGAACCATTTCAGACATACTTTTTAATCGCTGCCACTCTGCTCTATTTCTGTCTAGTGGCTTCCTAGTAGCACCATCCGAAAGGACTTGTTGGATGTTTGGAAAAAGACCGCTTGACTTGTCACTTATTGGCAAACATGTCTGCATCCTTGACAGAGGCCTAGAGGTTAGATGGATGATAGAGACAAGATTTTTCTGTCAGCCATGCAGTTGGTCCCTCTGGAAGTGCCTTAAAATATGTTGACAAAAGATATTTGGAAAACTTGCAGTACTGTGTCTGATCTATGAACAATGATTTTGTTTTCTGGGCAGGCTGTTCCATTGCTGAATCCATACATGTACAAAGTCAAACGATCAGTGAACAATTTAATGCTATAGCAAATATAAAAGATACCTTATCATGCTTATAACTGACAAATCAAACTGTGTAGGACAAACTGATGCAAAATACAGAGGCAGAAGTGCTGTGAAAAAGGGAATCTGTTCTTTAATCTTGCAGAGTCTTTTCAAGAAGAAATCCCAGCCTAGTTCTTTCAGTTCTGCCAGCCAAGCCCTTCCTTGAGCGAGCGATCAACTGTGGTGTTGGTGACGTTGGTTCTGGGCACTTCCTGCAACTCCAGGTGCTTCTCCCCAAATTCCATGCTCGACAATTAGACAGAAGGCTCCATCGAATTAAATTTTATTGTTCAAGTATTCTTCATCTATTGGGGATGCACATAATCAAGAATTCGGCTGTCCCGAGCAACCTGTTTAACCTAATGAGAGGGAATGGCAATGGGTGTTGCTCAATCGGGACAGCAGTGCCAACATTTCTGCTTAATTGGGATGCAGCTGGCCAGTGCCAGTCCTTGAAGTGGTTTTTAAACAGGTGTTTAATGGAAATCTAAACTCTGCCCTTTTAATATAGAAGTTGCCAAATAAAGATTAACAGAAAAAAAAATCTAATGCAGCATGAATAATTATCTTTGTATATTTATTCAGCATAATCTCTACCTTAACTTTAATTTGGGAGGTAGGGGGAGGTGCATTTCTTTTCTTAATTGAGAAAGTCCATTAAATAGAACAATGGTTTGTCTAATGGGGTGTCCTAATTAAAATTGCCCTGTAATTTGAAAAAAAAAAAAAAAAGTATCTAGTTATATGTAGCTAAATTTGACCTAAAAGCCATTTAAATCTGGAAAATCTGTTATACTTTTTCTGCTGAAAATGAAACTTAGCATTCTGCCACCAAACAGCATGATTCTGTTATTGCGCAGTATTCAAGATTAAAGACCGCCTCCTCGATTCCTTTTCAGTGCTTCGAAGAAAGCATGTTGTGAAGAAATTTGAAATAGATTTCTCCCCTACCTCCTGCCCCTTCAGTAGTACTCCTTCATGGTTGCATCTTTGCAGGATTTTGAAAGCAAACACAATGTTGTTCTGTGCATGCTGTAGGCCAGTCCGAAGCCTTTGGGTATGATTAGTGTGGTGAACTAACAAGCAACTGAGATAGCTGCTTAGCAGGACTGAGTGGCTCGAGCTTGCCTTTGCGACTGTGCAGCTACACAGTTTCTGACTGGCTTGGCATGCACGCTGACTAACTTTGTTATCTCGGAGAGTGTGGGCCTGCATACATAATCTACTCTGTGTACACAACTGGGGAGATTTTACCAGGGCTTGTAAAAATGACCTATTTGTGCTCTAGCTAGCAGGCTTTAAAATGCTGCTGAGGCAAATTGCGTTTAACACAATTTCTCAAATCGGGGAATGCTTGAAAGACTTTACCAGCGTCAGAAATATTGTTTGTGTTTGAACAGGAATTCTCAATGTCTTTAACTCAGCAGAACTGTTCAAGTGGCAGCCTGTAGATGTTGCTACGCGGACACAAGGTGGTGGAATTTTATTCTCCCTGTACCTCTATTTCTCCCCACTTTCTAGGCAGGCTGGAAGAGGGACTATTTTCAAAACCATTTGAAGTTGGCCTGAATGGACTGCTGTTGGATTCAGCTAGAACTACCTCACTCTGATTTCAGTGGAAAGAGGATCACATCGCTATTCCTTTTGACAATCCCACCCATGTCTAATATAAAATGTAATGAGAACACTATGTACGAAAAAGTGGAAGTTCATAAATGCCAGAACTTAATTAGATACAAGAGGGGCTACTTTTCACTGAATTCTTCTTCTGCTTACACCAACTTTACACTTTCATAACTCAACTTCAGTGGAGTATGTAACAACTGAAAAAAGGAAAGGAAAAAATCCAATGAATGATTTGCAATTTGCTTAGCCTACTTTTAGCTCCAAAAAGGACTGTTAAAGCAAAGATAAAATTTGAGGCTGATGTTGTGGTAATGTGCTTTTAAACCAATCAAGAACACTGGAATAGAAAGTATTCAAGTATTGGCATCATTTAAAATTCTTAGATTCTCCTCATCTTTTTAATGACCATGAAAACTGATTTAGGTATTGTTGTAACCTGCAGAGAATCTAACAAATTTAATTAAACAATATTGATGGTGTTCCAATGGTAGGTCATAATTAGATATTAAGAAAAGGTGTTTGCCAAATCATTTTGTGTGTGTACATATATGCATGTGTTTGTGTATATATATGTATGTATGTCTTCTAGTGGACCATTATTTTATTGGGAGAAGTATTCAGTGCCCTAGAGCAAGAATATATGCATGAGTGGGTTGTGCTGTATTATCAAGAAGGCATCTTAAAGACAGTGGAAGAAAAACGGGAACCTCCTGTTGAGAAACCAGCTGAACAATTGTATAGGGGTCACATAAGTTGAACATGTATAGAATTATGTAACAACCTGTGCTGCTGCCCATGATTGATAGAATAACTGCAGTCATCTTCAGAGAGTATATAAGACTGCAGTGAAAACAATTAGCTGTGTTGGGTGCCATTGCTTCAGCATCACATATGCTATCATGTAATGCTACATATGTAGGTATTATTTCATTGCTATTAACGGAAAAAAGCCACCAATGCTTATATCTGATCTGGTATTCTGCCCTTGGGGCCTGGTTGTAACTTGTATAGAAAAGTTCTGACTGCAGTACTGAAATGACTGGTATTGACTGTTGATCTGATGAAAATGGATGAAGATCAGGTGTCCACACTGATTCTTTTAGTTCTGTCAGTTACTGTAATTTCCAGAGATAATGAATCATCTATGGATGCTAACTGGCTAGTGGAAGTTGTTCACAAATGACTCCTTTCTCCTGAAGAAATTGCAGATAATAGTGTTGGGTGATTATTTACTGCCATGGGATTCCTCTCATGCAGGATTTTAAATGTTCCATTTTTGCTACCCCTGGAGCAAGCAGGCTAAATGAAGAGACTTGAACTGCAGTGTCTTCAGTATTCAGCTGAACTCCGGTGTTACATCCCACCACTTCCTGTAAAACTGTTAGGGCAGAGTAACTTTAGAAGTGATGATAGTTAGAAAAATTAGGCTCGAGTCAGGCAGAAAGTAATGCTCATGTGCTATGGGAATTTCGCAAATGAAATAATAGTTTAACTGTAAAGGTGTGAAAGAAAACTTCCTGTTCTTTATTTCCAAATGTATTTTCTGAAGTTCTTCAAGGATTTTGGGGTGCTTATGGATGTCCTGGTAACAGCGTTTGGTAATCATGCACTTTATTGTTTGCCTTTGGCAAGAAAGCTCAGTTCTTTCCTTTTGAATGTGGGACTTTGCCTCACTGCCTCTGGGAAGCATTACCGTAATGCATATCACTTGAGGCTAATTCGGCCTGCCACTTGGAAACTGCCCCTGGTGCAGGCTGTGGCAGTGCACCATTAACTCAAGCTCTTTTTCATCAAAAGCAGACTGTGTCTGTTCTGCTTGATCTGCATGGCCCATCAGTTTAGTTTTGGTTAATGTGTGAGGTGGTAGCTTTTTTATCCATAAAGCCATGATTGGTTTGGTTTCCAGCCATGTGATAGGAGGCTTTCTCCCATGTCATACCAAGGCCAGCTGAGACATCTCAAGGTGTAGTTCCTTAGCAGCCTAAAGGGCTTGGAATTGAGGCTGCTCTGTGGACATCCCTTCACTCATACACTCCTGCCGCCTCCTCAGCTCTAATCCCCAGGTTTCATGACTGGATTGTGAGCTGCTACTGGGCATTGCTCTGGCTGAAAACACATGGAAAAGAAACTTGCTTTTAGCTGAAAGCTCCTTGAATCAGACGGTTGTCCAGTTCTGATACAAGCAGAGGCTCAGGAACATGTGGCCAGAAGAGTAAAGGGGGTGGCAAGGGTGGGGTTGTGGCAGCTTCAATTTGAATTGGCTTACACTGCAGTGAAACCACACTCATAAGGTTCTGGAAATAATAACCCGGTGGCAAGATACAGCTGTGAGCATAGGATGTGATAGTTAAAGGGAGTGTGGCTTTGGAATTTACTTTCTTCGTTGTCTGCTAAAACTAGGGTTTTGGTTAGTTTCAGAAACTCTGAGGATCCCACACCTCATGCTTTTTATCCCAGAGAAGGGTAAAGGATATGAAGGGTCAGTTCATTTCTTTTATGAGGTTCGACTGATACATGCTATAAGAAGCAGAACAGGCTCGGGGGGGAGGGGAGGGGAGAAGAGGAGAAAACATTTTCATAAGCAGGAAGGAATTCTTCCCTTTAAACAAGACCTAAAACTTCATTAAAATTCCAGCCAGCTTTAAACTGAAAGTTTTGTTTGAAAATAATGTATTTGGAGTTCCAGTGAGGCACATCAGGGAAGTACCACTACTGGTTTCCTTGATGGGCAGCTTGCGATGTGAATCCTCTGTCTTCTGCCACAGTGTTACTCTGTCACATACACCAGTCTGAGAATGGCCAACAAGTTAACCCTTGGCCTTCTGCTGATCATGTAAAGCCAACGTGGCACATAATACGTGGCTGGGAGAAGCTAAGCAGAGCAGATGATTGGAAAATTTTGAATATTACGGCTGCTTTGTAAACAAGCTACTTGGCCTAATGCTTTTTACCACGAATAATCATGTTCCATTAGATTTCAATAGCCTTGCTTACACTAGAAAAAGCTATGCTTGCTGATAAGTTTCTGTAGAAAAGGCCCATGTAGTTATGAATGATTGGTTCTTCTTTCCCCCATCCCTGCACTGCCGTATTGATACTTTTTCAAAAGTATTTTTCCCTTCATTTGCCCCACTGAGAGCAAGACATTGAGTATGATGCTGGGAAGGGGAGTTACAGGAAATGAGGCTAGTAGCGCAACTATATGGGCATTAACAAGTGGCAGACCAGACCACATGGGTTTCCCATGGATGTGGGCACATTTGAGAGGACATGCAATATGCAACCTGAAATCACACTTTTTTTTTTTTTCCCAAGCAAGATTTCTATTTCACTTCCACATGGATTAGAATTACAGCCATTCTCTGCAATTGGTACTCGCACTATGAAGCCTTTGGATAAAAACCCTTTGCTGATGTATCATGCTTTTGGTAGGGCCTGTATTGGAGTCTCTGCCAACTGTTTCAAAAGGTTTTGCTTCATATGAGGTGTTAAAGATCCTTTTCTCCTCCTCTTTTAGGGAACCAGAGGGCTTGACACATCCTTTACATCCTGCATTTACTCTGACCACAGTCCCTCCCTGTTCTCACAAGTGGAGCTCAGCCCTGCTTCCCTTCCTGTTGATTCCCAGTCAGCTACATGGTAAGTTTTCATTATCTCTATACTTGTTGCCACAAGGTAGAATTCTGGCAGACTGTCTCTAAAATCCATTAGCACTGGGCATTGAGGGCAGAGTAGTTCATGTCCGTCAAAGATCATTCAGTCATATTCCAGGCTGACAGTAAGGAAAGGAAGATAGCATTGAATTAGCATTGGAGCTGAACTGCAGCATAGATTGTTATAGGAATAAAATATGAAGTAAAATATGTGACAGAATTAAATCCATCAGTTCTAATAAAGGAAACAGAAGAAAGCAAAGAAATCTTGGACTCTTAAATCCCATTAACCAGGCCAGAGAGAGAATGTGTTAAAAGGGAACTGCACTGTATCTTTTTTCATTGTTTGATGAAATAATCTTTTTCACACTTTAAGTGGTGTATTTAAAAATCCTGGTATTTCTGAAACAAAGAGAATACACAGCCACCGAGCTAGCTGGTTTTTATACCTTCCTTTTCTAAGTATTGTCCTTCAGTATAATACAGAGCCATTTCTTTGTTCTCACAAGCTAGCAGTTAAATTGTATGTAAATGTATGCAAATTAGATGCTGCCTAATAAAGAGAGTCATTAGATGGAAGAAATATTTAGTTTAGGAGGAAAAAAAAGAAAGAAAAGAAAGCAGGTGTATTTTGCAATAGAAAATGTAAGATTGCAAAAATCCTTCAAACTTTGGGTGAGGGTTTTTTATAAAGCCATTAAATATTTTCTAAAAGACTTGCCCTAGTCTTGGTCCTTCCTTTTGTGTCTTTGTGTATGTATATGTATGTACACTTGTGTGATCTTTTTTAAAACTCACATTGGCTGTTTTATATATACCTACTTGAACAGGCATGTAAATATTGTATTCATAAATACTATTTATGATTTCTTTATGCATACAGTTATGAATTCACACACATGTACTTCATATTAGGATGTGTTTTTGCTTACTGTGTATATAAAGGTGTAATCCATGTGGTAAATGTTATTTTCATGGAGTAGTTTATTCATCATACACTCTGACGGGATACATTCTGCTCACTAAATCATCTCCCTCTATTTGTTTTATCAGCTCCTCCCCAACAATCATAAAGCATTTTTTTCATTTTATTTATTCATGAAATCTCAGTGGCAGAATGCCATTTTTTTTCTGGAATTTTCTACCAAGTAATCCCTTTTTGAGGTATGGACCTAATCCAATCCTAAAACAGCAGTGACCTTTCTAAGCATAAAGAAGCTTTACTACTAGATATCAGAGTACTAAAATGCTAGGAATGTGAAGCTTTATGCCATCAAAACCTGGAGAATCCAAAGTTGTGAGTGGAACACTTGGCATGTATCTACACTCTGAAAGATTTAAAATTGATGAATCTTATGTTCTTGCCGCTTTTAAGATCAGGAATTAAAATTAAGACCTTATTTCAATCTTCTTTCTAATCTCTGTGCCCTAGAATCTGCAGCCCCGGTCTTGCAACTCTTCTGTTTGGGTGATTTAATATACATAGATGACCTGGCTCAATTGTTAAGAAGTCACTATTATATTTGGTTTCTGTTGGTCAATTATCATGGTTGAGGCAGGTGTCTTGATAGTTGTACTTTGGCATATTTTTTTCATGGCAGTTTTGTGAGCCTGGAACTCTGAAGACATGTATGTATATGTGTATAAAAGATATGTATATAAAAATAATGTTGTTTAAATATTTACATATAAAGCCAAAGGATTGGCTTCCTTCCCAGAATTACTGGAACTACCTTCCCCAGGAACATTTGGACTTGAATAATCTCTACAGCAACACTTCTCTTCTGAAACTAAACAACTTGTGAAATGAGTGACTAGCTCTGCACCCTTTGCTGTTCATGTGGGTTCTTTGGCTTGTGGTGATGGAGAGGCTCTTTGCCTGGGTAATATTTTTCCAGTTGATTGGGCGAAGATTCTCTTTTATTGCTGTCTCCCCCCAGAGCTTCTCGTTGGTTTATTTTATGAGAGAACGTTTATGAGAGAAACTCTAGCACAGTGGGGATATTTTTGTCCTCATTCTAGGGCAGGACCATGCAACAGGCTGTATCTGGGCTGCAAGCAGTCCAGAGGCAGCCGTTTCTCTTTAGCCAGCTGCAGGGCAGACAGGACACTCAGAGCAAGCTGGTGTCCTGCTCACCCCATGTCCCGACTGTACTGGCTGAGCAGGCAGCAGAAAAGCCGTAACCTGTGCGTGCTACCTGATGGGAAAGGTAGGCAAGGTCATTGTAAGGAGGTGCTGGAGGGTTGGCAGTGGATGTTGCAGGTATTTTTGAGGCTATTGTAGGTGATTTAACAAATGTAAGGTGAGGCTTGCTCTGCAGGGTGTGTGGAGAATACACAGAGAGCCTGAGGTATAATATGAGGATGCTAGAGAGAGAGATGAAGGTTAATAAGGTGAGGAGAAATGCAGGCAATGTCAGAGTATTGTGGTGAGTGGGAGGGATGAGGAAACATTAGTAAACAGAAAATTGTAATGGTTTACCTGCTTAGCCAGGGTACTGCTCTTCTAGGCTGTCTGTCATTGAATGCCGTAGGAGAGTTGAGCCTCTAGTGATTTAAACATCGAAGTTGATATTTTCACACAGTTTGCAACCTGGCTAGGCATAACTTCACAGGTTCTTCAGATTCCAGGAGGTGTTTGTTTAATCCCAAACTCCTAACTGGGGGATTTGCAGTGGAACTAGAACATGCTAGCAGCCAGGGAAATAACTTTGTCTCTGAAAAGTATGTATTTTTGAGTAGGATGCAAAATACACATACCGACAAGAATGATGAGAATGATGTTCAAATAGGGGAAGAATGATTCAGGCTTAGGAGCAGGAGTCTGATTAATTCCTTGTTGCTCACCAGACTTTCTGTGTCCTGGGGTGTTTGCTCAGAACACACAGAGAATTCAGTGCCTAAATACTTTTGAGGAACTGTGTGTTAATATTTTTCCCCACCTCGACCATGAGAATAATACTGCTTTGCTACTTCAGAAGTATATTGCAAGGATATATACGTTAAAGGATGTGAGGTGTCTGCATTCTATGATGATGAATCCAAAATCAATACTTTAGACAATGTTGGAAGTAACATACTGAATCGGACCAATGGTCCACCCAGTCAGGTATCTTCCTGTTAAATGTCTTCAGCTGTCAACAGAAGGAAGCAGAAGAAATCTTAAGCTTTAATAGTGGAACAAGCAATATTTTTGTTAGTGAACTGAAAATAAATGAGAATATTATAACTTGTATTTCTGAAGAGTTTGTGAATCTTTAAAAAAATAGTTCTAAGAAATAAAATATGCTGCACTAAACTAATCCTAGAGCTAACGAACAGGCATTGGGACTAGCAGCTTTTGCTATTACCTACTGCTTATTATTGTTATTATTATTATTTCTTTTTAATTATGCAAAGTGCTAATCAGTTTGATTATGCACAGTGCTAATCAGGTTAATTATGCAAAGTGCTAATCAGTTGTTCTCTAAGCACACGAGGAGAGCAGAGGTGCTGGCAGTGAATGGTGGTTCTAGATGGGGGTAGTCACGGCAGTCATTCCTTATTAAGAGAGGAGTAGGTGAGATGACAGGGGGTTTTACTTCCATTAAAAAATTAAGAAAAAAAAAGAAAACCATGAGGGTGGTAGTTCTGGTAGGGTAATGTCTTCTCTCACAGCAAGGCAGACTTTTTTTGCAAGCCACCTCTTGCTGTTGGATTGTTTCTGTTGGACTGCAAATGCACTGACTTAGGCAAATATATTGGAAAAATGTCTTGTAATGGAGGGGGTCCAAGTTGCCCCTACTTGTTAATTTGGGATGTGTAATCAGAAAATCACAAATTAAGGGAATTCACTCAATCTAACATACAGTCGTCTTTTAGGCAGTGCTAAGAATATTGACAATGTAACTTGACTGACAGTTGATCATTTGCTCATACGGTTGAAGGTGTTGCACAAGAATTCAAATATATTTCAATCAGTGTAATACCTTTGCAAGCTGTAAGAATGTAGGGTGCCTTGTCAGTGGAACTTACTTTAGGCTGCATTTCCTCCTCCACTTTCATGGTAAATTATAAATTAGGAATTTCGTGTAAACCAGGATCTGTTTTCAATAAGCTACATTCTTTTGACAATTACTGAAGATTCAGTGTGTCTGTGTTATTTTGCCCAGTGGTTAATATATAACCAGCATTCTTTATTTGATTATGTTTCAGTTTGGTGTGGGATCCTTACGCATTACTTTTTACTGTTAGTATTGGAGGTGACATCCCCAAAGCAGAGATCACTTTTCCGTAAAAGTCTGGAGGAAAGGATCTTAAGAGATTTTGAAGTCATTAAAACAAAAGACTACTCCTGTATAACACCTCTAGTACTAGAGGTTGCTGCGGCAGCAATGCAAGAGAAGTTATTATTGAGAAATTATTGAAGATGGTTACTTATGGGAAGTCATGGCAAATTTTCAAATATATTTAAGGTAGGAAGTGCAGCATCAGTAGTTTGTGGCTTAACAGGGCCTGAAAACTAACAGTATTGCCTCCTTGGCATTGTGAGTATTCCGCAAGACACTGACCCTCAAAGCAAGTTTACTTTACTATCAGATGTGTGGGCACAAATATTCATCTGGTCTCATAAATTCATGCTATTTTTAGAAACCTAAACATATACCAATGGTCCACCATCAAATCTAGAGTTTTAGAGCCTGAGGAGGGGAGTATATGCTGCAGAGGATGATGTCAATATGGTAAGTGAAAGGAAGAGCTACCAGACACCAGTGTCCTGAGACTTAAGGTTTGAATGCTTTTGTGTCTGATCAGAGTTCTCTGAAGTTAATGCAAAGGCTCCCATAAAGTGACACTGAATTGGGTGGTTCTGGAAGCCACGTCACTGCCACCTCGAAGGGGTACTCCAGAAGAATTCCGTCTTTTTGCCTCAGGTCTGAATTGGTATTTTGATTTTAAAGTAATCTGTGCCACAGACTGACTATTTCCATAGACTTCCTATTTTTCTTTCATGTGTTGCCTGTGGCCTTGGTGCCCGCTTGCTCTTTCTGTGCAGTTTTGAATCCTGCTTTATGTTCTTCCATGAAACGTTTCTGTGTTTTGTATTCCTTTAACTCTGAGCACTGGTAAGAGGGTGCTAGTAGCCAGGAATGTGTACTGCCATCCTACTTAACTTACCTGTATTTGGTGGGTGTGAAATGAGCCCTCTGAACTCATCAGTATCTTGCAGGTGCATCATTACTTGAGCTGGTGAGGGAGTAATTGTTGCCCCAGGAAGCCTAGCCATTGTCCAGGGTTATGGAGGGGGACTCTCAGGAGCCAGTGCAGAAGACAAAATTTTTCAGAGAAGGGTATGAAATTTTGTGTTCAAACCTGTTCATACCAGAGTTTCCACATCTCTGGTTTTGGGTTCCTACTTGGTCTCTTCCTTCAGGTAATTTTACGTGGTCTGTTTTAAGTGAGCAATTACAGCAGGTTCAAAAGTGAAGAATTTATTTCTGATTATAGTTATATAACTGTATTTCAGAGATACAGTTTCTTCTGGGATTATTTAATGTTAACTATATTGACATAGAGAGAACAGCAATGTTATGGCTATCAAGCATAAATACTGGTAATGACATTTGTGGCATTGTATACACAGTTTGTGTGAGATGAACCAGCCAGCTTCATATGGAAGTTAGATAAAGAATTAGCATGTCGTTAGGAAAGATTAATTGGAGATGCTTGGCCTGTAAAATAGGAGCCATTAAATTTTATTTTCAGACCTTCCTTAAAGGATGGAGTCAACAACTACATTTTTTCTCCTCTTTCCCAATCCTGAATGATAGTTAAGAAGAGAAATGTTAGTTTTTGGAATGAACTTTTTTCTCATTCTAATACCATATTCTCTGACAAAGATAGAGATATGAAGAACTGAAGGCTCTTCAAGGAGTCAGGCTGGTCAAGAGCAGCAGTTTCAGTTTTCTGCTGTCTCTGAAATCCCACATTTTGTACGTCTTAAAGGTTTAAACTTTCCTTAGATATACACAGCTGGATTTTCACAAGCGTTGGCGATTCTATCCACTCCACTCCTCCCTCATCAGTTCTTTGATGAGACACAATAGGAGAGTGTGTATAGTCAACCACAGTAGGGGAAAAACACCGACTTTCTCATGAGAAGCCGTTGGCATCACACAGCCGTCTCACAGGAGACGGAGGCTTACTTGGTTGCTGTCTACAAGAAAAGTAGCAGTTGGAGATGTGCTGGCTTATTTCTTTACCTTTTGGGGGCCAGGCCTATTATATGAGAAGGGAATTAGTCTGAATGTCACTGTGATGCTTTAGGTATATTCTTTGTTATCATCTAAATCTTTTCAAACTGGACTTTCCTTTGGAAAGAAAACCCAGAATTTTTTATGTTAGTATATTTTTCCTACTATCCTCTCCCCCACCAGTTTAAAACCTGTTGAATAGTTGGAGGAACTTTGTGAGGCCAATAGCATTAATGACACACTGTAGCATTTATATGTTACAAACATAAATCTACCTGCAGCATAATCATAACCTCTGCTGCAGCTCTCTCTTTCAGCTGACTGGGCTTCTGATACATCAGGGAGCTAGAAGGTCCAAAAACTTGCATGCATTTTTAGAGCTCTCACTGCAACCCTGGAAAATTACATTTCCTTATTTTGCTTTAGTTTTCCTTGACAGCAAAATGTGGATAACGATATGGACCTAACTGGTGCAGAGAAGGGGGAGCCTCTAAGGTGAATGCATTGTTTGCAAAGTGCTTTGATATCTCTGGATTAAAGGGGTTATAGGAGTGCAGTGTATTGCGGGGAGTTATCTGTGTTATTAAGGAGCATCAGCAAATCTTGTGATCTTGTGTAAATTAGTGCAAGATAACACAAAAATAGTTTACGTGAATTCCTAAAAAGTGAAATAAATGGAGGGGGGAAATTCGGTTGCGTTGGCATTAGGGTGATGGGTTACAAACAGACAAAGAAATCCCCGTAAGGAACTGTCTGCGTCCTGTGGTTTGAGAAGCAGGGTCTTAAGTGAACTGAGAATTCATTTGCTTGTATGGCAGCATGTCATTACTGCAGAATGTTTTTTTGCTTCTACTTGAGGACCTGGTCTTCTCAGGTGCACGCTAACCTCTGCAGAAGCTAAGTCTGCTCATCGGTGCTCACAGAACTGGGAGCTGGTGGGGAATTAATAACAGCAAGATGTTAAACGTTCGGCCTGATGTTTTGAAGTTACTGACTTGCATTCAGGTTATGAACACACAGCAATTTTCTGTTGACTGCAAAGATTCTAACTGTTAAATCAGTAACTCGATCGGACTGGCAGCCCTTCTCCTCTCTGTTCACTTGTGCCCAGCTGCCGTGACAGAATTAAAGGAAGAAGAAAACTCTCTGCACACATACATACCTTATTGTGACACAAGTACTTGGAAAAAGCCCCGCTAACATAAACTAACACAAAGTGACACTTTGTTTAAAAAATCGTTTTGAATGTCTTCTCCCATTGATCGTATACAACGGAGATAAATAAACGCTGTGTGTGGCGCAGGCAGGCTGAGCATTTTTGCTCCTCAGAGTGTTTATACATTCTCTGGTGGTTGGTTGTGTTGCTGTTTGTTTACTGTAAATTCCAGGCCTGTATGTTTGTAATGTATACATTTGTGGGGGTGGTGCAGTTGGGGAGTATGGGCAGGGTAGTGCTTTTTCTGAACACAACTACATGAATAGTGGGTGGGGTTTTTTTTCCTTGCAGGGTAGTGAATTAGCCTATGTGCTCACAGGGAAACAGCGGGCTGCTGTAGCAGGAGCCTTAGTTAGGCAGGATGTTCCCTGCTCAAATTATTGCAGGTAGATGGGCAGGAAAAGCCATGTAGAATCTGTCTGGTAGGAATCAAGTTAGTTTAGCTTTTCATCTAATTAAGAAACAGTTCAGTGATGGTGAGGATGATGCATCGTTTCTCTTGGGGTGAAGTGACTGAAGTCGTCACACTTGACAAAATTCAGGATGGCAGAGGCCCTTCTGCCGCTCTGTTGTTTTTGTTTCACAGGTCTCTCCCTCGTCTTAAAACAAAACCTCCCTTTTTTCTGCCTACTCCTGTGGTCAGCACCTCAATCGCTAGGGATAGGGGTGTAGAGGATTTTGGGAACAGATGCAGGCACTTTGCCCACCAGAGTGGGTGGGTGTAACTTTCTGGACGTAATGTAACATGTAGGAAGAATATAGCTTAAGCAGTGCCACCTCTCCAGTTAGGCACAACTTTTCTTAAACCTGTTGTCCTTGGGCAGGTTAAAGTTCTGTGTTTCTGATGTCCCAAACTGTTTAAAGCCTGTTTAATGTTTTCTTTTTTGCTTTGTCTTATGTACTTTTTCCCCATCTATTAGGGGCGGGTTTGACTGCCCAGCAGTTTTCATCCTGGCAACCTTTCTCATTTGCTTGTAGGTTTTGCTGTATTTTAGCCATGAGTAGTGAATTTTATTAGATTTAGATGTATTTTTCAGGGGAGATTTTTCTACTCTTGGTCTGCTGTTTCCAGATCTAAGGCTATTGGAAAATATTTGGTGAATATTCTGACAACAGAGCTCTTATGCCTTCATGGTTCGGAATAAGGCCTTGAAATAGAGCCAGTGAATGAACGACTTTTGTGGCACGGAGGGTTTTTTTTTTTTTCCCCCTTTTATCTTTTTTTTTCCTGTCAATGGCCTATCTCGCCACCCTGATAATAGCTGTTTCATGAAAGAAGGAGGACCTACAACCATTTTAAGCTTCTTCTTTAACTCAATAGGCAGAGGTTTGTGGGGTGGGCCTGAAGGTTGCCACTCCTTTGATGGACCACAATGCAGTGATATGTTGCCATGTTGCAGATTTTCCTTTTCAGTTGGCTATTTAAAAATCTAGGGAATTAAATACACTGAGCTATATGAAAGAGTGTTTCACTTCCATAAAGTCAAATCTGGGAATGCTAGAATTAAAGTTGACTGAGCAGCTTTAATTCAACTTCCCTGTGCTTTCTGCAGTTTTTAATTATATGATCACATTCTGTTTTCTGCAGGGGTTTTAGTACACCTAATGGGCCTGGTCTGAGGTTGAATAGAGGTTCCTTAGTAAGAAGCTGTTTTTCTATAAGACCAATTGCCTCATTTATTGCAGTCACTGGAAGATGTTTAAGAAATGAGGCAGGAGATAGCTGAAAGAGAAATGATGCTCTTATTCTTAAGATTTTGGTGACAGCACACGTGCTTAAAGCACAATCTGCACTTGAATTGAGTTGCTTAAAAATCAAACACCTATAGGTGAGTTACAAAGAAAGCTGATATTTCTGCCCTCTCTTACCAATTCACTTGCTTCTTTTAGTTCTCTATTTTTATCCTTTTTAAAACATTCTGTTCATTTTTCTAAAAATTTCAGTACCTGTAATAACAGCCCACCCCTCCTTTCTCTTCTTTCTCATCATTTTGCAGGTATACAAAACACTCTTCCCCCCCTCCCCCCCCACCCCCCATAAAATAGCAGCTCCTAGGATTTTGACTTTCAGTTGGTAGGAAGGGCACTGTGTTCCACATTCTTCACTGAGAAAAGTGCACACAACTCTTAATGACATTTTGACAGTTTAGTTGGAGATACTGCTCTAAGTAGAATTTGTCTGTCTCCAGCCAGGTCCATTTTCTCAGCCCTGGAAGTTCAGCTGTTTTCTTGTGAATTCTCCTCTTCATATTTTATTACTATGAAGAGAATACAAAGAGTGCTTGTTTCTTTCTCTCTCTCTCTCTCTCTCTTTTTTTTTCCCTCCAGTTGACACAATCAGTATTATTTGAAGGAAAAAAAATTACACACAGAATGGGAAATAGGGTGGGAAAATGTAATAGGATCTGCAAATCTTTTCTGTCTTGTCTGAGTAAATGAGAGCTGATGAGAGATGCAGCACAATGAGGGCTAGGGAATGCTAGCTGAACTGGTATATAAAGAATGTTTCATTTTACTTCATTTCATTTTACTGTATTGAATTTGAAAGGGAAAATTGCAGTGGCCATGAAAGTTTGCAGTAGAAATGCTGTGGGTTGCTGTACCCTTGACGTGAACCCAGGCAAATGTGAAAAGGAATGTTAAAGAAAGCAGTGTATGAATTTTGTAGGTGCACTTCTGAAACTACTTTTTGAAGAGTAACCATTCAGAATCAGTGGCCATGCTTCTAGGATTGCTCTACTGCTTCTATGTTTTTAATGTATTTTAATGTCCACTGAAGTTACCAATTCGAGAGGAGTGTTTTTTTGTTCTTCTTTTCTCTCTCTCTCTCTCTCTCTTTTTTTTTTTTTTTTTTTTAATGAGCCAAATCCACACTGATTTTTCCGGTGTGCATTTTGCAGGATTTGTGGCAACGTCATTTTTTTTCATGCAAACTTTCAGGAAGACTGGAAGGAGATTATCGCTTCCCCTTTTTGCCCACCCTAAAGGTTCATCTTGCTTTTGAAAATAACACAGGCTAGGACAGAACTTTGAGGAACTTGGTCTTAGGCAAGATGCTACTACAGCAATGCACTCATCAGTAGATAAATTGTACCTTCTATGTAAAAAGTGGTAGAAATAGTATTTCTGGAGAGAATGTTCTGGAGAGTTCTGTTTTGGGAGCTGCTTATCTTCCTTTGGGGAGGAAATAATTGGAAAACCAATATCCAAACAGGAGATTCCTGCTGGTTCTCTGTCAAATGTGTTAAAAGCCTATTTTGTCTGTAGGGAAGGTAAAACTTCTGACTTTTTAGTGCAGAAAGGTGGAAATTCTCTTCTGAAGACACTTCAACCCTTCTTTGAAGGTGAATTCCTTGCACACAGAATCTGGCACGTTTGGGCTTGCTCACAGTGAAGCACTTGGTTATTGAGTTGTAGCTCCTTGATTCAGAAGAGCTCTCCGTTGACCAGGAGCCCTCCAGCAGTCCTGTTTTGCTGAACCTCTGTCTCCTCATTTTTCACGAGGTCTGCCAACTGTATGTTTTGCAATCTTGATCCTTTTCTGAGCATGCTTGAAACCATACCAACACAGCTAGTATGTCTGTTGCTACCATGATTTTAAGATAGTCTCTGTGATAACTTTGAACAGGGATTATGAGCCATGCTACTGGTACTTTGATAACTCTGATGATAACTACAATATTACTATGTCTTGAGCCTATCCAGATTGGTAAGGACAAGTTATTTAATACTCCAGTCTAGTTCTAGACTTCAGTGCTACAGTTCATACAAACATGAAGAAATCCATATCTTTTGTTCATGCCTACCAACATAACTCAGTGCTTTGCAGAAAAGGAATCACAACTGTTAGTTTTACTTTTCACACTAGACTACATAAAAATGAGGTTCTAGGGACTACAGACTAGTTGAAAAGTAGCTTCCAGCTCTCCACTTTTAAAAATTTATTTGTTATTGACTTGCTTATGATTTTATATAGCATGTTTAGCTAAAGCCAGGAGGCAATGAAAAGTGTCCTTATCCAAGTGGTGTAGCTGCACATCACTTGCTGAAGGGAGGAGCTAGTTAATCATATGTGAGTCAATTTAATTAAGTTTTTTGCTTATTATTATGCCATCTTAGGCATGGATAATTTTCAAAATGTGGGGAGGGTGTTTTTGCTTGTTTTTGGATTTGTTTTCCCTCCTGAGTCAGTTGTGGAGGTCTGAAATAATGCACGATGAACAGCAAACATTTCTGCATAAAATCTCTGACAGCACAGATTATAAGATTTGAGTCCTCTGTAGCAGCTACTACTCTAGGAGGTATCTTTGATGATAAAACATTTTAAAGATTTAACCTTTTTCCAATCTGTTATTAAATAAGTGAGTAGTTGTGTTCAGAAATAAAATTCAACAACCTGGCCTCGGAGTCTAGCTGGTGTGATCCCAAGGCAGGTTCATGTCATGAGCAGATTTAAGACTAAGCACTGTTCTCTTGGTAAAGCTGTTTAACTTTTGTAATTTCATGAGATAGGCACACTTGGCAAGCATCTACTTGACAAGCAAGTTGCTTTGTACATTTAGTCCCTTACCAAAGTCCCCAAGACTGAAGAGGCTGGAGTAGGGTCCGTGGGACTAGGAAGAAAAAGCAAGAGGGGTTGGCTTTGCTTTTTCCAAGCAAAAGGATGGCTTAGCGGCACTGTGGAACACAGCTCTTCTGCCACTCTCGCAGCAAGGCAGAGGCAGGGTAATTTCTCTATTACTGGCAAGAGAAAAAAACACCTTTCCTTCTTAATGAAGAAGGCAACTGTGATGGTATCTATAGGGAAGTACTTCTGGATGTGACCAGTTCCAAGAAGGATTGTGTCTTGAGTTCAGTGCCTAAAATCTGATGTTTTTAAGTGTCATAGATTCATGCTGTTTGTTCATTTTTTTCCCTAGTTGCAGTTTTGGAAGCGGAAGGATTCCTTTCTTTATTTTAACAGAAATTCCTTAGACTTAGACAAGAAAATCTTAGCTACCAGATGAAAGTGAAGAAAACTAAAATTTTGCTTCCTCCTTTTGGAGTAGGTACCCTATGGAAAAGGCAGCTGCTGCTACAGGTATGATGAGAAGATGTAATGGCTGCACAGCATTAGGGATAGATCTGAGAGTTTAAAAGCCTGTTGAAATCCAAAAAGGGTTGGGGAGGTCTTTGTAGTGGGGCGAGGAAGAACACTGTGTAGCAACCAGTCTTTCCTACAAGTTATTTTAGCCTAAATCTTTACTCTGTGCAGTCTGAATAACTATCTCATTTCAAACACAATAACAATCTTAGGAATATTCTTTTTAGCAGAATAAACAATTTTTTTGCTGCTTGACATGTGAAATGCTGGTACTAGTAAATTCCACAGACAGCTTCTTTTCCCCCCAATATTGTTTGTCTCATTATACAATCTTGAAAGTTTAAAATTGACTGGTTTACTGTAAGAAGCATTAAGTAAATGCAGTCTCTCTATTTTTAATAACAGTAGCTCAAATTTCATGTGAGATCACACTAGTCCTCCAGTGTAATTAAGTTTATGGTTTTCTTATGCACTTCAAATGCCTGTGATGTGCAGTTAATAGTATTTTTCAGACAAGTATTAGGACACCTTGGCAGTGATGCCAGTGTGGGCTGGTGTCTATCAGCAGTGCAGACACCACAAAGTAATGGAAATTGCAAGACAGTCTGCTGTAATTTGTCTAAAAATATGCATGACAGTAAAGCTTTTTTTTACCTGAGTTTAGAAAGTGATAAGGCTCTGAATTAGAGTGAAGTTTCATAGATGAATAGGGCATGAAAGAAGACTTTCAAGTTTGGCTGTAAGTCCAATGTGCATTGAGACTGAAGTAGGGCTGAATATCTGAGATGCACTGCTGCTTGGATTTTGTATCATGACAGTGCCTCAAATCTGATTTCTACCACATAAGTTTTAACTGTAAGCTAATATGAAGCTGTACAGGGAGTGTTGGAGAAAGGTTTGGATGAACTTTTCATCTGTAGATTTTTTTATTATTTGTTTAAGGGATTCAAGATTTTCAATACAAAATTGTTCCTTTTTTATTTCAGAGGAAAGGAAATTACAGTAAGGCTCTGTAGAATTCTGATGAAATGGCCTGAAATTACTGAAACAAAATAATTTAATTTAAACAGAAAGATTTTTATTTTCTTTTTGCAAGAAACTTTGATTTTTTTTTTCAACTTTTGTGAAGATGGAGGATCTTCAGAACTTCAAATTTTTGAGGAGGAAAAATGCTTCCTGCCTGGCTCCAATTGACACCACTGTTGAACACTAAGTTGTAATCATACTTAGCTAGGTTTGGATGTAGAGTTGGTTCAGAGTCTGTGGTGTGAGTCCTAGCTCAATGGTGAGAATGAGATTTGAATATTCTGCAGTCGTGGTACATCTAGGTTTAGGTCTGCAGCGTCAGTAATTTGGGAGTGTTGAGATCCACCTTTCCTGTGTAGAAAATTGTTGGAGCTAAGCTGTTTCTGATCACCTTCAGAAACAATCCACTCTAATAGGTTAGAACTATCAGAAGTATCTACATTCCTGGTAATATTCACACATGCAAACATGCTCTCCTTCTCTAGAAAGCTGAAGGAGAGCTTGCTTTGTGTAATTATTTAACAACACAGTAAAGACCAATAGGTAATATGTGGGACGAGAACTCAGTGGCCTTCATTTAAGTCCATTTGCTAACTCCTATGCAATGCTTAGCTATGCAGCGTACTGCGGGTACTGCAGATCTGTATGATCTCTGGCTTGTAGCTGTGAACTAGCCCTTTTCTGCCTTTCTTAAAACAGCACATGCAAATGCTATCCAACCGTTTATTTTGTTCATGCAAATTTTTGCCCATGCAAATTGAGACCACAGGGTTCCTTCATTACACACAAAGAGGAGGTTGGGGTGTTCTTTTAAACGGAAAAAATAATAGCTAAGTAGTGCCATCTCTTTTTTTTTATTTTTTCTCTTTAATCATCAAGCCAATATTGCTCAGACTTCCTTGAGACTTCTGCATCAGTGAGAACATCAGGATTTGTCCCAACAGGTACTACCTCTTATTAGTCCTAGAGGGAGCTTTCTTTGCCTGATGTCCCCCTCTTAGGGGGACGGATGGGGGCAGGAAGGTGAGAGGTAGGACAGGCAATTAGAGAACCTACACTGGCATCAACTGTCCATCACTGGCAGGGATCTGCAAGTTGACATTTCAGAGAATGTGCAGTACATGAGCAAGCAATGAGTGAATGGAAATTAAAACAAAAGGATTGAAAATAGAGCTGTAATCAATCTAGCTTGGTATCTCAGTAAACCAAGGACACTTTTTCATAGCAAATTTGGGGCTGATATCACAGCAAGGGCCACAGTGGCAGGGTCTTCCCCCTGCTCCCCCCTCCCCTTCCATTAAATCTACATTTGGAAGGTGGATGGTGCTGACTCATAAATTAAATTGGAGTAATACATACAGTGTATATATATTTCTGTCACTTTGTCTCAAATTAAACACGAACCTTCTCCCCTGACAAGATGATAGAAAAGTTAATTGCTCGCCCTGGCTTTAAATTGGAATTTGAATTTGCAAAATGCTAAAGGTTTATGAGATCTAAATCATGAGGAGCTTAAATTACATTCCTGTGATAAAATATTAATAAATCAATTAAAACATAAGCCGAGTATAATATTACTTTTTTGTAGGAACCTTGAACACAATAATTCATTAGAGTGTGCAGTAACAATTATTGTATCTTTTTTTAATTTTCTTTTTTATTAGTTTTTTTTTTAACTGGGGAAAAGGCAACATCAGATGGGAACACACCACACAATGGTGGAATAACATCCCAGTATTGAGTCTAGTCATCTCCTAATAATGATGCCCATACACACAAAAGAATCTGAGCACCCTTAAGTGCAAATATCATATTGTGGCTCCAGAGTAACAGGATACATCCTCTAAAGGATGGGGGCCATTTCTTTCCCTTTCCTCCATGGAAGAACAGCAGTAGCATAGGAAGAAGGAAAGTGATCTTCCTGCTCTTGCTTTTTTTACTTTTTCTTTTCCAGACTCTTCCTATGCCATTTTGTTCTTTTCTTTTTCTCCTTCTATTCTCCTTTCCCTTTCTGGGTACGAAATTGATACGATTTCAGTGTCAGAAAGAATTAAAAATTCACAGACTTTTCTGTAAAGCCAGCTCGAGTTTTAAGCTGGGAAAAACTTGGCTAGAACTGGGTTTTGTTACTAGATTTTAGGTTACGTTCTGAACAACTCTTGCAGCTCTAATCTTTACATAACCCATTTTCTGTGTACTATATAAAGAGCACTTCAGGCACAGTATGAAACTTAGTTATTATTTGAGGAAGGAGGTGTAATGCTAGCTCAGCATGCATTTCTTATGTGCAAACATTAATACACAAGGAATGCAATTATTATATATACCTGCACACCTCTAGTGCCTGTCAAGGTGCAGATTCCTTAGTCAAGTGCTTTTTACCTTCTGGGAAATGACCGGACTGTGTCTCTGATACAGCTACACTTGGTAAAGGGTCTAATTGCTATTATTACATTATTTGTGTTGAATTCATGAAACATTATTTAGTACAAATTACATGTTAGTGACAAATTGGCAGCTCTGGGGCCTGAAGGCTGCTGTATATATCCATAGCATCAGTGCAGCAGCTGAGGATGCTCTGCCACCCTCGCCTGCACCCAGGATGCCTGTGCCCAGACACCACTCCTGCCATTCTTGAGGAATCATTAGGCTCTTGCTTTTGCCAGCGTAGGCAAGACTGCTGTGGCCACTGCCTGCTGTGCCCTCTCTTCCCGTGGGCAAGCTGAGCTACAGCCGAGAGATTTTTGGTTGCACTAGGGATATTTAAATAGAAGCCCAAGTCAGTTCTCTCCCCTCTTTCAGGGTAAGTGGCCAGGAGATGAGGGCCGTGTGCTCTGCTCGCGGGGAGGGTGTGCGCAGCTGCTCACCCTCCCTGCCTGCGAGCAGCCCGCAGCCAGCTTGCTCGCAGCAGTGCTGGGCAGCTGCCGTTGGCCAGCTGAAAGCAGCTAGGGCCAGCATCAGCTGGGGAAAACAGTGAGCAGAGATCCAGGAGCAGGTGGCTGTTGGTGCTTCTGGCCACCTGTCTGAGTAATGGCTTTCCTGCGCTGCCCAGAAGCTATGGCAGACTCTAGTTTTCCCTGTGTGTGGGATCCCTCCTCATCTTCTGGGCCCTCCCCACAGTGAGAACATTGTCAGTACATTCAAGGGTCCTGCTTTATTGTGCTCCTTCCTGTCCTAAGGAGAGACTTCAGCTTGCAATTAAACTTTAGTTTCCACAGGCTTTTCCATCTGCCGTGCCCCTACTGATGAGGCCAGTTAGTGTCCATTGTAGTGATGGAGTTTTATGTGCCTGTTTTAGAACATAATAAAACTGTCTGTCCTTGGAGAAATTCAAAACCTGACTGGACATGATCCTGGGCAACCTGCTCTAGCTGACCCTGCTTGAGCAGGGGTTTGGACCAGATGATCTCCAGAGGTCCCTTCCAACCCCAGCTATTCTGTGATTCTGTGAAAACTTTGTATTTCTGAGAGCACTTACCACATCAATACTGCTAAGCTCTCATCAGGATTAAAGAATCAGTTGTTAGTTTTTACATGCATTGCTTTTAGTTAATCTTTTTAAGAAGGGACATGGGAAAAGCCATTTTCCAATAGCTCTCAAAGTCACATAGCAGGGCAGTGATGATGAACTGAGTAGACTACAGGCATCCTTGAACTGAACCTCCCAAGAATAGGAGAGAAGCCAAAGATAACAAATCCCATTTGTTGGAAATACAAGGTAATTCATTGGGCTGGTTTTATGTAGACTCAGAAGGAGCTATCAGATGTGATTAGCTTCTTGTGGTTACCAGTATAAGCCAGGATTTAAATTAACAAGGTAGAACTGAGGGCTTCATATGCTCTTATAAATCACCTTGACGGTCTGATCTTCCTTTATTATGTTTTTATAGCAATAGCCTATTGAGGGTTGACCTGGTGGTGTTGGTTCAAGGTACTTGATATTCGATTAACTCAATAGATTCCATACTTCCCAACTTCTGTTTTAGAGGGTTACCGCATCTTGGTGAGCATTCACGTAAATGAATTTAAAAAATAGATTAGTTGGGGGAGGGGGGAGAGGTTCCAGATTTTTCTTGTGCAAAGAGAGGATTTTCAGCAGAGGCTAAGAAAACCTTTTATGCCAGGTTCTTTGTCAGTGGTATCCTTCTGTTGATGAGAGGAGTTAGCTGCGGAAGTGCTTTCTCTATGGCATGGTGTCCTCGCTGGGGAGAAAGTAGACAATATGCCTGACAGTGTTTTTGCCTAACAACAACAAAAAGCTGGAAATTGATTTTCAGCACTGGGTGACTTTAGATGCTTGAGGTGGTGAATTGAGTCCTATATATCAGCTCGTGAAAGTGAAGAGGAGGGGATGGATGGGTCAGTGACAGTATGGATGATACACTGCAGCTTTAAGGAATGTCCCAACTGCAGCCTTCCTTCCCTGTCTTGTGCAGGGATCACAACTCACTCTTTGCTTCTGCCTCGGGACGACTTCTTTCCTTTTGGATGGGAGCTATTATAAGAATTTCCATGTCTGTTGGGGGCACTGAGGTTCTCGCAGACTATAGTAAACACAATTTGGCTCTCGTGCTCTCGTGATCAGGCTTACTTGCGCTGAGACAGAGATTGCTCTATTGCAGTGCCAGGCCTCTAGCAATACCAACTGTTAAATAATAAACAGGCCCTGGTTGTTGGCAGCTTCTCGCCAGCCCCCCCACCAACGTGGAGTCCCCGTTTTGTGGGTTTACCTGGCTGTCTGTGTCTTGCAACACAGAGCAGCGGGCACGGTTGGTGCAGGGAGAAGTAGCATGGAGACATCTGTCTAAGTCTAATCTGCTTAGTTTATTATTCTCTTAGGACCTCGGGTGATATAGCAAACATACAGGGCTTTGGCAGCCCTAACAATGGCTGGGCTGTTGTTCTAGATAATATTACAGACTTTTGCCTAATGCTTGGGTTAATTTTTTTCCTCTGTTCATCTGCCCATTCTTCAGGGTTTTCTTTTCTTTTTTTCTTTTCTTTTTTTCTTTTTCTTTTCTTTTTTTCTTTTTTTTTTTTTTTTTTTTTTTTTTGGAGGTGTTGGGGCTGTTGGAGGGGGATAGTTGCTCTTTAATCAGCTCTGCTTTTTCCTCTGAATTAAAAATGAAATAGGGGGTTTAGCTGGCTTGCTCTCCTGGTGGCAGAATAGTATTTATTGTTTTATTGCATTAAGAAGTGTCAGCAAACCTTTTTTCCTGTAGGTTATGGTTGGAGCGGACATTGGGACGAAGAGCAAGTTTATAGTGAACGAAAGGACTCCATTACAAAAGTCACTCCCTTACTGCAGGGGGGAAAATACCACAGCAAATAACCCCCCATTCTTATCTCCATTTTGGTCACTTGTGTAGTTTTCATTTGCTTTCCTTACTGCTGTGTACACAATTCACACATGTGGAAAACAGTATGTCCTGTTTTATGCAGAAGTGAAGTTCAAGAGCTTGGAGATAAGTTAGGAAAAATATTGTGGTATTGTGAAGAGGAAGAGATTATGTGGCAGAGTTAAAATGTAACTATGAATAGGCTGAAGAGTACACATTAATTTCTCCTTCATTCCCTAAAAACTTCTGTGGAACACAAGCCAAAATTTTCACTGTGTGGGATAACGATTTTTTTTTTAAATATGTATGTTAAACGGATCTTCAGCAAAATATTTTTTTCATTCCATACAATTAAAGTGGTATTTGGAGTCAACTGAAACTCTTTTTTCCACTTTGCACAGTATAGTCAATTGTCATTTATCTGTGAAGGAATTTTCTGAGCTGTGGGTTAACCATGTCACTGATGCTGAGAAAAATCTTCCTGTTTCTGAGAAATACTGCACTATAAAAAGGCTAGCCTTTTCTAATGGCATGGGGGAATTTCCATCATAAAATTTCCTATTAACTCTACTTGAAACCCCACCCTTTCATCGTAATTATGGCATGTGGCAAATATAAGGAAGCAAATGTAATTAGTGATCAGACCTGGGAGCATTGCCCTGTCACTAGTTATTCCTAGCAATAGTTCCTTTATCCAGCTTTGACATTGCAGGTCTGAGAACCCTTTAAAGCCCTTGCATTATTAGTGTTTAGTGTTAAAACTAAGAAACATGAGACTGTGAGGTCTGAGGTTCACCAGTGCTGTTTTTCTCTTAAAACAGATCATGTAAAATACATATATATCTCCACTCTCAACTGATGAGTCAAGTTAAATACTCCAGAATAAGGTGGGAAAAAATCAAGATTTGTCTAAATCCTTGGGCCAAATCTTGATGACTTTTTCAAAATGCCCAGATGACGTTAGGAGAACAGCACTCCTGACATTCTTATGGCAGATGTGAGCACTTCTGAAAATTCTCTTGCCCACCCTCCTCTCTTTTTTTCCCATCATCCCTGAAGGCTTTGGCCTGAGCAAGCATCTGGCAATTGGTGTGGTCTATGCTAAGACTGCAGCAGTGACATCTTCCTGTGTTTGTTGTTTACCTGAGTACATCTCTCTGGATGGTCCTTTGATTTATTCTACGTGGGAACAAATTGGAGCCTGGTGCTTCTGAAAGTCTTCAAAACACAGGGGAAGTATCAGACAGTGAACTTTTTGGTTAAGATGTGGTCCCTCTGAAAGCTGTAGAATTTACATAGCTTAATAAGTTTTTTTCTTTTTTTTCTTTTTTCTTTTTTTTTATTTCACAAGGATGTTGAAGTAGTGCCAACAGATAATTTTTCAGGAGGCTAAAACAGGGCAGCTACAGGTATGCAGGGAGAGGCAGTGCACTCAGGAGATTAATGAAGTGCCTTTGCAGCTGCTATTGTAGAAGCTGAAAACCTTGTTTCATTAAGCAGAAAAATAAACTACAGAAACAGAAGACTCCCTCTCCTTCCTTCTTAAAGTGTTTCCTTTCTTAAAATGCACATTTTAATCCAGTGGGAAGAGTCTTTTCTTACTGCTGACATACTCCTTAAATCATATTGTTTTCAGGCAGTAGGTAGTGTGTGTAGATGAGTGACATTTGCTTGTAACTGTAACTAAAACATAGTTTTAGTGACATCAAAAAAAATATTGCATTTATAATCTGAACCATTTACAGGAGCAGAAGGAAAATTCAGAACTAAAGTTAGCAATGGAACATTTCTTTTCTCTTTTCATGCCTGCAGCTGTGCCATCTTGGCCTGTGATTTATTTAGCAAGGAGAGTTGTCGGGTCAGTACTTGAGCAAGAGAATAGCCACGAAGAAATGCAAGCTGCGGGGAGCTGTAGAAGCAATTCAGTAGGTGGTGCTATTCCCTTGAAGCCAGTTCTGAAGCTGTGCCCAGCAAGATATTTAGGGGGTGTATATTTCTACAGCTCTACCTTTCAGATAGGACCTGAAAATCCACCTATTTGTGGCCATAAAAATCTCATTAATGCTTTTTGTCAGCCGTAGCTGTATTCTTAGATACATATTTGAACTTTTGGGAGCACAGGGAGAGGGAAATAGAGAAGAGGATAAAACCTAATGGTTTCACAGTCATTTCATAGATCCTTGAACCTGAAACTTAAGGTAATATTCAGGATCTGTGAGTTCTGGGAGTCATAACTGGAGAAAGAAAGGGTTAGGCCTAACAACCCCCTGTGGCAAGGAACTGGCCGATTTCTCGTTGGTGTGGATAGCATTTTTTCAGGTAGCACCAAATTTGGCTTCAGAAATAAGGCAAAAATGAATCTAGAAGTAGACCCAGGCAGAACTGCAAGTGTTCCCAAGTTGGGATTTGCTTGAATACGAGCTCACAGTGGTGGCTCTCTGCTGAGGTATACTCCAGTGAAATATATCACAGAACTAAGAGAGCAACAGGGTTTTCGGAAGACATGAATGGTATCTTCTCAAGCTGTCTCCAGACTTCAGAATTCCTTTTCTTAGGGATGTTCAGCAGCAGCAAAACCTGTTCCCTTGTGCTGGGTGTTTGTGTGTCTTGTGCGAGAGCTATTTGTTACGGTCACTCGGAGAGAACATTGTTCTATTTAATATTTCAGGTCACATAAGATACAGCATTAGAACTTCCATGTGGATTGAGGTCAGAAAGGACCATTAGATCATTTAGTTTGACCTTTTGTGAGTCACAAGCCTTCCCCCCCCCCCGCCCCGCCCTTCCCCCCCCCTCCCCCCCGCCTTGGTCATCCCTGGTTTTGACTGCAGTTACTCATAGAAAGCATGCTTCATCTTGAAAGCATCAGGTAAAGCTCCTCTCTTCCATCGATAGTTTTGTTTCAGTGGTTAATTCCCTCACTGTTTAATAATGTGGACTTCATTTCTGGTTTCTTGTGACTGTCTGTCTGTCTTGTCTTCAAGTTCCAGACTTTGATTCTCATTATACCTTTCTTCACCCAGTTGAAGAACGCTTTAGAAAACAATGAACACAGAAAAGCAAAATAGCCTTCCCAAACCTGCTCACTGCCCTCCTGTGTACGCCTCCAGGGACTGCATTTGCCATCTTTGCCACGTTGCACAGGGTGTTCATGTTGGGTTATCTGCTGTGACCTCTAAATCATTTTCAGAGTCACTGTTTCCCAGGATGTAACCCCCCACCGCCCTCCACTGTCCTGTGCTTACAGCGTGTGTTCCTTTTCTTGAAGATATACATTTGTTTTTGACCATGCTAAAAAGTGTTATATTTGAAAGAACTGAAGTTTATGCAAATGATTGATTCTCCTCACCCATGGATACTCTGTTCTCCCGATTGTCAACCTACCTGTCTTTTCATCATCTGGAAATTATTACCAACAGTGATTTTGTAACTTTGGAATCATTTCTCAAAATGCTGGATACCGTTGGACTTATTACTAATTTTAGCTGAATCTTACTGAAAACCTCTGCGTTTGCTGAAGATCCCCAAATAATATCTTTCTGAGGGTTTTCCATTACTTAGTTCTTAAGCCATTGAAAATGTTCTTTCATTGACAGAATAGGAATTCTGTGCAGTGCTAAGTCAAGCGCTTAAAAAACTGTATTACATGTATATCCTTACCTTTATCAATCAAATTTGTATACTTATTACAGAATGAAATCAGGTTTGTTTGACAAGACCTATTTTCCATAAAACTATGATGACTGGCATTAATTATATTCCTATCCTTTAGTTCTTCATCAATAAATGCATTCTTGGCATAAGTGGGTGCAACTTTATAGATGTCAGTAAAATCTTACATCATTGTACTTAACATTTTGCTTGATTACAGTATTTTTTAAGGAGCTTGTGCCATTTTAAAAAAATGGAATTGAAGCAAAAATTAATGCTAAGAGTACAGCAGTATGAGCAAGAGTATTTTAATTAATATTTGGAGAGCCAGTCTATAACTTCTTCTCTTTCTTTTTGCATGAATGGAATGCACTGGTAAGCCCAGTGACTACAGGCAGAGTGCAAAGTGAGGAAGGTCTCTAAATGGAACTTTAATCCCTCAAAATGCACGTGGGATTTCTTACAAGAGTTAATGTTGGATCTGAATTCTCCTTTTATCTTACATGAAGCATATGCATTTGCTCAGCGGGCATGGACACAGTACTCCCACAATCTTGTCCTGTTTGTGCTAAAGCTCAAAGTAAAGCTTGATTCTCCTCAGCTGGTCTCTTCTTTCATTTTCTAAAGTTCCCTTAGGGAATCTAGGAGGGAAATCCTTGGGGTACTGCAGAGTTGTAGGTGCTGCTGAGATGACTCAGAAGCAGCTGCCCTGCTGTGGAGGAGGGCAGTTGATTACTCCTGTAAACATCTCAGTGTTCCTTTCAGATAGCTTGAGAGGTGATTTTTCCTATCAGGTCTTGAGCTGTTTTGCACTTTAAACTCCATATTTTGTCTAATAAGCCTGAAATATCTACCATTTACATGAGTCTTATAATGAAAAATATTGAAAAGCTCTGCAAGCAAGATGCATGGACTGTTGTATTTGACTATGCCTAGTCTATAGAAATTTGCAAGATATGGATGTGAGGGGTATATGCATACATATATATGTATTTTTAAACTGATATAAAATAAATGCATGCACTTTCTTTTGTCTCTAGGGCAATGGGACTTAGCCAAAATTGGGCTGGAAAGGATGGCAAAAAAAGAAAAAAGAAAAGAAAGAAAAGAAAAAAAAATGAATTAGAGTATACAAGAATGACCTACTTAAAAAAAATTAAATTGGAAAAAAAGACTAATGGCTCATAGCTATGGGATAATGGAATTTGGGACACTGGTGACTACACTTCATCCTAATCTTGCTTTTAATTGACAACAGACATGTTTGTGCTTTATTATGGAAGGACCTTGTGAACAACATACCTTTGCTGCGTGAACCACTCATCTTTTTTATGATGCTGTTCAGAGCAAGTAGTTCATGATTGCTTTGCCCGGCTCTAGGATTTTCATTTGGATCCATTTGTACTGATTCTGAGGGAAATTCAGTCCAATATTAAAAAAAGAATAAAAGAAAGAAAAAAGAAAAAGCCCCCTCCACCTCCCCCTCAAAAACCCTCCTTTTTTTCTAAACCATCAGTACAATAAACACTTAGAGAGGCTTCTTGCCTTTCAAAGGAAGTATTCCCAATGAATAGTGTTGCATATTAATGTTATACCTGTTGAAAATATTCGAGGTAAAGACCCTTTCTTTCTGCGTAGTACGAAGGATTGTTGTTTCTGATACCCTTTGAGCATTGTTGTGATTCAAACATTTTAATTACAATAAAGTATGGATTGGGGAAGTTAAAACAGAGAAGTTAAGTGATTTTTAGCGTTGTTATGAGAGAGAAAAATTATGGGCATCAGACCCATTTTTTTAGCACTACACTGTTTGGGGGGTTTTGTTTTTGTTCTTTTACTTAGTAGCCGTATTCTGGAATATAATTAAAACATTATATTTTCAAGAGAAGCTTCCTTTACAGGAAAGTACATAATGATGAACCAGTTGCAAAAGCATTTTTAACTTATGTTTTTTCATATTCTAATTTGTCATCATTCTCTCATTCTTCTTGGTAAGAATGATTTGTTATGTCTTAGCAGTTTATCTATAAAATCAGTCCATAAGACCCTCTACCTTAAAAGTTCATAGTAGATTTGTTGTGATACCTTGTGCCTCGGGGAACCTGGCTGAGTTGTTAAAATCCCCACCCTTCATCCCCTTCCAAATACACAGTCAGAATTCAAAGTGAGAATAATTATACCTATGCAGCTAAGGCAGTTCTGAAAGACAGGGTAATATGAAGACTCCAGAGGAAATGTTAACAATACTAGTAGTTTTTTGGGTTTTTTTTTTTTTTTTTTTTTTGGTAAAAGAGAGACACTGTCAAACCAGAGATTTAAACAAAGAGTAAGTAAAAAAGACTTAAAGGCCATCAAAGGCCAGTTGAGCCGTATCAGTGAATATAAGCAATGAAAAACTTGCTTAATTTACTGATATCTTGCTAGCAAAAAAGTACTTGTCTATTGTCTGTCCTACTAGATAGGTCAGAAGAGGACACAGCGGAAAGAAATCTCTTTCTCTACCTCTCTCTGAAATAATAAATTAAACTTAATGGCTACCTTTAACAAAAAGACAGTGTTTCATCTGTGCTGCACATAGTAAGCTATTAGTACAAATGCTGCATATATACAAATTGAATGGCATGCTATTGTCCATCATCTTTTTCTTTTCCTTTTTTTTAATTCTCATTTTGAATAATTCATGGAAAAAAATGATCACTTCATAATGCCACAAACTCACAGCAGGCAAAACTAATTTTGCATGATATGAAAACAGATTTTATTTATTGAAGAGTAATATTTAAAGAAAACAACAACTTTTTTGACACCAGCTGCTGGGAAATAAATAGAATATTTTATGACAGAAGAAAAGTCCAAATGCGTTAAAAGCTGTTCCTGAGAGATGGATTAAAAAAATAAAATATATAAATTGGGCAGATAGATAAATTTAAATGCATTGGTCACTGATGTAATTGTGATTCTTAAGGGAGTGAAGGATAGTTTTGTGGAGGGAAGGAAACTTCAGAGGAAGGGTGAGCTGTGCATAAGAAGTGTCCCGACGCGCTGTGTGCCAGCGATCGGGGAGAATTCAGGTAACAACCCAGTGAGACCTTTTGCATCCTCCGGCCCAGCTGTTTTTTCAAGTGTGTTACGTAAGAAGCAAGCCTCCTTTTTTGTCTCGTTTTTCCACATCTGACCTCAGCTCTTAAGTGGGAGGAAATGCTGAAGAACCGCGATACAAAGTTGAGCAACAGCGTTTTTTTTCTTCCTTCAGGTGGCTTGACGAGGGCTGTGAAAAGTCTTCCGGAGGGGGACAAATAGCACTGCCCTGCAGCTCATGCCGCTGGGCAGGGGGAGCGGCGACCTGCAGGGTGAAGCATTAAAGCCTTTCCTCCTGCCGCAGCGCAGCGTGGCGGCTGGGGTGGGCCAGGTTTAATCTGGGCTGTGGGAGAGTCCAGGGGTGCCGTGTCACTTTGCAGCTCCCGTGGCCTGGGGAGGGGGGGACGCAGGGGGGCAGAGCAGGAGCAAAGCTGGGCAATGGCTTAGCGCAAAAGCAGCGGGAACAAATGCCATTGGTAATATAAATGTTGTTTATTGCATTTTCATATAAAATTGTTTAACTTAAAAACTCTTAGTGACAGAGGGAATGTAAATCCGAGGCTGAGAGCCTGAGTCACCAGCAGAAGTTTATTATTATCCCTGATAACAGCTGAATTCCAGCCTTGCCGGGTGCTATAAAATGGGGCAGTTTTGACTGTTACTGGCGCCGTGTGCACCGCTAGAGTTGAGGGTTTGTCAGCAGTTCAGCTGCAAGCCCCTGTTTTCACAGGTTTATAACTTGGCTGTTAAAAATTCACTCCAGGCTGAAACTTGGCCCATGGTCACAGCAAGTTATTCGGAGACTTAGGATATCCTCCTGCAATATATGTGTGTGTGTGTGTGTGTGTGTGTGTGTGTGTGTGTGTGTGTGTGTGTGTGTGTGTGTGTGTGTGTGTGTGTGTGTGTGTGTGTGTGTGTGTGCGCGCGCGCATGTGTGCATGTGTGTGCGTGCGTGCATGGTGTTCCTTCCAAAAGACAAGAGAGAGCAAGAACAAGGACCCAGCATTTTGCACTTCTGAGTAAAAATGGCTCTGTGCTTGGTTTCTGGCTTCCTTAGAATGACTACCCAGGTTCCTCTCAGTATCCTTACACATCTTAAATCTGGAAGGACTTCTATATAAAATTTATGGAACTCATCTGTTCTCGTCCTTATTGGGGTGAGAACAAAAGAAAAAAAAAACACCTTTCCCATTTTCTCTACAGGGGAGATGTCGAAATCAAGCCCTTTGTATGCATTTATTTGAATGGAATTAAATGCACTGTTGTTTCATTACGTTTAAATTCCATTTAATGTTTCTGTTTAACTTGCCCCCATTAATTAGTTAATGTTTGTACAGAGCTAGAGAGATATAACATGGCCTGATTATATTCTTATATAGTAACTCCAGTATTATTTTCCAAGAGGTGGATTTTCAAGGCCATGATACAGCTGTAACCAGTAGGTAGTTATAATTATGCGACCTTTGCTCTACCCAAGGCAATCTGGTACAAGGCTTGCTGTAATCTTGTGAAGAGCAGCGTTTGGTGTATTTGCATGCTCTAGTTAATCCAGGTATGTGGATCAACATAATTTTTGAAGGGACGTTCAGTTTCCAAACTGATCGAATGCTTTTATGGGGTTACCATCTCAAAAATAACACCATTAAGTTATTTTTGATGTTGTAGCTGGTCATGGTGGACAGGAGATACATTTGCTGCTACAGATTGGCAACAATGCTTTAAAGAAAGCAAGCTGATAATGAATCATATGCTTATACAGATTTACAGTAGAGAGGTCCAGCTATGGAATCTGAGGTAGACTTGGGGAAATGAACCTTTCTGTGCATCAGAATCAAAAGGATGGATAAAAGATTACAAGAGAGAAGGTTTATTTGAGGTTCATTAAGAGGCAAAGGATTAAAAATTTAATGGGTTAAGAAGTCAGGCTCTAACATGTATGAAAAGATGGTGGTCCTCTTTTGTTTTTTTGAATAGATATATAATGCACATTTGATCTTAAAAAAATAGCACCTGCAGTTTCTTTTGTGTTTTTTTGTTTTCTTTCCGCACTTGACCCATCAGGGGTCTAATTCTTGGCTTAAATCAGTTGATTAAAGATGAAATTGGCCCAATGAAACAGAAATAACTCTGCGTTTTTGTAGAAGTGTCAGTGTTCTGGACTTGCACTGGCATGTATCTAAAATAAAAATTTGGCTAACTGTCCAGAGTGTGAGAGTTTCATTTTGTGTTGTGAGATAGCAGTTGGGTTGGAACAGACCTCCCTTCACTGAGGTCACCAGGTCTGTCAGCCAACATCCTTGCCTGCAAAAAATCTCATTATCTTACAATCCACTGTCTTTGATGGATGATTCTCATAACTAACCTTGATTATCTCTGGGGAAAAAAGTTAAATACAGTCTTCTGGTTTTTGCTACCAAATATTTAAATGTCTTATTACAATGGAAATAGAAACTGCAAGTAATGAGTTGTAACTAGCAGTGAGTCTGAGGTGCATCTTCTGGAACTAACCTTTTCCTAAACTTTGTTCTTGTTCAGGCACTGTTGGCAGAGCATGTGAAAGGGCTTGAGGTCAAGGGGGTGCATAACTGATCGAGTGTTTTTATGATCAGTCTGTGAGGTCTCAGTTTAAAAAGCATCATTAACTCAGTGTTACCTTTCAGTGCCTTTCTAAAATCTTTCATTTTAGACAAGAGGCCTGCGTGCAGAATTTAAGAGGCTTATTCTCTTACACAGAAATAATGCTACTAAGCTGCTGGAAATCTCAGCAGCTTAATATAAATGTTCAAATAAAAAAGTTAGTATTTTAACTGTATAACCTTCAAATATAATTAATAATGAAATCCTAAGCAGGAGCCTAGGGGAAAGCATTTGGATTCTTTCTATTTGTGGAATAGGTGCAGGTCTCTAGTGTGCAGTTGAAAATAGGGACTAAATATGAGCTGATGGTTTGGAAATCACTAGTGTGTACTGCTGAATACATTCAGAGTTGGGATATAAAATGGAACACAGGAGAATGAAAACAGAAGGACTGGGGCCACCAACTTCAGGCTGAGATAATTTTCCAAACTTTTGCACTGTTTGGAGACATTCAGATGCAGGGTTTTTCCATTTGTGTTCAGCCTTAGACTGTGTTATCCTGCCAGTGCTGGAGGCAGTATATTATTTTTCTTCATTCCCTGACCACTGCAACCTAACTTATTATTCTAGAATATAATATGGGAAACACAAAAATCATAGTAAGAAGAAGTGTCTTGACCAGCTGTGTGGTAAGCTTGTTAAGATTTTTAGCCCAGCAAGACACTTCTGGAGATTCTGCCTCCTAGAGCAGGAAGACGTTGTCAGGAGTTAATGCAAAGACTGTGGTCATATTCTAACTCAGAAAGGGCAGAATAACTAGCCAGCTAGTCAAGAGCCTTCTGTAGAGCAGTGTGTGTCCTTCAGTGCAGCAGGAATACATTGCTTTTTCTACACTTACTGTAGATAGAGCCTAGGTACCATTTCCACACTTGAAGGATGCATAGGAGGGCCACCAATATACTCCTTCATATAGTACTTAAGCTCTGCTGTGGCGTTAGTTATAAACTAGAGCTATATGGCTATGTGCCAAATTTTTGGTCTCACTAGTAAAGTAAGCAGAGAGGAAAACTATATGCAGGTACTTAAAACATAAGCAATGTCTGCACAGTACTCTTCCAGAGTACAGGTGGAAAAGGCAGAAGCCCTGAAAATATCTGGTTATTTCTTTAGTCCAGCTCTTATAAACAGCTTTTCACACATGCTACAGGTCTGATTTAAGGTATAAATGAGGGTCAAGTTGGGGGTTACTACACTAAAATCGTTGAAGTCACATGATTGTTAAAATGATGCAAGTGGAAAAATAAAGTTCAGTGTATACCGTAGTCAACATTTGTGCATTGCAGTTATTTCCTATATAGGTATCAGTTGTCATTTTACTGACAGCTTCTGGAAAAGTGATGGTGTTGGCTAATAGAGCAATCACAGTACTCATCAAAGAAGAAAAAAGTATTTTTCAACTTGTGTTCTGTGACAACACCCTGATATGGCTCATGATGTCTAAAAGGGACAACATAAAATCCAACAGTTACTTTATATAGCGTGTTTTCCAAACAGAAAGAAGCAAAAGTCTCTTAACATGTGAAAAAGGCATTGCAGACTAGTTCCCAGTGTACTCTTCTAGACTTTGTTCCCTCTGTTGGGCTCCTTTTGGGAATCTCAGCATGTCAACTCTCAGGGCTGCGCCTCAATCTTGGGCCCGTGCTCTGTGTTGCAGGCCAGGACGCGCCCTATCTTATTTGTTCTCTTACAGTGACTGCTTCATCCTGGTGCCACTTCTCAGCAGCAATAACTCTTCACTGCCGCAGCCATATCCTAGCTTTCTGTGAAAGTCTGTGGTGGTTGCAGGAGGATTGCAGTTCTCTGCTCCATTCTTCTTGAAAAAAGTTGATGAGCAGATGGAAATATTTGGTTGTCCACATGCAGCACGTTGCTAACCATTTTGTTAGCAGTTTCAGGTTATGCCTGTTTCTCCCACCTCAAGCAATTGAAAGATGTGCTAATGAACAACTAGTTAACAACTGTAGATGGCTTATGTAATCTTGAGGTCTTTTGTGTAACCTTTCCCGTGTGATGGTCCTGTTTGAATGGACTTTGCGCAATTAACACCTTGTTATTCTTTTTTGTTCTGAAGCCAGAAGCTGACCACTGGGAAGTTACAGAACTGAAATAGAGTAGAAATCAACTTTTCCCACTATTCCACATCCAGAAGAATATGCAGAATATCTTAAGACACTAGCAGATAAAGATACTAGATATTTAAAATATTAGCAGATTCCCCTAATATATTTTAGAATTTCATTTGAGATCCTCATTTTCTTTAGCAAGGTTTATTAAATCTTACATCATCTCTGTAAGGTATACAGACTGTTCATCTTAGCCAAAATCAAGTATTAACTGTTTAATAGATTTAGAATGAGGTTCTAGACTTTTGGCCTCTTTAGCTGTGGTTTAAAAACAGAAAGCTACTTTCCTTTCCTCTAAGTGTGGTGCTACTTGGTGTTATATAATCTTTCTCACACTTATTATCAGGACTGCGTAAGGTAGGAGATGAGAAGAATGCACTTTCAGTAGTTGTCAGGAAGCTACTAGTTCAGTGACCGTTGGAAATCATGAATCTAGATTTTGTAGAGATTAAGGCTCTGGTTTATTGACTTTGTTTCTAAGAAGGTGTGAGCTCTAACTGAAATATTTTCTGTGTCTGAGATGTTTATATATCAGATTCAGTGATGCTTAAGAAGATGTGAATACCTGGTACTGCTGTTCCTGTCTAGGGACATTTATGGTGTTTCTCTCTACCTGCTTATTCTTATGAAACTTGTAGGAATTTACTGATTTTTGAGGGTTATACCCCTCTGGCAAATTTGGTTGAAATTGCTCAATGTATTTAAAGGATATTAGGGAGAACACAAACCCTGACAGCACAATTTTATCCATAAAGAAAACAGGTGAAAAACTTGGTATCCAGAGATAAATACCCTTCATTGTTCCAGGTTTAACCAATGATTTGCTTTATGACCTTTGGCAAACCATTTGTGTCCTTATGCAGTAAGAAAATATTGACTGATTGCATCCATCTTCTCATGGGAGGAAGACCATTTTGAGATTCTTTATTGAGGATCTTCGGGTTCCTTATTACCAAATACTGAGAAAGTAGCAGGGAATTGTAAACAGGCTGTCAGTATTTTCTTAAGACATGCTGACATATCTCTTGATAGTGATTCATGCTGAAAGGTTTGAACAGGTTCTGCTGATTCAATAATGCCGGTGGAAATGTTCCCCTGAAGAGGAGAGTTTGGGGCATGGGCTGAGCAGTCTGAAGGAAAGAGACTGAAGAGCAGTTATGGCTTTGGAGAGGTTTACCTGAACTTTAACTTCTCGTTAATAAAAGGATCTCTCAGGAATAAGGAGAGGTTTTTTAAGTTTTCATGTGCTATCTATGTGGTGTCAATTGGATTTAAATTTTTTTTTATTATTATTAGTGTCGATTGAAAATTGCTGTAAGAGAAACAGACTTCATAAATTTACTTGCTTGGGTACTTTTTCCTTTTTTTCTAAATTGTTATACACTGGCACCTAAGTGACAATTTAAATCATCAAGGCCTCTTTCTTATTTCTTGTCTGTAACGTATGCTAGAGCAAATTCTTCCTTTTTTCTCTTTTTGAGTTGTTTGCTTTTTTGATAATGTGAGGCACCATGACCAGTGCAGTGGGACACTGAGTATCAGCATCAGTTACAAAAGACTGGAACATTCCTTGGCTTTTTAGCACCCAGCCTATTGTTTCCAGTTTATTGCTGGTTTAGAGAATTTAGTAGCTTGTAAATTTGCTGATTAAAATCAGTCCACTACACAGCTTGCCTTACAGTTTCCTAGATGGTACTTTTCAGAGGACTTCTGGTACCTGCGCTACCTCCCCACTGTTGCAACTGAGTATGTGCACGTTAGGGAACGAGAGGTCACTGTCTTGGGAGTGTTTCAAAGATTGGTCAGTCACGGCAGTTTCAGGCATCAAAACAAATCTTTACTAGACTGACATTCAATAACAGGGCACATAGCCAATGGTTAGTTCTTAATCATTATTATTAGCACTGCATATTCAAACAGTTGGTTTTAACGATCTTATCCTACATTAGCTATGAGTATGCAATACTACAGAGTTGACGGTGTATGGTTAACGCATTTAGGCTACAGGCCTCGATGGTCTTAGTCACCAAGGTTGAGGTGATTGGACTCAAGAGCTGTTCAGTGAGGGAAGTCTCTTCTTCCCTGTTTCCCCTTGCTCTGCATTGTGTTTTTATGCTTCTCATCTCCTCCTCCCCTCTCCAAAAAAGGGAGGAATCTCATCTGCTCCCAACATTGTTTATCTTATTTTTAGGACAAGGACTTTCTCCATTTTCACCAGACATCTTTCCTGCCTGTTCTGCATCCCTATCTTGCAGATTTTGCTACTTCTTACATGTTTTCTTGTACCACATTTGTGCAGCCATAACACAGGTATCCCCTTTGTGGTTACACCTTATTTATATACTTGTACACAGCTGTGTTTTGAAATGGTTGTGCCTTGTGGCTGGTTATGCTATTAGTGTTACACTGTTACAAAATACTTACCACTGCTGTCAGTTACAGATTTCAGCGTGCTTACTTTGCGTTCCAGGCAAGCAAATATTAATTGCATCCTGCCTAGTGTACTTCTACATCAGGTGTGCAACAGCCTCTGCTTTGGTTATGCCACTGCTTTTCCAAAAGGAGGAACTTGCTGCTTGAGTCAAGCTCTTTCACAGAATTTGTTTCCTTCCTCTCTGGTGGGATAGGAATCTTCTTCTCTGATGCTCCTTAGGTTGGCAGGATACTGAGAATAACAGGTACAGTTCTGTGTAGAGATGGGTTTTAGCTGGCCATTGTGTGACCTCCCAGAATCCATAAGGATTTTGGTTAATTGAGTTCATTGTCCCCATGCTTTTTGAACTTTGATTGCTTTGCACAGAGAGAGCTGTTCATCTGGCATGCAGCTGACTATTTGATATGTCATAAATTCATGTTCCTTCATTCTGTAGTGAAAGGATTCATGCTTTCAGAATTTGTTATAGTACTTCATTATAGGAAGAGGGTATTTGGGGTTGGGCTCTTTTGTTCTGTGGTATGGAAAGTTGAGATGAAGCTGCTTCCTCTACAGGGGTCTCTAAAGCCACCAAATTTTTGATACTTACTACTGTCACATATGGTTTTCTGTACTCTCTTGTCTCTGAATCTTTCTTCTGTTCTGTGGGGATCTTCAGTGAGTATCAGCCAGCAGGCATAATGTAAGAAATCTCTGGAGTGATCAGTCAGAAGTTACATTTAACTATGCCAAATTAATCCAGTTTTTCTGACTCGGGACCTTGCTTTATTTTTACCAACAGTTATTTACAGAGGACCAACTTGTCCCAGTTGTCAAAAGATGCTAAGAAACTGGAGTTCAGCAAAGACCCCGTTGGGGTGTCTCTGTATGGGAGCAAACGAGATGTTAAGTCTTGAGTTGCATAGCTCTTATCTTCAGTGGAGTAAAAGCTCAAAGCCACTTCTGGGCATCTCTTTGGAAAGGCGGGGTACGACAGATGAGTTCACTGCTGTGGTTCCTATGGCAATGCTTACACAGCATCAGCATAGCATGATGCCTTTGCTAAATACAGCATGCAGTACCAACTACAAGAGCTCGTTAAAAGCTACAGAAGTTTTAGTTTGGGGAGGAGGATCCTAGACGCTATCTGATCTCTTCTCATAGTCATTTTGTTTAAGTCACGCAAAAAGGACTGCTGTTTTGGTTCTCAGTGTATGACCCTGTTGGCATGGCATGACATGGCATTACGAAGAACCAAGTTACTTGGTTGCAAGAAGAGATCTGCAATGATAATTCACTTTGTCATTTTATTGCTTTCCTTCACCCTTGACTCTAAACCTGAAGTATATTGTTTTAGCATTTAATCTTCCATTAATGATATTGATATTCTAGGGTGAGTGATAGTAACAGAGTTATCTGTAGGAACTTCACTGACAGTAGCACTATTTTAATTCTTCTTGGATAAATAGGAGCTCTGTTTGAGATCTTTGCACTTTAATTTCCTTTGGAGAGTGTTCAGTCTGACCAGAAAAAAGGAACTGTTTGTTGTTCTCCTCACAATTCTCCTTGTCCAGTCTGGCTTGTCTGTCTATCTCTCTTTCCTTCAAGTAATGACAATGACAGAACTGATTTTTCTTTATTTAACTAGAGGTGTTCTTGAAATTCTTAGATGAGATTTCACACTGTTCCAATTCCATATTAACGGTTGTGTTGATTCTCTTAGAAAGATATGTATTTTTTCCAAGTACTGCTTAAGTACTTGCATTAAAGTAATTAATAAACAATATTTGCAGCACCCAAAAGAATACACAACACTTTCCTGCTTAATGCTTTCAACTTTAGTATAAAATATAATGAGAGATGTCCTGCTCCCACCAACCCGGAAGTTCTCTACTCTGCCTTTCAAGAAAGTAGTATCATATGATTCAAAGGGCCAAGGGAAGGTGCAACAGAAGTGGAAAAATAAGGGATCCCAAAAGATGCTCTTAATTAAAGGAAACTAAATGCTACAGCATTGTATCTATAGCCTCAACTACATGGTTTTTAAATTTTCTGATGTAAGCCATTCCCACTAATAGGAAAATGTGAAATTTGCATGAAACCCCCCCAAATTTGGAATTGGTACAAGTCATGTCCCTCAGAGATGCATATGAGGTTTTGAAAAGAAAGTAACATCTGGATTTCTTATATAAAAAGAATACCTTTCAAAGCAGAAGTTTCTTTTCACTCTCCTTCCTCCCCTATCCCTGCCATATTTAGTTCTTTCAGACTCTTTTTACAGTACATTGTAGGAAAAAAAGGGCACAAATCTCAATTTTGGGGTTGCAAAATATCTTTAAAGATCTCTTTCACTTTAATATTTCTGTCTCCCAGCTTTCAAACTATTGCCATTTTACCTAAAAGGGCAACATGTTTACAGATCGTATGTGAAATCACTTTTGAGGGTAATGTGTTTCCTGAACATCTCTATTTTTAGCACAGGGATAGCTCAAAGCTCAGAACCCCTCCTAATGGGAACTGTATTTGTGGGAACTTGAAGGTAGGGTTCTTAAATTTTCTCCTGATATGGACCACACCTTAATGTGGGAGGCATCTCAGGAAATCAGAGACGGTCTTTCTCTTATTCATAACTGCGAGATTTCCCTCCCCTCCAGGCTGGAACTGTTGCTGTATTTGAGAACTAACAGCAGTTGCTCCCAGTGCAAAGTTAAGTGTTGCATGTATTTATAACAGTTTTTTTTTTTTTTTAATGCCGTTTAGCAACTGGGAATAAGGTGAGCTGGAGCAATGTGACTAACCAGTTCTCTGCAGGCCATCAGCAGGAGCCTCACCAGGGGTACATGGACCATCATTTAGGTTTGCTGCATTAAGAAAAATGGTTTTAGTGCACTATTCTCCAGAAGTACTACAAATAAACACTGGCCTGGAACATTTCATTATTGTTTTAAGAACAATAAGGAAATGCACAATTTAAAAGGATAATACATGTAAGTGGCCTTGGTAGAATCTTACTTAACACAGTGGGATTTTCTGCAGCATGCAGAAGTAGGAAATAGTTCTGTACAAATTTACTGTGTAGGACTTCCTCCTTTTGGGCTTTATGTGGCTTAGAACAAAGAAAAACAACTATACTCCTGTAATTCACCAGTGAAAGAAACATTTCTAATTACAATATTTAGAGACAGCTTTATTTGTCTGTGTGAAAGCCAGGGCTCTACTGTACTAGGCACTGTACAGGCTTCCACACAATGAGGACAGAAAGGAGACTTAGCCAACTGCAGCTCGGGACTGGTTCAAGTTATGGCTCAGGAGACGGAAAGTTCCTCTTTTGCCCAAGCATGAGTTTCAGTCACAGTTAGGAAATGCAAAGCTATTAATGTTGTAGCCATTGTTAAAGAATAAAAGCTTAGATTAAAAGAAAGAAATGCACCAGGGAGAGTCTTGTGTCACATAGTTAGAGCAGAAGACCTGGCAGCTGGGCTTCTGAGTTCTGCTCCAGCGTCTCTAGTAGATGTGCTGGGGAATAATGTTATCTGCATTGTTGTGCCTGTTTATGGAAAAGGAGAGGTGTTGCTAAATCATTTTGATATTCAAGGAGGAAAGGCTGAATACATTTGGGGATTTGTTACTTTACCAGTTGATTTTAGGGGGATTTGACTACACGTAAATGAAAGCAAAGCTTCATTCAATTGACATTAGATAATACAGTATTTTATCTAATGGTCTTTACTAGTAAACACAGATGCATGGTGAGAATTTATAGGTGTATATAACTCCTGGACTCTTGTACTTTTTCTTGTAAACTATTGCTCAAAGTATTGGCTTCCTATCTCATTTCTTTTTTCCACTTGCGTATGTTAGAGTAACCATGCAACAATCTTTAAAGAGATAGTCACAGAGCGGAACAGCATTAGGTGTTTTGTTTCCTATCAGGCCTAACATATTTTGGAAGTGCCTTCAGTGTGGAAGATACAGGTCCGAATTTTCTTCCTTTTGCATTGCCCAGTATTGATGGGGACAAAGATCAAGATAGTGCTGACCTGCATCATTTCAGAAAGAGTTCTTCAGCATATGGAAAGAAACTAAAGAGCTCCTCCATGCTAGACCCGCTTCATTTGTATATTATTTGTAGAGAACATACTTTAAGAGTGTTCAGCTCTTTGAGGAGGAGATGCAGAGGGAGGAAGCCTCTCTGACCTTCCATGCAAACTGCAGGCAGTCTCTGGTAAGCGTGTGTCTTTAGAGAAACATGCTGCAATGCATAGCAAAAGTGAAGTTGCATCTCAGAGCTGTGATGACAAAAAAGCCTTGAAGGATCTCTGCTGGTTTTAATTCTTAAGTGTACCTTGATGGAATTAAAGAGTTTAGTTATATAATATGTAAACGATCCTTTTTATTTGTGAACATTATTTTCACTGTCTTAGCAATTGGGCTTGAAATATTTTTCTGGGCTTAGTGGCAACACAAAGGCTTTAGATCAAGAATGTTCCAAGATTCAGATTGGCTGGTATTTGCTTATATCACCATGACTGAATGTTACCAGTTTTAAAATGCTTTTTTGTTGTTCAGGAAATTTAAAAACAGCTTTGATTTCAAACATGAAACTTGGCAAGTGACTGGTCCATAATGTGTTCTAATCACTTCTGCTATTTTGGAAAAGGCTTGAAAATGATTGAATTTTTATTTTATTAGAAATCTAGTTACTAATTGTGTATCTGAATATTTCTTCTTCCCTACCTGAAACAATTCTGACAATTTCAATTTTTTTTCAACAATTCGTTTTTGTAGTTTGGTTGACTACACGAGGGTAAATTTTGATCCTGTGTGTTTTGTTTCAGCATAGATTATAAAACAGGTTGAATACACGACCTTAATTTTCTAATAATAATCTTTTAATATCTGTTAAGGGCATTTTGCATTTTGTAGTGAAAGTGGAGCCAAAGTGAATTTCAGTCTTGCCACTTTGAACAGTTCATCCATTACAGAAGCCCCACTTGCCTGAACTCATATATAGCATATATTCTTTATCATACCTATTTGAAGTGAAGATAAGTATTGCACAGATGTGAATACAGAGCATAGCAGAGAGCCAGGCTCAAGGTCTGTGGAATAACTACAAACATAATTTGTACTGGACCAGCCCTGTAGAATGCTGAGCTCTCTGAATCCAGCTCTGCAATATATTTAAACATCCCTGCTTCTTGGCCTCCGACAAAAGTAGCCCGTCTTTTCACAAATCCATTTGAAGCATACCTAATAGCGATGCTGCTGCTTCACTAGCTAAATTTTGTAGGATGTGGCTGGCAATACAAAAACTTTGTTTTCTTTTTTCCCTTTCTTCAAATATTATTTCCTGTTCTGACACAGTAATTGGTTTGAATCATTGCTGATATGTTCTTTTCTATATTGTTTCCAGGAGAAAAATTACAATAGATCTTTGCCAAACTCATAATGCAGGAGCTGAACTTCCCTGGACTTGTGTATAGTTTCAGCTTGGTCTTAATTTCACTTCTTGTAGGACAGTCTTTAATTTAACAAGAATTATGTATATGGACTTCACTGGAAAATATTTGAGAGCTCGTACTGGTGTTGTGTTAAAGTTGAAGCAGCAGATTTACAATACAGTCCAAAGGTCTCTAAGTCCTTTGGTATTAAATGTCCAAAGATTTCTGAGATGAATGAAATTGGGGGATTTTGGTAGCATTGTCCCTGTAATATTGAATCTCAATAGCCTGTACAATAAGATATTGTTCATTATCTTCCTTGGGCCTTGAGCTTAATATGGCAGTTACATAAACTGAAATAATGTGAAACCTCTGGGCATTGTTTTGTGCAAGACGTTGTGCAAGATTAAAGCTTGTTTTGGACTTCAGGTTAATGGCCTACTGACAAGAGAATACATAATGTGCTTAAGTAAAAGTGCATCTGATTTGCGTTTCTGCACATTGTAGGATAAACTCAGTTCATGCATAATCTGGAATAGTCTTACCGATACTGCTTGAGGTGCACCTGCTTAAGTGAAGTCCAAACTCAGCCTATCATCCTGACTTAGAAAACACTCCTATTAAAAGATAGCATGTCCCTTCTTACACACCAAAATCCCGAGTTCCTCCCAAGGCCCTTGCCAGGTCTTTAGAGATAAGTTGCAAAAGAGGTGGGTAGAAGGCCCTTTTAGAAAGCTACTATGGGTGGGAGACCCAATGCTGACTTTATGTATAGGCAAAGCAGGCGGTTGTTTAGGGTTGCAAAATGAGAGGGACTTCCTGTTCGCTCCATATCTTTCAGAGCCCCAGGAGGATGCTGGTTGTTGCTGGTCTGGAGAGCTTCAGGGCGTATTGTCATCCCTCATTCTTTTCATTTCTCCAGCATCAGCAAGAACTGTAAATCAGCTCTTTGTGTTGATACCAGTTCCCTTCTTGACTTTTTTTCCCATGATAGGAGTGTCACACCTTTATCCTAATTCCTTCTCTCTAGACAGCACAGGAAGGGTAATGGAAGCTCTGCAGATGAACAAGAGAAGGCAGACTCTTGCAGTGCAGGCCAGGGGAAGGAAAGGAGGTGCTTGTCAAGGACATGGGGTCTGGCTATTGTATGAGGAAAGAAGCAGCACTGCAAATCCTGGGAGAAGAACAAAGGCCCCCAAAATGTAGGTTATGGGGTGTCAAAAAGGGCCTGAGTTGCAGGGTACAGTCTCCTGAAGTCAGATGGCAAGGTAATGGACCATTACTGAGCAGTCAGAGTGAGAGCCACCACAACTTTCCAATTGGGTCAGTTTGCTTTTGCTGCCCCCTAGGATGACGACAATAAAAGTTAGTTTGTCTTTGTTCTTGGAATGGCCCAAGTAAGTTTGGGCTGTGGTGCCTGAGGGCTTGTTCTCTGTACTAGGAAAGGAACATTCCTTCATTAGTAAGGGGGAAGGTAGTAGGATGTAATGAATTTCATGCCCTGCTGATACTGCTGAGTTTATCCCGAAAATATTCAACTGTCACATTTAATTGTACAAGACTTAGGACATTTGGAATTCAGAATAAAGATTTATCACTTTGATCTTGTTTGCCATATGTCCTATGAAATGTATGTGCATTGCCATGTGGTCTTTCATTTCACCACAGTAAATTGCTTTTCATGCAAGATCTTACTCTTTTATAGATAAGAGTCAGACTGAACCTGTTCAGGGCAGATCTGTGGAGGCAGAGAAGGGAGAGGGGAAGTACCTGTTCAACCGCGAGTTATTATGTGTACACAGTGTCTCTGTGGGGACACCTCAGTATTGTCTGCTTTACCTTGAAACAGCAACAAAAAGGCTTTAACCATGCAAGGGGGGAAGTCAGTATAGGAACTCAAGAAGGACCCTGTTTCCAAAGAACAATTTAAGGAGGTCATATGTAACTACTTTAAACTTGGCTATGACATTAGAACCAATATTCTTACTCTAAGAGAAGAACTTGGATGCTCTTGCGTGACCACAGTGGTTGAGATCTTGGTTTTGGTTTGCTTTGAAAGGAAGCAAGTTTCACAACTAGACCATATTAGTGCAGAGTAATATGGCATAGTCATATATTCACATGGTGAAAACTCTGTATTTCTGAGTTCAAAATCAAATTCCATATTGGTATTTAATAACAGTTGTGCATTTTAATATATATTAAATACCTCATTGTTCTGCTTATGCACATCTCTGTTATTTGGATCTTACAATTTTGATCCTTAATACCCTTTCACATTTGATATATTTTTATTTCTGAATCATCAATTTAAGATGCTGTCAACATTTACATTCTTTTTCTGATATTTAATGAATCCGTTTAATAATAATAATACTAGCACCTATTGCTAGGCATCTGAGTAGGTTCCTCTTTCTATTCTTATCTAATACTATTGATTAATAACTCATTGCTTCCTATCTGTCAGACAGTTTTTATCCACCTTATTGTATTATTATCCAGACCATAATTCTCCAGTCTCTCTAAGAGCTTCCTGTGTGGTACCGTGTCAAAGGCCTTGCTAAAATCCAAACAAATTATATCCGCCACATTTCCTTTATCCGCCCAGTTTGTCACTGCACTGAAACACCCATCACAATGAAACATTTATTGATGTAAGTTTCTGTGTTAAACCAGAACAAATGTGAAGGTTCTGCTGTGATTATATGATAGAGCCTGCTTCTTAACAGGTATTATCGTTTTATGCACTAAAGATAATTTGAGCCATGGGAGATGATACCATTCAACAGGAGCAGTGAGGCTGTGAAGATCAAAGCATTATGAACCTTGAAAAGAGCTGGGAGAAGCTTATATGCTACAGTGACTTGTAAAGGGTATAAGCGAAGTCCTCGAGCTGTATTCCAAGAGATGTTCAGAGAATATCAGCTTCAGAGCTGTTTCGCAAAAAAAATTGTATCTTTAGAGAAAGAATTGTTTGGGCAAGGCCTCATGAAAGCTGCATGCTGTCACTGTTCCTGTTCCTTGGGAACATAAACAGGATCTAGGGACAGCTTGTGCAAGAAAACAGTTGGAATAGGGAATATCATGGTTTTCAGCAGCCAACTTGATTACCATCATCACCCCCGCGTAGGAGGAAAGCTTCAAGAGGTATTTAGAAGAATGCAGCCCCACCTGACTATAGCACAGCTACCCGTTAAACTGCACTGCAGGATTCCAGGTCAGGCCTTAAGTGCAGTTGTAAAGAGACTAACTCTTTGCTGGGTTGAGGAATTCAGCTACTAATGTGCTTTCACAGCTGGGCTTCTTAAGTGCTTCTTGCTTACTTTGTTAGCAGGAGGAGTAAATGAGAGGAGTGGACTGTGCTGTAAGGGATCCAACATGTTGAACAGGTATGGGTCCCTTGGGGTCAAACTACACACAGTACCTATTTGTTAGTGGCCATTAGGGTTGTTTATGCGTTACGGCTTTTATTCATTTCAGTGTCTCATAACCTTCTGAAACCTGAATTTCAAGAAGTTTCTGTGTTAGTCTGTGCCCAAAGGCAGTATTTTCTGTACTCAAAATAGTTCAAACACTTTTTCTTGGTGAGAGGTAGGCAGAAATATACCTTTTTCCTGATGAAAATACTTTTCTACCTAAAACAGCCATGGCTTGGAAGTTAAAATCTGTAATGGAGACAGTCCTCACTGAGAAACTTCAATTCAAAAGGTGAATGCCATAAGCAAGGTGCAATCTCTGTAGGCACCCAGCTTTGTAATGAACTGATAACAGATGGAGATTTACCATTTTGACAAAGGCAGCCTCAGCCTCCCGTTGCCCATTAGTTCCCCCCCGTACTGCAGTGGTGGAAACACTCTCATCCTAGCACAGTGCCACAGGTTCTCCTCTGTTCCTATTCTACTGAACCACAAAATACAGGCGTGTCCAGTTCTGCAACCTAGGGTTGGGCCACAGTCCTGGGGTTAGGAAGAAGCTCAGTTCAGCTCCCACACTGATAGCAGGGCTGCATCTAGCAGCAATACCATATGAATGGTCATGATTTGAAAGACAACGGAAAATGAGTAAAACTCCTGTCTACTTTCTAAAGCATACTGAAGGCTCCGATTCAGGAAAACACCCCTGTTTAGGAGGCTTCTAAGCACATGCACTGCTTTATTAGTAGTATTATTATTCTATCTCCTCAAGACAAATGGATGGCAACACAAAGTAAACACATCTGTAGAGCAGAGACCCTTGCACTAATATCAGCTGAAGTATATTCAACTTGAAGAGCAGAAGCAGGCTAGCTGTGTTAGTGTAATGCTATATCTATGTTAATAAGATTTGTTCCTTTGCATGACTAATGAGCCTATACAGAGCATTGTGCTGACGTGCCTGTACGGGTTCCGATTGAAAGTTTGCTTGTTTGTTGTTAGCTGAGGAAATCTGCACAGTACAGACCTGCCTCTCGGATTTATGTGACACAGCTAGTCCATAGCCCTGCTTATGTTTCCATACCTAGAACACTAGAAAGTATATGGCATGCCGTATCCTAAATTCTAATCCTAATTTGGATTCTAAAGTTGGAGTGAGGTCTCTTGGCTGGCCCCTGGGCCTGTTTGCAAATTCTCTTGAAATTAATGGGCTTGCCCATTTGACCCAATGACCCCTGCCCTGGGTCTTCAAGAGGGCTTTCTTTATATAATCAGTGAGGTTTTGCCTGAGTTAGGATGTCAGTATTTTGCTTTTTGTGAGTAGTTATTTGTGGCTGTTGCTTCATCGTTGATTTGCAGTTCTAGAAGTGAGAGCAATGATACGAGCAAATACTTTGGAAATGATCAGTTGACTGATGTTGTAAATTCTATGCAGAAAATTCAAAAGCTACCAATAAGTGTTGTGCTTTATTCTCTCATACCCTTCCCTCCCCCCATAACTAATCAGCTGCATATGATTCTCATTAAACTGCTCCAGCTGACTTCAGGTATTCAAGGAAAATCAAACCCTTTCAGATAGGGAACTTCCTTCTTGCTAATAGACAGCCTTATTGCTGAAATGTTTCTGATAACGAGTGACCTTTTTTCTTCTATTTAATTTTTAGATGGAATGAATATGATTCTCATGGTAGTGGGGGACTAGAACATGAATGTGAGTCAGGCACAGTAGAGTCAGGTGTTGTACAGGTCATGGGTTATTGCTAAATGACCTTCAGTCGTTGGTCCGTACCTTTGCTCTCTGCGTTTTCAGGCTCTGCCTAAATTTTATGGCAAGGAAGGATCACAAAAAAGAAAAGTGAAACACATTTACCATTTGAGATTTGTTTTTAAAACCTTTACTGAGAGCTAACCCTTGCTCTTCTGTTATGCCCTACTCATGTACCTCATTCCTGACCTGCCATACTCAGCATGCTTGCAATTCCTGCTCTTGGGCTACCAGCTGTTCTGAGGCCACCTTCCTTGCTTTTCCCAAGGGCAGTGGGACACCACTCCTTTAAGACAACACTCTTGCCCCTCAGCAGTAAGTGGCAAAAACAGTTATTTGAGAAACACGAAGCCAGTTCCCCTGCCTTGCGGAGAGGGCATTTGCTCCACCGACAGCTCTAGGCCAGGCTGCTTAACTTGCAGAGTAACACTAGCTCTTGCATTTCCTTTTTTTTCTTTGCAGTTAGAAGAATGAGCACAGAGCAGGAAAGACTTTAGGTTAGAACTGCTAGAAAAATACTGTCAAAATCAAAGGGCAGTTACCAGGATGGTATGGAGCCTGGGAAGGGGGTGGTGCATCTTTGTGCTGTGATAGGAGAGGGGAAAACACTTCCTCCTTCTCTACAAGAAAATGGTTTTTTGGACAAAATTCACTGTGATGAAGTCCATGCACCAATTTATTCCTATTTAGGTCATCAGAATAGGGCTTCAGTGGTGCTGTCTGTATGCTGGCTCTCTATACAGGGATACATTTCACCCTCAGTGAATGCTCTTTGTTTTCTCAGTTGAGGTCAGTTTTTCATTGCATTCATTAAAAGAAATAGCTTTGGATTGCAAATACCACTGCCCCTCTCCTTCCCTGCCAGAAAGCCAGCATTACAGTCTTCAAGATATTAGAAAAGGAGTAAATTCAGAAGGGGAAGGAAAAGAACAAAATGGAAGTTCAGAGACTGAAACTGTTTTTACTGCTCTGACAGTTGTGCCGTTGCCTATTTCTGATGGACTTAAGATTCCCTACCCCCTACCCCCCCCCCCCCCCCCCGGGATTTCTCCACTGTTTCTCTGTATATCTTCCTAGGTGCCAATCAGGAGAACGAAGGATCGTTACTTGATCTAAAGACTGGACAAAGAACGGGGAACGTGTTTCTCAAATGATTCTTTTTTGCCAAGCTACTTTGACTTCTAATGTTTCAATTTTTGTATCACTAGAAAAATGTAGTCCAAGTCTATAAAGGTTATCCTATGAAAGTATTGTCGTAGTACCTCAGTGTGTGGATTCTTGTTCTTTTTGTTTGAAGAGACCTGCTTAGATTTTGATAATTCTTTCTGTGTTGTCCACTTCTGTGCTCTCTGTTTGGCTCCTGCTTTTTAATACCTCTGATCTTCACGGAGTCAAAAATTTAAACCCTAAAATAAGTTCTTAAGCTCGTTCCTGTTTGTAGTATGTATGTGCATATGACTATGTATGTATGGCAGCGTATATGATATGACAGCATGCATTTCTTTTTAAACATCTGTAGGGAAGGATTGGGAAGGATTATATAACATTGAAGTGTGAAGAAATATTTTTTTTACTCATGGGAGAAAAAAGATAAAATTCCAGTTACAGGTTGCCCCCAGACTGTGGGACATTCAAAATCTGGATTAGATTTGGATCTGAAATTTATTTGCAAGTCTCTGTATGCTGCTAGTGAAGAGGATAGCTTTGACTATGAATGGGGTAAATTAGGAAAGTTCTACTGTCATGTTTTTAAAATAGAATTTAATCAAGTCATGATTTGTTTCTTTATTGAATCATTGCTACATGGTATGTGTCAGTGTATATATCTGTATGGTTTGTTGTTATGAGGCCATATCCTGAGAAGTTATTGCAAAATTGTTTTAATTTATTATTAATATTTTTGTTTTTCTCATTCCTCCCGGTTTTGGAGCCTTTATAATTAGATAAAATTAAAACCATAGGTTTTAAACTGCAGTCTAACATTTAAGCTCATATTTATAGTGCAACCCCCTGGAGTTTTATTGTCATTCCAACTGTACTTTGAAAAAAATTTTTTTTTTTTGCATCTGTTCAAATGCTATGTCTACAGTTACCACTTCTTAATCATCTGTTTTGCACAGTAAAACGGCATTTATTTTACATGATAAGAAATGTTAACAGTTTTGTAGAGTAGCTATTCCACTCTTAACAAAGGGTACGGGGGGCCTTTTGCCCTGTGCACTTTTCAAAACAGATTTTTCTCTTTTTGAACTTGTCTTTCTTTCTCTGCTCCTCCATGCACCAGTCTGAAAGTGCTACATGCTGTAGAACTGATTTTAAAAAATGTTGGCTGGCATTATTTAAAACCATATTTTCCCTTTTGGTTCATACATTCTGGTCCTAGCAATGTCCTTGTTTTGCTGAAATTAACATTTTCCCCCCCACAGTTGTTGGTATGTGATGATGTTTTTCTGTCTTCTTTAATTGTGATTCCTTTTTTTTTTAATTAGTATAAGGCTGATTGTTAAAATTAAGTAGTAGAAGGCTTCTTTCCAAGTTATTCAGAGATCTTTTGCTCTAGAAATATATTTTGTTATTCTGAATTGCCTTTTCCCCTTCTTTTTTTCATTGCAAACTACTCTGAGAAGAGCTTCTTTTAACCAAAAAAAAAAAAAAAAAAAAAAAGCTACGCTTGACTGATAATGCATTGCTTTGGATGGTGAAACATTATGAAAGTTTAATTTTTAATTAAATCTGAAATACCAATTATAACTGAAAGAGATTTTAACCTGTTTCTTTTCAGACTGCCTGAAGTTACATTGTAGATGCTGAAATCACTGCACCTTAAAAACAAAAAGATTAAGCTGCACTGTATTCCTGTAAGTAAAAGCTTTTCCGGTACCTTTTGTCAGTATTTTTCCTCAATATGCATCCAAAGTATTAGCACAGTAACTGGTCTTGGATAAAGGTCAGAGTCCCCTTGAATGGGATTTAGAAGTTCAAAGGATGTTTTATTTAAAAATTAAAACTTTAAATCTTGCAGATCTTTAATTTCAGCCTCCCAAATAAATCATCCTTTTTTGCTTTGTTCTGAATATTATTAGGAATGGTGTGTGTCTGTGACTATGTTGACATACAGTTCCTGTCGCTTTGTCAGTGAGGATTCGTGCACTTCGGTGTAGAGATAATAGAAAGTAGCAGAGGATTCCTTATAGCATAAAAGATAGTTTATTCTCTTTTGTGATGTCATAACAAATTTTTGTCCTTTATATAAGAAAAAAGTGGCACAACTTTCTGATGACATCACAGAAAGCTTCAGCTGCTTTAGAACATAGATGAAGGCAGAAATGCCTAATTCATCTCTCCTGTGATAAAACAAAACAGCCAAAATAACACATCTTATGTCTTTCAGCAGGAGAAGAGTCTCTTTCTAAGAGCATTGTTATTTCATAAATGCGTGTCAGATCGTGCATCAGTCTGATCTACCCTCATTTAGAATCTGTTTATTGAATATATTTGGGAAAATAATTAATATTTGGAACTTCAGTGGCAGAACAATAAGCAAGCAAAGAGGATGGGAAAATGTAGTTGATTGAGATATTCTGAATTTAATCAAATAATTTATGAAAAAAAATCCAGGAGCTTATAGACAGTAGGCAAAAATTGATTTTAGTTGGAGAGTATGAGGCTGTGAAATACTACAAAACAAAGTCCGTTTGTTTTCTCGTTTAAGATGAAAACATACACTCTGTAATGAAATCCAGAACCTTCTTCCGAAGTGATACTTTTGTACCTCAGTGTTAAAATATTTTAACTATTACATGGTATTCTGCCTTCCTTCTCCCTCCTCCCCTCCCCACTTTTAAAATTGTATTTTAATGATTTGTTTTAAACTAGCCGCAGGGTACAGTACACTGTGGGCAGCTACTGCCTGCCCCTTCCAGCGTGGAACGCCAGGCATGACTCAGGCAGGCAGATTGTGCTATTCTGGCTCGACTCCACTGGGTTTTTACATTACTGGCAAGAGCCGTGCCATTGTGTTGCTTAAATATTGTGCATTAACGGCAGGCTGTGGCCAGTGAATTGTATTTAACATTTTCTGCTTGTCATTCTTGAATTTCTACCGTGAGCAGCTTCCCTGGCCACCAGAGGTTAACCTTGCAATTACACTGGTGACCCAGCTTAAAAACGCTCGTGGATTTGATGGCTCCAGCAGCAATTTAAAGGGAGCTGCTGCAGTGGAGGGAAAGTGGGGGAACACTTGTGAATCTGAGAGTACTGAATTACAAAGTCGTCTTGCAATTTTTCTGTGAACAACCAGGAGAATTTTTGTTGGAAAGGAGTAGCAATTCTCTTTCCAAAATGCAACAGCAGAGTGAAGAGTGAATTAAGGCATGTTCTTTGGATCCTTAGGAGCCAGATGGTCACTAAGTCCTGCATGAATAGCAGTAAGGCAAAATACCAGGTAGTAATATATGCACCTAATGAATGGTGCTGGCTGGAATGGGCTTTTTCAGTTGGTGAGAATAAATGTACAAGTATAGAACTCATGTATAGAAATAAAACTCTATCATCTTTTTTACCAAGGGTCTTGAGGAAATCAAGGCAGAAATGTTGAGCAGCTTGCTCAAGATCACAGAGTAAATCAGAAGTCAAGCTGAGAGTGGAACACAGGACCATGACTCCAAGTCTCTTCTGTTCAGCCCAGTTCTTCTTCTTTCAGTTCAGTAATCTAGTATGCACTATAAAATACACGTCCAAATACCTATCTAATTTTTGGTTTCTAGTGTGATTTGTTTTTCCAAAACTACTCCGCCTGTAAACTCCTAGCTACTCCTAAATTCTGTAGCCTTGGCATACAGCCTGTTTGTGGAATATAGAAGAGCAAGGTGGAGGAACTTTTATGTATACACATGTACACTGTAAAATAAAACTGTGATTATTCCTATACCTCTTGTGTCTACATATCGAGCAACTTGGCACAATAACAGCGGGTGCACCTTCGCTATGGAAGAAAATATGCCTTAAGGATTTCCTTTCGTTTCTTATGTATGTTCATTGTAATCAGATGTCTCTAATGCTTAGACCTGTAATGAAGTGAACTTCCAAGTATGGCTTTCTTGTATTAACTGAAAACAACAACAAGAAAAGAGAAGCTCTGCTCCTGTAGTTTTCTGGTTTTTTGAATTGTCTTTTTTATGTTTTTTAATTGAAAGCTGGAAACCTTTCTTTAGGGTAGGGATGTCCCCAAATCAACTGACTGATGTAAGATGGGCCAGATTTTCAGCTGATATGAAAATATGCTTGACTTTGTTTTCTCCTAATGTTGTATGTACTGATTCATGACACTTCTCACAGGCAGTTGCATGAAAACAGGGCTTTCTAATTGTAGTACAGTCATGCTCTTAATGGGTAAGGTCTGTGGGCTTGATTCTTTTTACGCTGGGTGCTCTGGCCCAATTTAGCCACCTACTAAAGTATGTGTATTATATAGATATAGCTCCATTGAAGTCCAGGGGACTGATCACATACTTAACATTAAGCACATGCTTAACTACTTTGCTGTTTGCAGCAAACCTCAAATAGGATTAAATCTAGTATGAGTAGTTATCTCCACTCACATTCAGTGTCCATTTGATTTTAGAACGAGACAGTAATAAAAGTATAAAAGATGTGGAAAAAGAAAATTCTGCATAAACAACCTGAAAACTTGCACAAAAGACGCATAGGATGTGCTTTCAAAGCAAAAACCTATGCTTTTAGTTATGGTGCCATTGGCTAAGACCAATAAGGAGTACTCAGTATTTTTATTAAGAAGAGAATTTTTCAAGGTTTCAGTCTCAAATGTAGCCTTGTGATCTGATTAGTAACCAAGAGATCCTGTGTTCTAATCTTGATGGATGCTGGCTCATTTAGTGGCATTGGACAAGTCATTTAACCTCTCTGCACCTTGTTCAGCCGATCATTTTTTAAATCTGGTTAATACTGATACAGCTCTGTGAACATTATTGAGTTTGTATTTGCAAAGCTCTTAGAGGAGAAATACTAACTATTGTTATTACTAATAAGTATATTGTGTAGACAAAACACAAGGGATGGAGATACAGCCACTCATGGGAGTGATCTTTCAAAACTCACTTGTGCCTTTGTTTAGTTCCATCACTCAAAGGTATCAAGGCCAACTCTAATTTACAGAACTATTTCTCATGTCACTCTCCCCACTGTTGAGTATTTTATCGTTCATGTTTTCTCTCCATCTGTTTCTCTGCTACTTTCCTCCATGCTGAATTAACCTTGCATACCAAACTTTGTTCGCCTTTTCTGTATTATACAGCAGACACATTTGTGTAGCCTCCAAATTACAGAGAGCAAATTCATTTTGTCTACTGATTATTTGCTGATGATGTATGAAACAGACAGAAGACAGTTTGAATTTTCTTAAGTTCAATTGAGCTTGCAGGCATAAGGAAAGGAACAGGCAGAACCCAAGCCAATGTGACATGGTAAGCGGGCATCCCAGAGTGCAAGCTGCATGTGTAGCGTCAGCATGTCAGGGCTAAGAAGGGCTTCTTCCATTATAGTAGTGCTTTTAAATGAAGGAAGAATTTTGAAGCAACAAACAAACCACTGTACTACATCCTTTACAGCGCCAGAATCCTCGTGGTTCCCGATGGATATGGGATCTGTCCGTCCTTCCTCAAACTTGATGTTTTAACTAGAATTTTTTGTTTAAAGTTTTGGTTTGTTTAGCCCTGCAAATTCCCAGTATCCATTCCTCTGACTAAATGTAAACACTCCATAGCTTGATAAGCCCTTTTTTGATGCAGAAGTACTGGTTTATAGAAGCTCTGCTGAGAAGACATATACAAATATGAAATGAGACTGTTTGGAAGTTTGCTTCCTTTGAACGAAGATCAATGTCTCGGAGCAAACTGTCATTGAGGAATTGTGTTAGCACTAACAGAGAGAATTAATTTTGCCTTTTCTCCCTCCTATAGCAAGGCATTAATTCAGAAACTCAGGGGAATAAATTCTGCCCTGATTTCTACCTGTGGAACCCCAGTGGAAATGTGGAGAGGTCATGGATGTTTGTCAAGGCAATCATTATCCCAGTGTTAAAATTGTTGAGAAAGCAGAAACTAGTTGATTGCTATGTGGCCTAGGGGCATGAGGATACTTAGGAGCCCTACATGGCATTATGTGTTTCTGAAAATGTTGCTTTTGTTGTATGTGTTGAGGAGAGTATGACAAAGTATTCTAGCGAGTGAAAAGTTATAATCAAGAGCACAGTGATTAATTGTTCTTCACATCCACTGGGAGAAAGACCTAAAGAAATCAGTTCAATGAGCAGCAAAAATTACTCAAGATACGTATTAAGAAACATGTTCTAACTATATAGGTAGTAAATCGCTGGGACACACAGCATGCAGATGCTGTGGATTCTTCATCAGGGGGACACTTCTTTTTTCAAAGAACAGGTTAGAAAATGGTCTCTGTGATGTGCTAGAACTTGCCATAAGGCAGAAGACTGGGCTATATGAGTTCTTTTGTTCCCTTGCATTTCTCTGATTCAGCATCCTTTAAAAATACTGTTTGGGAATGTTAGTATGTGGCTAATACATTCCTGATTAATAAGCTTAATGTTCCCACAAGATCCCTAGGGTTCTCATTTTTCCATCCTCTCATAACTGAAACCATACTGTCTCTTCAACACTTTCAGTGGGCTGCCAGCATTTTGCTTTGACTCTTCGTTTTGTTAGAGAAAGACAGGGGAAGGATTCATGTAGATACCAAAGGACAGATCTTCAGTTGCCATGAGTCTGCATGGTTTCTTTCCAGTCAGTGGACTAATACTGATTTGCTTCTATTACTAGTTTTTAAAATTTGGATGAATGGAGACATTCCAGGTATTGCCTGATAAAAGGGCCTGTGACACAGATCGTGCAGATGGTTACAAGGTGCAAATATAGTTGATGATCACAGCAAAGATGTGATGGGGTTAGGATAAAGCCTTCTACAAAAAGTAGATTTCTCAGAAGATTGTGAACTTTTTGATTGTCTCTTTGTTGTCTGAATTTCCTTGTAAGCATCCTTGAAAGAGACTTCCACTTTATGAAACTATGCATACCTCAAAATGCAGTTGGCCAGCCTGATGATTTTGTTAGTTCTCACACTGGTTTTAATCAATCCCATTCACAGCTAAGCACAAAAACAGTTGGGGATGATTGTTGGTTAAGTCTCTTATGCTTTTTTTGTTTGTTTTTGTATAAATGTTTAAGGGTTTTTTTCCAGGTCTACATGGTAAGGACATCAGCTGTAGTATACAAAAGGGTAGAAACCTAATTTTATCATAGCTTGCAGCTCTGTTTTTTGCAGAATACTGGCCACAGTAGATGACGATAAGAAAATGACTCTCTGGTGTATGGTTGCTTTAGTATATATAGGAGTATGGGCTGTGATTCACTCATATTAAGAAGTGTAGGGCCATCAGCATTGATTCCTTGAGTAGCACTGCTGTAGTCAGTTGTAAAACACTTCAGTGTTTCAGCACCTGAAGATGTTATGGTGAAAATACAGAGTCTTTCACTCAATTTAGCAAAGCAGTTGCCAATCTAACTTCAAGCCAAATGAAAGTCTAAAGATTATTGAGCAAGGAAAGTTGATCTTAGACCAGAGATGTCATTAGATAAGCTACAAAAGGTAAAAAGGCAACACGGACCTTCTGGCCTTTTCCAGTCCTGGGTACAGTTTTATTTTGTTCTATTCAAAATTAAATTCTTCAACTAAGCCAGTGTATAATGGGCGGGACTCCACAGAAAGGCATTGTGGTTATTCTATATTTACATCAGTGTCCCTGAGGAGGCTCTCACTGAATCATTTCAAATTCCAGTGTCTGATGTGGAGCAGTCTGACGAATCTAAGTTACACAGACTTTCTGGTCTAGATTCTTCGTTAGTGTGAGTGGTCTAGCTCTGAGTTTTACTACAGGAGATCTGGCTCTTATTGCTGTCTCTTCCATTATTGCCCCCTGCATCTAGATAATAATTAGAATAGATTTTAATCTCAGCTGTGTCAAAATTGATCTGTTGTTTTCAGCAATTTCCACTGGTGCAAGAGAGATGAGAATATTAATTTTATTTATTTAAAACAAATCATCTACAAAATTCAGCTGCTGACCTGCTAGATGCTTTAGTGCCAATGTGCACACTGCAGGGTCTTCCTGCATATTATATCTTCTTGTAGTGCTGTGTTTCCTCATGACAAGAGAGTTCTTTTTCCAGTATCTTTTGTGCTGCATGTGTCATTATCCTCTGGCATTTTTATAATTCTGTAATTTAAAAGGACCTGGTTCTCCATCCTTGACTCTTTCTCTTATAGATCTCGCCTTTAGCAGCTTTCAGAAGATGGCAGCAAGATAGTTGGATCAGAAATAGGGAGCGCTTGGCATATCTACCTTGTTAAAGGCCATTGGAACACTATCTGACTTTGCAAGATGTTGCAGTGTCAGTAATACTCATGGCATCCTTCAGTCAAAAAGTGCATTAAAAGATCTTTTTGATTCCACTAGTTTCCCTGGTAGAGTTTTCTTCATAATGTTTTCTTAGGAATTTCATTTCAGTTCATGTATTGTTCTCATGTAAATTTTGAATAATGAAAATCTTTTGTAAGATAGAAGAAGCTTATCTAATCTCTTTTGAGACTGGCAATAAGTAATGAAGAGTCCCGTGACACTTAGCAGCAGAACATTTTCAAGGAACTAGGTATGTGTTTCCCAGCAGCAGTGATGGGAGTTGTGTGCCAGATCACTGCATGTCCTCTCCGAGTCTGAACCATGGTTATGATCCTGTGTCCCAGTTCATTTAGATGGGATACAGTAGCACAGTTCCCATGAATATAGGATGGAAGATCAGGCCATCAATGGAAATTTCTCCCCAAGATCATTTGCAAAGTCTGGGCCAGAGGTAGCTGAGTTCTCATCTATTCCTGGTTTCCTTTTCCATTCATTAAGGATTCTAATAGGGAAGGTGATCTGTTTTGTCACCTCCCTTACCCTGTTTTAATATTCAGCTAACCCTCTTATGCTTGAGTGTCTGTCACTTCTCCAGAACAAGTGATTCTGGATTCCTGAAGGAAACAATTCTAAAATGGTCTCCCTTTTGGCCAGACTTAGTGTGTAAATGGTGACTTTGGCCTGGATACAGTTACCAACTAGTGGGAATTTCCAGCAGTCTGGACATCACACAAGCATGAGGAATGTAGTGAGAGTATGCTGGGGGATCCAGAAAGCAGATGACCGAGAGGATTCAGAATTATATTAGTGCATCATCCTGACTGAAAATGTAGCATGAATAGAAATGAGAAATCCCTGAGGCAATAGGCAGGGTTGTTATAGGTATTGATTTGTGTTCATGGGTGGCACCTAAATGTAAGGGTTTTGATTCCTCATAATTGTTTCAATACTGCAGGAAGGAAAGGATTATGCTTTTTATTGTTGTCAGGGATTCAGTGCTATTGAATTCATTTTGGTGCCCCTTGGCTATGTGAAATTGACCCCAGAGATGTTAGTTTGCTGTTTCTTCCTGTGCTACAGATTGACATACTACTAATTCTTGGCCATTTTTGTGGCTTAGAAAATTCAGTTCTTTACAGCTACATTTGCCCTTAATCCCTTTACACTTGCCGTTCCATAAGACATTTGTTTGCTGTGGCAAACTCCTGTTCACTTTACAACTGTCTTTGTTAGGCCGTGGTCTTCTCAAGTATATGTGCTGACACACTTGGCTCCAGGACTGCACTGAAGGAAAACTTCGGATACTAGTACTACCCTAGATATCTAGCAAATGTTTCATTTCCTCAGGATACCAGTTATGGTCCCGCCAAATGTTTTCCTGTCCTGTCCAGGGAATTTTCCTCTGGCAAAAATTCAGGGTAACTCTTTATGCAGGAAGGTGACCACAACTAGTACGTATCATTATAAGCTATAACAAATACAAAAACTTTTACATTAATGCATATGTTTTTGGAGTTGTACTGAGCCAAAGCTTTGCATTCAGATAGTCCCTAACTTTTCGGATACTCAAAATTTTATTGTGTTTTCATATGTAAAGTTTTAGACTACTGCAGAAATATGAAAAATGATGACAAAAGGATACTTCACTTCCACGTCCAGATCTCTTCTAGACACCTTAGAGCTAGATGCAATAACATTTAAGTGCTTGGCTCTGAGTGCAATTCAAACTCTAGAGTTAGGGTCTTTATCCAGTACTTAGGAAGTATTAAGGGCAAACTGCAGAATCTTGTTCAGTGGAGTGCTACCTAAAAGTAGCCGAAGGAAGCATTAGAGGCTAATGTTTTAGTGATTCTTCCCTGGATGGGATTTGCTACCAGTAATTATACTGAGACACAGAAAGGATCTTTCCTTCACTGCAGTCATCAGTGTCCCAGAGAATTCCAAATGTGTCAGGTACATTTTACTTTTTATGAAATTGTCAGCTGTTAAAACACATTTTATATTCCCCTGTAGAACTAACCTCTTGGCAACATGAGGTAGGCTTAGCTTCCCCATGCCTTCTGATGATGGAAACATTTCCTGTGTCCCTGCGTTGTCAGACTGTCAAGGGCAGAGCTTTCCATGTGATTATCATTATTGTGATTTAATTATATTTAAAAGCAATTTTTAAATCTTTTACACTCTCTGTCATAATGTTTAGAGTATATCTATACCATACAGCAGTTATTCTTTAAGGCTTCTTAGACCTAGAAAAATCTGTAGAGAAAATATACTGTATAGCAAAATAGATGTTCCGTATTTAACGTTGAACAAATTCTTAGAGCAGCATTGTGATTACTCATGGATGCATGGGGGGGAAGTCGAGAAGGGGTAACACACTTCTCCTCCTGCTTTTTCCTGGATAAGATGATAGAAAGCACCAGGATCTGTATTGTGAAGCACGGAGTCTCACTGGGGCTCCTGCCACTACTTCACGCCACTGTCTGAATGGCGTAGGACTGTGCCTGTAACTCCCCCTACTCCTTTCTGGAGCTAGCAACAGGAGAGTGAAATTCAGGGCCGCAAGTAAGTAGTGGGACACAGCAAGTTTTCCTTGTCATGCCCAGGGAGGTTTGCAAACATGGTATCACCTGCAGTCCCTGCCAAGGGGATCACTCTGTGCACCACTTCTTTACTGGGTGCAGCCATTTTCTGAGCATTTTGTTTTACAAGGCCCGATAACACCAGTGGGGATTTTTCCCCATTCCTTTCAGAGAAACTGGGGCACATTGCAGATGTATGTGCTTGAGCTGCCCCACCACGTAGACTTTGGAGGGCAGGTTACAGCATGCCTGATGCATTTGCTCGCACCTGTGCGTCCGTTCCCGTCTCAGCAGGAGCACCACCTTTGATGAGGGGCTAACTGCCCTGTCTGCTGTGGTGGCAGCCTCAAGGTAAAGGAGGCATGTAAGTGGTGCCTTAGCTGATGTAGAGAAAAAGAATCTACAGTGGAAAAAATAAATACGGGATGTTCTTTTTAGAGATTTCAAAGGGATTTTTTGACTCAAGTAGATTTACCCTTTCTCAGTTGTAAAGTGACATGTAGCTTGTTGCATGCGTGTTTTTGCCCAGCAGTGATTGAATGAAGATTTATTTTGTTTTTAGTCTCCTAATTTTAGGAGTTCTTTTTGAAAGTTCCTAGGACTACATTGGGTAGAGATAATTCTCTTCTCCTACCTCATCTAGCCCAGTTTAAATATTTGCTAACAAAACAGTCTTGTCTTCTGTGGAACTGATAGAGAACTGGTAAATTCCTTATGAAGCTGAAACATGCTGGTCGTCTGCGAGGCTCTGGGGTGGTGCTCTTGCTTGCATTGAAACCAGTCGTAAAATTCCCAGTCTCCATCTCATTTTGGCTTTTCTGTTCCTTTGTAGCAATGGTGTACAAATGGAGATCCCTGCACTGGTCATTCTCAGTGTTGAGAGTTTTCAGAACTGAGTCTATCTTTGGTCTTTATTTGTTTATTTTTAGAAAAATTAATGGAACTCCTGCTGGAAATTTGAAATCCCAGTCTTCTCACTTAAAGCTAACTCTGTGTATTTGAAAGTCTGTCACTGATTTACGTGGCTAACTTGACAATAATAGACAGGTATGAAAGATGGATGAGATTGCCCTCTATTTGCTTAGTGGAATTTTTGCCAGTTTACATGTTTGGAAGGTTAATTCTTGGTTTTTTACACCACTTTGCTATTGTATCTCTAACATTAAACTTCTTCCACAATTCATTCCTAATGGCTGCTTTATTAGCAACCTTTAGATAATAGAATGATTTTCGGTGGAGGACAAGAAACAGGTGAGAAGCTAAACAGAAAATTCTAACCTGTATCTTTCTTACCAAAATGACAGAAATTGGTGTTGCATATAATAGCTTCCTCTGTGGCTCCTGTGTTATGTTTGCTGAATTTACTAGTCCAAACTAAAATGTGCTCTTCTCTGCCCTGCAGATCTAGACTAGTACGAAGGAAAACAAATTGTGTCCCTCTCTCCCCCCTGCTCTTCCCACTTCATAACTACAAGCCCAATTATCTTGTCAAAGAGAAGTTTTTATGAGAAAAAGGTAACATATAACTACAATAACTTTTGAACATAGCTCTTGCCTCAGGATTTCACGGGGCACAAAAGGTCTTATTTTATCTTTAGGCCCTGTGAAAATAGAAGTACCTTGAATAGTGAGCCAGCAAAATCTGAAATTAGATGGGGGGGAAAGATATATTTATTTTATGCATAGTTACATTAATCGGGTTTATCATTTTTCTTTGGAAAGGGCTGTTTTAACAAGAGTAAAATTATATGAATTATAGGTGAAGAGGAAAATGGCAATATTGATTCCATTTGTATTGTCTGGTTTTGTTATTTTTTGCTTGAGTTAGTGATATGTAAGAGATAGTAATGCATGTTTTATCACATGTTAATCTATTTGTTACACTGCAAGTAAGAGGGACTTAGATTTAGGAAAGATGAAGTTGTAGCAAGTACTAAGCCAATGCCTAGGGATTTTTTTTTTAATGATGCAAAACTGCTAGTTTTTGTATAATGACATTATGCAATAATGCAAATAAAATCAGAGAAAATAATGGAGGGACTTAGAAATTCTAATACCTAGAATTTGCAGAACAAATTCATTTTTATTTTTTCCATTCTGTGGGAAAGTTCAATATTACTACTTTTTAAATTCTTACTTAAAAACAGGAAGGAAATGAAAAATTGAATTTTCTGACTTTACATGTATCTCTAAAATGCAACAAATGCCTATTAGGTCACCAGCAAAAGTAATGGATTGCCCTAAGTTGAAACACCTTGAGGCAGAAGAAGATAGATATGAGATCTGTTGTTTTTTTGAAATTCGATGTGGATGAATTGTTGCTTTTTACAATACTGTGTGCTGCATCTCTGTCTTTAACTTGCAACCATCATTCTTGTGTCTAGGTACATCTAATTCTCTGTCTTCTTTTGGGTCTCAAGTGTAAGAATTAAGGTGACCACCTCCCTTTTTACTGACAAAAGCTGCTGTAATAGATGAGTATTTGTAATGGGTGCCAGGAAGAATGACTGGTTTATGGACAGATATTGGAGTAGACAGAAGTATTGATTGTTTTTCATTGTAATAAACATTGCCAGGTATTATCTCAGTATGTACTGTTTACATTAGTAAATAAATAAATCCTCCAGAGCACAATTGTTCCCTATAATGTTTTTTCAAAAGTTTGCTATTGTCTGCTTTTACATGTCTAAAGTGAACTTCCTCTGCTTTCTGTGCAGCTTGAGGAACTAATTAGGATGTGTGCAGCTAACTGTAAAATTCAAATCCTGCTCTAGGTTAAGATACATCCCAGATCTGGACTTGATACAGCATAGGCGATGCCTCTTCACTTTGAGTGCTCTTTCTTCACTTTGGGTAGTCTTTCTTCATCTGAGACCTTCCATCGGAAATGGCTGAGCAGGTTTTTTTCACTGTTGTGTTACTGTGTTTATGGGTAAACACCTTTTCTTGGGAATGTCATGGTAAAGAGCTCATTCCTTGCAAAAACTCTCAGTTTATGGGTCACTCAGCCCACAAAATGATGATTAGATTCCAAGGTATGTGTGGGCACTGAAGATGATGGTAAATGCCAATGCTTGCAAGCCCGACAGGTTAGTTATCAAGTAGGTTATACCACCTCCAAGTTAGGAACTTCTACCCAGAAATTAAGACCCATGAGAGTCCAGATTTGCTGTTCCAGTGGCCCCACAAACAGCACATTAGTGTGCTCCTGTGTTGAGCTCCGGTTTCTAAACTTGGCTACTGCTACTTTTTTCCTTCCAAGTGGCATGACAGTTTCAAGCATGCTTAGGTTTTGAGTTCTCTTTGACTCCTGGTTTAATCAGATTTCCCCACACACACACACTCAAAATTGAGCAAGTTCACAGGTGGTTTTTTGAAGTATAGTCAGTGCCTATAAAACTTCAGGTTAAATGAGAACTAAAATTGCCTCCTGGGCATTCTGAAAATGTTTTCTTTTTATTTTCAGTGAAACCGTATCTCTTGCATTGAAGTAGTGGTTCTGATGGATTAAACCATCTTGAAATTTTTGATTTTGAGTCCTATACTGAACACTGGCTTCCACAAAGATATAGCTTCCCTTGACAAGTTGGCTCATTCTGGAGCCTCCCTAAAACAAGGCTGTGGGTTTAGAAAGATGTAGTGCGTGTTTGGATTCTCTGCCAGTGGATCAGCATTATTGAGCTTATGTTTTCTACATTAAATCATCATTCTCTGTGTGAGATCCTAAGTTTAACTTACATAAGGGATGTGCTTTTCTCCATTTTCTCAGGAGCCTTAGTGGTCATTGTGCCTCTGTTTCTTCCAGTTTACCAATTGAAATTAACTTTCCTGATTTTCTTAGCTACATTTAGAAATTCTTACACGTTTTAGCAGAACTCCGAGCACTTGCTGTGATAGAAGCAAAAACAAGTGGTGTGTGTGTGTGTGTATACACGTTCATAGGTATCCTTTAAAACTTGTAAGACTACCACTTTTTTAATTTTGTGATTTTTGACAAAGACCATCAAACCCCTATTTATTCATTTTTCCTTCACTAGTTTTATTCATTCATTTTCTATTCTTTCTGTTGGCAAAAAGGGAAAAGAAAAAGGAATGAATGAAAAGCAAAGGAGGAGGAAAATGACTGACCTCCTCACCATCTTTTTTCTCAGTGTATACGTGAGCACTTTCTATGTGTCGGAAAACTTCAAAGAGAGTGACTTGCTTCCAAAAATTCCTATGTAAAATAAGGAATGCGTGTCCACTAAAATGCAGTTATATTTTCCATCTCACTTTGCTTTGAATCGTTAAGTACATGTCCAAACAACAGCCACTGAAGGAACAATTTCAAGTTGCATGTGGAACATGGCTCATCAGCTGTGCATTTTTCTTGTTTCTAAGGAATAGAGATCACAAGTGTGAAATGAAACATAACAGGGAGGCACAGGAGTGCAGATCTGAAGGTGGAATTTGCATTGGCTGCACTTCAGCACAGATGGCGGAAAAACTTAAATCTACTCTTGGGTCCTGAGACCTTTACCCCCCGCTTTAGGTTAGCAAACGTGTCTAAGGGAGGAGACTGGAGTACTAATTCCCAAATGATTCTAATGATTCATACTCCCTTCATACTCCTAAAAAGGAGGAGTCATGGGAAATATGCCTAGACGTCCCTATGTTCTTGGATGCTATGGGATGTTTGTTTAGTGCAGTCGTTTTGCTAATCATCAGTTAATCACTCTTATCCCTAATAAAATGAAAAGTGCAACGTAGTCCTCCTTGAGTTTAGTGTTCTGCAAAATGAAATGCCTCATTTGTTCATCTCATCTAGGCAGGGAAAATGTACCAAAGTGATCAAAGTCTGCAGGGTACTCTGTTGATTTTAAGGAGTAACGAGTGCTTTGGCTTGCTTCCTCTTCCTCGGTAATTCTGATGGAAAACCTTTGGTTTATTCTCCTCTTCTCCTGCCCTTCCTATCTCTCAGCTCTGAAGTGATACAGGGGCACACTATAAGGCGTCTTCTGGTTTGGGGGAAGGTTGGGACTGCTGCACTCTTGAAGAACCACTTCACATTTCAGGTAAATGTTGCAACGCCTAGCTGGTGTGAATACAGGTGGTTTGTTTTGTTTCTGTTTGGCAGATAGACATATGCTTTTTTCCCTGCCTGTTCCACGTTTGCATGCACCAGCCTTGTTTTTTCAATGATTGGTTACCAGGATAAGGTGGGAACTGTGTCTCCAGAACCAGTTTGCTTCTTGGCATATCCTCTGTTACTGTGTGCAGTGATGCCAATTAATGCTCATTGAGGCAGTGGATTTGTGATTCTAGTTCTTGGCCTGAAGTGGGTTGAGATTCATTAAAAAAAAAAAACAAAACTCAAATCACAAAGCCACCATGGGAGTTTTATACCTTCTGTGACTATCTCACTTGGGCTAGATTTGAATCAGCAATCAGGAGGTGAATGGTTTTGTTCTTATCCACTGCCAATTTCCTGAACTAACAGAGTCCGAGTGCGTGCATTATAAAACTTTATTTTCCAATTGGATGAATCTATCCTTTAAAAACAGGTTAAAAAATAAAAGACAAAACGTAAAGGAAATTTACCATCCAAAAAATACAGAACAGTGCTCAGGACTTTAAAATATATGTAAACATCAGTTCCTGCCAAGTTAGTCATTACTAAAAGTTAACAACACGGGGGATTGATTGAGAGAATGATTGTTGCTGTAGAATGATGATTTAATAAGAGAAAATCTGATAGATTTGACATGCTACATAAAATGTGAAGAACAGTTATTCTTTGTTAAATTGCAACTTTCGTTTGTACCCCCTTATACCCGTGTTTGTTCTGTGCCTTGCCACAATCTCCTTTTAACTCGTTGTTCTCTTTCATTGCTATAAATCATTAGTATTTGCCACTGTCACACACACATGAACCATTTCCTTCCCCTTCTTGCCATCTCTCACACCTTTGTGTCTGTTTTCCAACATTTACCTATCAACTGTGGTGTTCAGTAGGATCCTGCAAAATGTCCTGCTTCCCATCATGTAAAGATGGCTCCTGAGAACTCAGTTTAATTTCCTCTTTGCGAGTGCTTTCTCCATATGTACCCACTCCTCACTGCTCTGGCTGGCTGTTATTTATCTGTTACTTAGTCCCAACAACATGCTTGGTGCTTTATAAGCCAGAAAATTAAGGCAGTCTCAGCTCAAGGACGTTGTTGTACAGGGCAAACAGATGAAAAAGCCCTTCCATTGTTCCCATCTTTATTGATGAGCTGTACTCTGTGTTTTTGTTTTTCAGTGATAATTTAAGAGAGCATATTTTTAAAATCTGAAATGTCCAGTGCCTTTGTAAAGATCCAGTTGTAAGTGTTGTCAGTGTGTTTGGTCTTCTGTGAAACCTAGTGGATCATGCAGGTCATGCCCAAGTAATAGCAATCACCTTGATCTAAGCTACTGCCATGCCCTTCTACTGCAGATAGGGTGTGCTGATGTCAGTGTTGGTCTAAAAACCATCTTCTGCTTGCCTCAGGAAAAGGTAGGGCTCGCCTTGTTGCTTATACACTATGAATAATAATAATAAAAAAACCTAGGGTCTGATTACAATAAATGAATTCCATAACACCCTTAGCACTATATCTGTTGTCATGCCAAAGAGCATAACATCAAATGACTGAGAACAACAGCAATTCAAAACAACAGCACACAATAGTGTAATCGGATGCTAAGCACATGAAAATAATGGTTTTTTTTTAAAAAAAAAAGTGGAAATGGGACCAGGGACTGGCATCAGGGACAGTGTCAGGAAACTCCAATCAGAGGTATGAGCCTAGTAGAAAGAAAAAGAGAAGAGGGCGGGGGGGGCGAGTTACTTATGAATCAGTACAACTGTGCTTTGTTCTGCATGAGTGTTTTAATAGAGCAAGTGTAATATAAGGATCAGGTGGGCTCGTGGGAATGGAACAAAAGGTTTTGTAAAATTAAAGCAAAATAATTATAGCTCTAGGTGTAGAGTGAGCACACTCCAGCAGTTGATAGCAGGAACCTGCTCAGAATGGAGAAGGGAGGAGGGGGGAAGACACAGTTGGAAGGGTGTTTTTTGTTGTTTTTTGGGTTTTTTTGTTTTTAATATATACATACATACACACATGCACACATACATATGTATATATAAACATATATATTTAAACAAAAGCTTTTAATCAGTGATGGTTGTAAGCAACTTTAAAAGTGATTAATATACCCACACACAAAAATGCATTAAAATGAAAATTTAAGGAATAGTCTCAAATGAATTAATTAACAACAACAAAAATCACAGCAGAACATTGTCTTTCTAGTGGAATGAAGGACTGAAGTCTAAAACAGAGAGGATCCTATGAGATGGGATTCTGAGCTGTGCTCTCTGAAAAAGCCCAACCAGGAATACATACCGAATGCTAGGTACACTGATAAACCAAGTTCAAAGTTTCAGAAGGGGACGTGTGCCACAAGAAAGATTTCAGCAATACATTATGTTGCAAAATCCCCCATGTATGGGGCAAAGGATTCTGCTGTGCTCCCTTGCAGAAGAGCTGTTTCCCACCCTGATATTTCCAGCAGGATGAGAACTGATGAACTCCTTATAATCAATCTAGTTGTTTGATTTTTCCTTCCTTTAGTGTCCATATATAGATGTGCCTAACTACACAAGGATGTTTTCTCTCTAAGCTGTTGATTGTCCTTTAAAGATGTAATTAAAGAGGAGATATCCAAGATCCTGGAGTAGAGAAAGACTGTCAAGTGCTCAGGTGTGCATCTTTCTCTTTCCGTGAATCTTCTGTTAGGACCAAATAGGATCTGCCCTTATTTTGGGTAGTGGTTTCCTAATAAATAAGCTATTTTTAGTTTTATATACATATATAAATATATATATAGAGAGAGAATGAATTTGATCACTAGCCCCATAAGTTCCCCATGGCATCTGCTAGTCAGGATGGGTGGTTTCCTGCTGATGCACTGTTGTATGGAATGTCACAAGGAATGTAAGTACATACTGTGATAAAATGGACAAAAATGATGCTGGAAGAGAAAGGGAGAATGGACCCAAGGAGAGAAACTGGTTTTGTTACAGAACTAGAATTCTTTCCCTCCCGTGGTGGAGACTTTCTGATGGGTGAAATAATCCCCCCCTCCCCACGAGGCGAGAGGCCAGCAGGCTGGAGAGAGCAGCTTTGGTGGTGTCCACAAGCTATAGGAACAGACATAGCTACTACACATGGCTCGTACCTACATGAGGTGAGGCTTTGGCAAGGGAGGGGGGCGATTAGCCCACCTCCCCCCACATCTCCCCTTACCCTGTAGTCAGATTTCCCTTGTTCAGAGTTTGCTCAGGATAATTGTTCGCAGACGATATGTTTTTGTGCTCATACTGTAATCAGAGGCTGTTCTCGCTTGAAGCAGAGCACATCTCTTAGGTGGTGGTTTCTGCCAGAATGTGGAGGCTGAGATCAGACTGAAGCTTTATGAGCTCCATTTGGTGCTTTTTACTTCCGTCTTGTTTCTCTCTCTGCAGGGGATGTGAAGCTAGATTTGTCCTGTTTCCACAGCAGGGTTTTGGTTTATTTTGTTTTTCCATAACGTTTCATTCTGTGGCGCAAATCCAGAGGAGAGTGTGTTGCAGAGATGGATTTGAATGTCAGACAGAAAGAGTTGTGTTTAATAAACTCTTTGTTGTAAATTGTAGAAACTAGAGAGCAGGAGGCCCATTATTAGTACAAACATTCCACAGTTAAATTATCAGCTTAAGTATTTACCCATTAACATCAAGAAAATGAAACAAGGTTACTTTGCTGAAAGGGTTGCTTAGGGGTTATAAGGCTCAACTGAAACTCTTCAGTTATGGGTACTCCTCTCCAAGTCCTGCCACCTTCCGTCTTTTTGTACCTCTGAGAGAGAAATCAATGGTCATGTAATTTACTCTGAAACTGAGTTCCTACATGTCCTTGTTAGAGAATTTGTGGTGATTTGGAAGATCAGTAGTGGTTGTAATAACCCCAAATCCCTCTGTCCCCTAGTTGTTCACTTCTGTATCCTACTCATATACCTGCCTTTGTCTGTCACCTCGGAGGGGGCTGCCCAGTGCAGCTGAGTGAAAGCAGAGGACTAGTTCAGAGACAAAACACTTGACAGGCTTCCAAGAGAAAGAAAAGGTGCTTTAGGAATACACTGCAATACTTTAAGGTGAGAGCCCAATATGCGATTGGTTGAACATATAGCTCCATTATGTACAATGACTGCTGTTTATCTCCTGTGCTCTCCAGCTTTTGAAAAGTCCTGTTTGTATCATAGCATGAGTTACGTATCTGCGTTGATCTCATTTCCAGGTGATTTGTCAACATGAGCCTGTCGTGAAATAAAAGGTCAATAACGGGTCAGGCATTTGACAAGGTAACACCGCACACTGGAAAGGGAGAGGTCAAGTATAGCTAGTCAAATCCCACGTCTTTAGCTGTGCCTCCTGGGTTGTGCATTTTGCTATTTAGGAACAGAGACGCTGTAAAGCGTCAGAGTCATGCTCCCGTTCACAGCAAGGCACAATATGCCAGTCTCTGATGCAGTCCAAGTCCTTGCAACACTATTAAGTCAGAGCATTCAAGTCGCAGATTCTTGGCTTCTTTTGAAATCAGCTCATTTTCTTTCTCGCTGTGGCAATAAATCCGACATACATATGTGCACACACATATATAGATATACTGAAGTTTTTCCAAAACACTGAATTAAAAAAAAGGGGGGGGGGGACAAACGTATGAGTTTTTCTCCTTTTGTCCTTTCATTTTCTAGCAGTAAGCTACTTCATAAGTAGCTTATATTCCAGCTTTATTTTCCTCCATTCATGCTTTGCTAGGAGCAATGCCTAAAGGATTCAAACAGGAACAGTCCTGTATTATATGCTTAATAAAAAAAAAGCGGGATTTCCGCTTTTGCTCAGGAAGAACTGATGCAACACTGCTCTCATTTCCCCTCCTTTCTGTCTATCTCTTTTGGAATTAAACCAGCCATAACATATAGACATCAGTAAAGACTGCTGTCCCCCTGCTCTTTAATCTGATTCTTCTTCTCGTCTGTAGGAGAATAAATTTAGTCTGGCTAGAGAATTTGCACCCTGATTTTCTCGCAAGGCAGATGAAGTTTTTTAGGGGAGGGGCAATGAGGGACAATTTCTGGTCTCATTGAAGTCATTGGCAGTTCTCCAGATGATTTGTTATGAGATTTGGCCTTGAGAAAAAGGATCAGTCACACTCATCTCCTATTTATTCTGAACTAGAATGACCCATATCACTACTCAGTGATGCCTGCCTAGGATACTAGCAGTGAATTTCTGGAAAATGATCAAAAGTTCAAATATATGCAAGAATGCATGAAACCCACTGTCTAAGTGACCAGAGAGAATGCAGCTGGCCACAGCAAAATGCATGATTAAATAGAACCAAATAAAACTGGAAACTTGTTGTGAAAGATCATCTATATCCATTTTCCTATTTGCCTGCAAAACACTGTGTTAGGATGAAGCCTGGAACAGTCACCTCAAACCTAAACTTATGCATATATCTTTCTGCATTCTCTTAATATTTTTTGATTCCAGGGCCCTATAAGTGGTGCAAAACAAAGAAGGTTCTTTTCCAAGTTCCCTTCAATGAACAACCTGGTATTTAGTTTTAGCTTAAGACTTCATATCCTCAGAGAATAGAATCTGCCCCTTTGATCTCTACATCTAATGAATAGATATAAAAATCAATATTTCACAGTAGTTACATGAGATCAGTGGGACCCCGGAGAAGACCCAGGGAGACGAGGAATGAGGGCCTAGCAGCCCCGATCCATTCTCAGCGTTGCTACCGGCTGTTATATAATTCTGGAAGAAAACTATTAGTGAGCCCCAGTAATCCCTGTTTGTGAAAGGAATGTAAGAGTACTTATCTGTCTTTGAAACATGTACTAGGGAAGGAAAAAATAATGCTGAAGAAATAGTCACACCCTCTAACATTAACCTCTAACCATCTTTCATGTTTCTGTGTATGCACAAGTCTGCAGAGTAAATTCACAGGAACCTGATTGTATATGTCTGCATCCCATGCAGAGCCCTTACCTATGGGAAAGGAGTTGATGCAAAACAATATTTAAATCCGAAGGTTCTCCTGTCTTTTGGGGGGAAGAAACAGAATGGAGAGGTAGCAGGTCAAAGAAAATATAAGATTTCATTACAATAGAGCTGTGTCTGCATTTGAAAGCATTTCACTAACGTTGCTATCCAGAGTTTTCCCTTTCAACATTTCTTGTAGGAGTTGAATTTTCCAGTTGGTTTGATTTTGCTGTCAAAAAAGTCAAGCTGATTTTTTTCTTTCCTCTGATTAAGTGAATAAAATGTTAAGAGTAATTAAGCCAAGGAGAGTTTTAAATCTGTTTTTTTTTTCCCCTTAAATCCTAACCTAATAAACAAGCTACTTGTATCTATCTTTACAGGGATATTTTAAAACCACTCTGCTGAAAGTGTAGTGTAAAACCACCAGTTCTCAGTTCAGAGGCAAAAACACTTTGATGACCTTAAAACCTTGTGTGTTAAACTTGCACGTAAAAATCATGTTTGTCATTATTCTTGTTACCTCAAGGTTACTTCAGGGCTAAGGTTTCCTATAGAGATCAAACAGGAGGGCTTTTCCTGCCTTACACATCATCACTTATGCCCAGATTATGCCCTCTGCAAGATTACTAAACAGAAAACTTCCTGGCCTTGAAGCTGGAGGGAGGATTGTTTGGTGTTTTTAAGGCTCTGATCAGCAGACCAAGAGAAATCTGTGGGTTTTCTCTCATCTCTGGCTTGTAACCTTGGATAAATCAATATATTTGTGCCAATATATTTGTGCCAACATTCCCATCTGTAGAAGGAAGGGGATACTCTTTCCCTACTGCATAGGTCCTTTGAAGATAAACTTGCTCTCTGAAACTGATAATGAGCACCAGACAATATTTGGGAGGGATATTTTTCTCCCAGGGCATGGTCCCAGAGATCTATCCGGAAATCTTCCATACTTCAGGGCAATCGCACAGGGCCCCTGTGCTGGGTCCTGAGCGCACCTTGTCAGCAGCTGCCTCAGTAAATATCCCTCTGTCCCTCCACCATTGAATAGGGATGGTGAGAGGTAAGAGACTTCCACATGCTACTGCTCACGCTTGAAGGCTGCCATGGGTCAGCTTGCCCAGCCCGACTAGTTTGGAGGTTTTGATCCCTTTTACAGGGGGTGAGTGGTTGCTTTAAAGCTATACTGTTCCAACTTTTCTGTAATTTGTTATCTGGAAGTGATCCTGATGCACTTCTTTTTTAAATGTTTTGCTGAAGCCTTATTCACCTGGGCTGATCATGCGCACCCCAGATAAGAAAACAGGACAAGCAGGGTTCCAGTTGCACCCATCTGCTGCAGTCTAGAACAGTTATATTCACCATTCATTGGCAGAAAGTAATTCCGATTTATGTGGCATGTAAATTGTACGTTATTCATCTGATAGGATAAGGTGTTGGGGTTTTTTTTCACTATCCTGGTGGACTTTTAAACCTGACCTGAAAATAAGTGTGCTGCACAAACAGCAACTGGAGATGTACAAAACTAAAAATTCTCTTGAGAAATATCGGAAGCTCGAACTGTGCATCAGTAAAATCAACTTAGCACCTGGAAAGTTTGTTAAAATCCCTTCAGAATGGTTCCTCAACAAAAATTCCTAGTCAGCTCTTCTCCAGCAGATTCCAACAGAGAAGGAAAACAAACCCCAATAAAAAGTCAAGCAAACTCAAACCCCTTATCTCACCACTGTGCGGAAATGAACAATTAATGAGTGCAGCCTCTTCACTAATACCCTAAATTCCTTTGTCGTTTAGTAATAGCCTATGCAAGCTATGCCTCCACACCTGACTTGAATCATATCACATTGTCACATTGTGGAATAATCCATTGTTGAATGTGTACAGAATATGGACAATAAGGTTTACGTAGAGAAAAATTCACTTTGTTGTAGAGAGAAGAATAAAAAAAAAAAGTCCATATGCCATGCTAGGACTGAGTGATATGTCACTACATAATTTTATAGCTTCCTGACACTTATTCAGATGCAATCACTGCTCTAAACACAGCGTTTCCCCATATCCCCCAGTCATCATCTGGACTTTTGGTAGCATTTGCTTTCTGCTTTACTGTTTGCAGTTGATTTTCAGACTGAGCACTTGAGATCAATCAGATACCCATTTTGAAAAGCTCAGTGATGGAATTGGATTTTAATGTCTGCTAATTGGAAGCAGTGACAGCGTTCATCTCCTCCAAGGCCCTTATCCCGAGATGTGCCTTGCTGCTGTGGACCTGTGCGTCTGCGAGGAGCCTGCCTGGCTTCTAGGAATAGTTATAAGAGCTGGGGCCCGATCTTGCCCTCAGGAATTTTAATGTAAAGCTTTCCATATCAAGCCATCTCTTATTAATAAAATATTCAGTCTTCCTTAAGGCATCACTGCCTTGGGTCAGATTTGGGTCACAGTCATACCTTTACACATTCAGTGTTAATAGTATTGATTTTAGTAGAGGTAGCTTAGGCTTGTGTCAGTGCTACTGATCAAAAGCTGGTATGTTGCTTTCAGTTGGAATTTACCTGGAGAAAGACAGAACATTTAGCAGCTGAATTTTAACTGTCTGAATCAACTGAATCGTGTATATAGCCTGCTTAGTGTACTTAAACATGGGCTTAATTTGTTGGATATTTTTCTGTTTTCCTCAAAATTAACATTTTCTTAGTTTACTGTTCTGAGTTCTGCTTTCCTCCTCTGTAGTAGTTAAAAATGCTCAGATGTAGCTCGGATGCCGTAGTGATAATCATGGTGATGTGCATTATGTAGATAGATGCTGAGAGTCAATTCAGTGGGGAGATGCGATGGAGATGGTAGAACCGCAAGCCTTTGTGGTACAAAAAAAGCACCGAGACACTTTGAGAGAGATTTTTCTTACCAGAAAACAGAATGTTTGTCCAGCTTCTGAAAATAAAAGTACCTTTGAAACGGAAAACAAAATTTGCATGGTAGGAGATGCTAACAGAGAGACAACCCCCACCCCCACCCCGCAACAGAAATCCGGGGTTAAAAAAGTTACAGTAACCATGTACCCATTTTCTGTCAGTTGAATTTGGAAGGGATTCTTACCAAAACATGGGCATTGAAACACAGGGCCACGCTCAGCACAGCTGATAAACCATCGTGCCACAGCACCACTTGCTCCCCAGGCCATGTGTGTGGGGGGGGGCTGACGGCTGCACTTTACTGTCAGCCCTCAGGGGACGAATGGGAGAGACGGCAGCAGATCAGAGTGTCTGAAGTCTGAGAAGTGACAGCATTTTGCACTAAAGGCAGCTGCATGAGGTTACCTGAGGACAATGTCTGGCTCTACTAGCTGATCGCTTAGAGCATTAAAAAAAAAAAATCCGGTTAATGGGGGCACCTCCTAAGCAAACCAGATATCCCTTTTACCATGCAGTCCCTGTTGAGAAGAGTATAATTTTACATTAATTACACTGGATAAGTAAGAATTTGTTATGTTCTGACTTGATCCAGTAAATTCCCATTTAACCCAGTTGTCCATATTAAGTGTGTCAGCTCTTCTTTCAAAAGCTCTGCTATGCAAAGACAAATTAGTATATTAATGTGAAAACACGTAATTTAAGACAACAAAAATTAGGAAGCCCTTATCCATTTTTTTCAGCAAGAATTATTTTTTACAGATTGTTACAAAGAATTGTGATTGCTTACAGTTGTTTGTAAAAATCAAATTTATTTTTCTCATACTGTTTATTTTTCACTTCTAAGCATTAACAACAGAATTATGCTTGTCAGTTTCATTTTATTTAATGTAGTTTCATTTTGTTTAAGGTTGATTTAAAGTTTCATTTTCAGATTCTCATATAAATATTGAAGAAAATTTGACCTGAAAGTACCTCCTAAGACTGATCGAGTCTTCTCTGCCCTCTCCTTAAATTATAGATAGCATATACTAGACAATAGTCAGATTTGATTGTGAATTGCTTTGTTTATGTCAGATTAAGTCAAAGCCTAAGGGAAAACAGTTAGTTTATTTTACGTGTAATTAGTATGTAATTCTGTTCAGCCCAAATTGACTCTATTTTCAAAGACCTCCCCTCACAAATGGGCCTTGGACTGAAGGCCCACTGCTTTCTTACTGAAACCAATGAAAACTGTGTTGTTAATGTCAAAGGATGCATGAGGGGCCTTGGCTAGGCCCTGAAAATTCTATCTTGTTTTGAAGGCACTTTTATAGCTAGGTCTGTCACCCACCAGACGTACTTTTGTGTGCCATGTTTTCAGAGTTTTCACACTCATCAGTTTTAGGGAAGGAAACGTCAGTATAATCCTAGTTATTCTTTTTACCTATCACAGGGCATTTGTTTCCTCATCCTTCTTCTGTATCACTTCCGTAGAATGATCTCTTAATTGTAGAAGGTGGTCAGTACCCTTACAAAGTTCACAGATCTCGCTCTGCTATGGTACTTTTTGGCAGCTGGGTTTGGGGAGGAAAGTTAAATAATTTCTAACATGAAATAACAGTCAGCTTGGGCATATGGCAAAAGATAAATGTGTACAAGAATCCCAAAGATGTCTGGATTGTTTAAGAACATGTTTTTAACTTGTCTGCTTTTTAGCAGCTGATATGTGGGATATACATAAAATAAATGCATTTTATTAGAGATGTTTGATACCTCTGGTGCTGTTCACAATCAGAATGTGATATTTTAAAATGCATAATCATATGTGAGGAATTATTGTTGCATTTTATCATCCTGTGACTTGAATTTGTGGAAATTCTATGGTTTCTACAATATCACCCCGTCATACGAAGTGTATGCAGCACTTCTCAGTACAGTAGGATGTCCATGACGTGACGTTAATCTTCACTATTTTGGCACACGAGTTGCTCTTACCCATGTAAGGAGTAGCCATACCCAACATGATTTTGACAGCTGATCTATTTCTATCCTAAGATGGTAATGACTGATCTAAAACAAATTCTTTACTGTACCATTCAATCCCAGGTGGGTCATTTTTTCTTCTACTCACTATAAGGGGCATTCCTGTTTTGTATTTCAAAACCTAGATTTTGATTTAGCAATTAATGTGGGTGATTCAAGTCAATTCTGCTGTATTTTATTAATTTTTGCCAAATATAGTATTTCTCTGCCTACTGTTGATTGAGCGGAATGGAGCTTGCCTACACAAAATTTCTTAGGAAATACAATTTGCACATCCAGATTTCTAACTACACCCACTCTCCCCATTATTGCAAGGTGTTAATCTAGTTGTATGATGCTGCCTGCACAGATGCATAGCCTCTTTAAAAATAGGTTATGTGCCTAAATCCTTGAGAGAGAACTTGAATACTGAATTTTTTGAGGTCTGCATGCTCCCTGAGTATTTAGGCCTTGTGGTTACTCAGAGTTTTTGTGAAGGTATTTCCATGTTTTTAGAAGGTGCTTTTAATAAGTAATTTAATCTTAAATAACAACTGAGTTCTTTTGCAGAAAAAGCAACTACTGATTTCAAAAGTAGTTTTAAATTTACACATATCTATTTTAGCAATACTTTTGATCTGAGCAGTTCTCTTCCAGAAATCTACCCCGGAGAAAATGTTTTCAACCAGGTTAAAATGGAGGCAAGATAGAAAAAATGCTTGCTGTATCTTGACTGCAACAGTGCTAATGAGCTCTGCTCTAATACATGGAGGAACATATGGCCCCCATCTGAATACAAACTGGACACAAAGCAGTAATTCAGCTAAGATGTCCTGAATATTGTAAACCCGGTGAATGTGGTTGGAGGTGTTTATAAACCGTGGCTGAATCCCACAGACTGACTCACTGCCTTCTAATGTCCTGGGCTCAAGGTGCTATTTGTAAGAGTATAGAAAATGGCCAGTAGAGGGAATTCTTAATTAATGCTAACGAAATAGCTAACTGAAGGTTGGCAGAGTTGGAAAGTGATTGGTGAAAACGCTATGTTATGAAGAAAAGACTTCTTGTGCTCATGAGGCAGCAAGAGGCGGATTATGGAGAGGGCGAGTTAGGAGGAGAAAAATCACAGGACAAGCAAATTGAATATTTACTGGCAAATAATTGCTCTCTTAAACTATGGCAGTCTTCCTAAATTCTTGGCATTCCTGAGCACTCAAAACATTAAAAAAAAAAAAAAAAAAAAAAAAAAAAAGAGCCTCCTTACAAATTAGATGTAAAAAACCCTCAAAGGCTGATGTTACAGACTTGTGCAGGTAAGAACGTGTGTATTCCTGCATATTTTTCTTCTGAAGCTTTAGATTGTTCCGTTGTTTATAGGAATGCTGCTTTTTTCTGTTTCCAGGAGAAAACTGATATTTTGGTCTCACAGTTATATTTGGTCTAAAAGTTGGTGACGTGTAGATACTCTTCTAGATTGTAGCATATGCTTTTGTATCGGCACAGAAATGTCCATGTACAAGAAAACAAAGTGAGCTTTTCGGAGAAAGTATATGGCACAATTTTATGAAGTACCTATAATTAAAAAGCTACATGGTAGCTTAATGTGAGGCAGAAACATCTGCCTCTATATACTTGCATTTCAAGATAGTCTAATTTCACTAGAGGAAAGTTTGTCAGATTCTGCAGGGACGGAGCTTTTTCCGAGTAACTTTTTGCCTGCATCTGTAGTTCTTCTATAGCCTGACTCCCCAAGGAAATGAGATTTCTGGGAACCCACTCTGTTTGCTCCTGTATGCAATTTGCATACCTGTTTCCTATTCCTTTAATTTTTGAATTTGGCCACTTTCAACCAAGTTTGATGGATAAAAGTCTCTAAGATACCTAGACATCCACAAGTTCTGTGTAAATAGGCAGCTGATTAAAGGAGAAAATCTTTTAATGACCCCACTAAGGGAGAGGCAGCCTCACGATTTCACCCAAAATTATACACCAGGGACCCCCACATGGGCAGAAATCCATGAGAAAGCAGGCTCCATTCACTGCCTGTGAATTGGCTCAAATTCACTGAGAATTTGTTTTTTGTTTATTCCACATGTAAATTTATTTTGTAATAGTAAAAAAGCATGTTAGGTCTTGGAGATCGATGGGTAGTTAAGAGGACTGTGCCTTAAAATGTGATTCCTATTCGTATCTTAATCATTGAATGAGGTAAGTAGAGAAGGCTAGTGGTGCCTGTAGATGTTGCAAAGATCTGCTTCAAAGTGGATAGAATGTATACTTCAATATGTATGGTATATCAAGACTTTGTGTTTAAAAGGATAGCATTAGCATTTTTTGTCAAACCTACAAAATATTCTTCTTGCTCTCTGGCCCCTCTTCATCAGGTGCATGAAAAGGAATGGCCAGAACAATACCCCTTTTCACAAGTAAACAAGAACAGCATGTATCTCTGAAGAGCAGAAATGCCCCTTTGATTTTACAGGGATTTTATTTCGGTTGTAACACCAACATGGGGTGTCCAAGCTGAACATTAATTTGATGAACTTACATGCTGTTCAGGACCACTCTAGAAAGCCACAGAGTAAGCATCACAGGACATGGTATCAGGTCCTTCAGAAAAGATGCTACAGTCCCAGTAAAGCATAACGATGATTTAACCTTTCCTGCAGGGGAAGTTTCTCCTGAATAGGTATCAAATTGAAGTTGGCTTGTGCCTGGAAGCTTGGGCAGTTTTCAGTCCTCATACTGTATTGTACTATAACTGTGGATATTGTGTTTATTCAGTAGTATGCTATTTCTATAACTATAATATATTTAATCATTATTATAATGATGATGATGATGATGATTATTATTATTATTATTATTATTACGGCAATAATTAGTCCTTTTTAAACTCTCCTAAACTCTTGGCCCTTCTGATGTCTTGGGTACAGAGTACTGCAAGTTAATTATATAGTATGTGAATGAAAAATAGTAATCCTTTTATTGATTTTAATGTTCTGCCTTTTAGTTTTAATGACTGTCCCCTCTTTTCTTGGGAAGTCAGATTTATTTTATTTTCTCTGTGCAGTTACATTTATATCACTTCTACTACATTCAGTCTTACTCATTTTCCCTGTCAATTTGAAGCTCTCTAAACTTTTCGCATATGGAGAGCTCTTGAGGACTTTAATGAGTCTTTGTACTCTCTGAACCCTTTTTGTTTCTTCTATATCCTGTTTGAGACAGGGTGATCAGGGTTGACTTCAAAATCCAAAGTGGTGGTGTAACACCACGTTATGTAACAGCATTATGGTATTCTCAAAAGTATTTCCTTTGGTCCAGCTGGCTGTATGAGGCATGGAACAATCCACAAAATCGCTGTTTCTTTTTCTTGAGTTGGGTGCCGTCAACTTATCGTGCCTTGGTAGATGAAAGCAGTGCAAATTATTTCTTTATTTATGATAATAGGAAAGGCTGACTACAGAATGCTTTGGAAGGGTTTTCAAAGTCAAGGGAGAAATGTGTGGAGAAGAACCATTGTACCTTGCATGCCATTAACTGGAAGGTTTCCATAAGACAGTGATGGCTGAAATCAGAAGGAAGTACAGCTTGTTGTGTGGCTTCTAGACCATCTGCAAGTGACTTGCAAGAGATGAGAGGATGCCAGGCAAACACACAAAAGTGATATAATGGAAGTATGAATCAGTCATTGGTCTACCCTTACTGGAAAAAACAGGCAAAGTCTGGGGCTGTTCCTCGTGTGGCACTATGATACTTCATTCATTTGAAAGATACGAATTTCAGGCACTAATTCAAGACCAGCAGTCACATTAAAATGTCTGAAACAGCCTTTTTTTTCAATTTAGATTGTCAAATTTTATCTTTTTATTTCTGCAGATATATAGGTGCATGTTATAAAAATATGTAATAACGAGTCTCTGGGTCCAAAGTCAAGCATATCGAGTTGACTTTTGCTGGAAGCAAGTGAGTTTTATTCCCATTCCTTTTCTGTCACTTGACCCCTTTTTTCCCTTCTTTTCCTCCTCCTTTTGCCCCTCCCTTCCCTACACACGGAATTTTCTTCCTTTCTTCCTTAGTAAAAAATCTGACTGGCCCAGTATATTTTACTACAGTGTAAATGATCACTTTCAGTATTAAGGTGATAAAACATACTTTACTGCCTTCTCACTTGCCCAAGAAATAACAAATAGGTTTTGAAAAGCAGATGGCTGAATGGAGAGCCCAGAGGTATCACAGAGCTAACAGGTGCAGCTCTCTCTTCAGATGCCATAATGCAAAGAAATCGTTATTTCCCAGACAGATCAGAAAAAAGGAAAAACAGTGAAAAGATGGACTTAAAGAGTCCAAATACGTATATTTTAAAATTGCATTTATGGTAGATAATGCAGGAAGTGCATTCATACACTGAAAGTAGCCAGCCACTGCTAAGAACAAGGTTAGCTTCATGGCTAAAGCAGAGTGTTGAAGGTTAGAGACTTGCGTTGAATTCTGGTGCGGTCATTGACTAGTGTAATTTGCACAACTCTCTTTATGTCTGTTATTATTCCTCCTCTCCCCACCCACCCCCCAAAAAAGCAGAACACTAGCTGAGAAATAACTAATGTATGCTTCTCCAGATCATTGTGAACCTTGCATAGGAAAAGACAGGGAAAAAAACAGAAGAAAAAGTGTATTACCAGCAAAACTAAATACTAAGGCAATGCAAAACACATTTCCGAAATGTGTAGAATAAACTGTTTAATATCTGAAGAGATCCTCAAGCAAAACAACACATGTAAGTCCTTGGTAAAGAAGGAAAAATCACACCACTACCATTACATCTTTCGAGTCCCATCTTACAGGTTTAATATGGGGCTGTCAGAATTGATTGACGACATTCCAGTGGTTAAAGACTTACATCTGTACTTCTTCAGTTCTTCACATTTTGATAGTGCTTGGCTTCTGTGAGCTATTGATAATTTGGGGTGCAATTTATTCAAATTTTTGTTCACACTACCATAAATCCCAACTCAGAATGAAAATGGCCAGAGAATATAAATGTTTCATTATTAATGAAGTCATTAGACCCTAATTTTGTGTTTTTAAGCTTGAGTTGTCCCATTGAAATCCCTGGCATGTGCTTAATGAATCAGGGCCATAGTGCAGGGCTGAGAGCTCTTCATTGTCATAGGTGCCAGGGGACCTCTTAAACACATGTGAGCTGAGGATAGCAGAGGACTTCGAAGTGGTATCTCCTTTTTCTGGAGATGAGAACGGTTATCCTTGCAGAAGCAAAGTAATTTATACAAGGCCACAAAATGACTCTCTTAATGGCTTGAGGTAAAAACAAACAAATAAGCAAGCAAGCAAGCAGAGACCCTAACTAATCTTCCCATCTGAGTACTAGAGCACAGGATGTCTAATTTAGGGCAAAATAAAGGTGAAGAAAACCAAAAGTACAGCTAACCAGAGTTTTAGCTGGTAGTGAGAACAGAGGAATGGACAAATGACGAACATGGTCCTCACTGCCCACATATTAAATATCAAAGCCTTTAAATTCTGGTTTGCAAGAAAAGTGCTTATTTAATCCCATTAGAAAACAAACTCATAATAATTGTAGTCACATAATAAAAAGCAATGAGTGCAGGAATGAGAGGGTATTACAGATCAATAATTTTATGCAAACATTTTTCTAGGACAAAGTCATGGAGTCTGGTGTGTTGTATACATAACTTCTCCATAAAAAGAAATTTCCATTAGTCATCAGATTGGAACAAAGTTTATAAAAGTTGGAAAAACAAGTCATAGAGCTATAAAACATTTTGAAAAGTTAAAAGAAGAATAGAATGGAAAACTTGGTGAGCTGTTGAAAGAAGCAGGAAGTAACAGATGGGGAGATTTTTTTCTGCTTTTGTTTAAAAGATGGAGTCTTGATGGAAAGTTAAGGTGGGAGAATACTATAGCCAACTGCGAATATATGATACTGTTAGAGAAAAGATTGCTCTCCTGTTCCTATTTTCAGGCAAATTGGCTTAGTGGTCCTGGTCCGTCAGTTCCACACAATTATCAAGTGAAGTGAAGGAGATCTCCCTTAGCAGTAAGTAGTAATGAGGCTTTAGCATTTCTTTGCACGTAGCTGTGAGAAAGTGACCTCTCTCACTGGAAAGCTCACCTTTTCATTATGAAGGTGTTACTTCTTTTCTGCATATTTAAAGCATTGCCCAGGTTACTACAAGATCCCTTCACTCTCCAGCAACAGAAAATTCGCACTAACAGAAGTTCCCGAGAGCTTCTTTAGCCTTGGATGGGAAAGATGGTGAGCCACAGAAGTTTCAGTGTACAGTGTATGGTGGCAGGAGCTTTGAGGGAGAGCAAAAGAATGGATACATTTAGGATTATACTCAGGATATTACATAAATGACGCAAAAAAGCCAGGAAAATGCCATGATCACTTCCTAATAGAGAGATGTCAGTGACAGAAGAGCTACTGTCCAAAGCTGCTTGAGTTTTGACAGCCTTGTGGGGTGACATCTGAAATGTAAATAACTGTAAGGCTGTGACGGTGGCCTTTTATGAAGGCATTTGTTCTTGCTGTGATGTTTTTTTCTCTCATACTTGTTCACCTATTCTCCTGTGACACAGAATTGATGTGAAGTCCTGGGATTCCAACAGGAATGGGAATCAGATAGGCAAAATGGGCACTGCTGCAAGGGACTGATTGCCCAGTGCTGATGGAAGTAAAGAGCACGGTGGTGTGAGTCAGTCCTCACAAAACAACACTTGAAATGAGATGGATAAAAGGCAGTCAAGTACAGGGGCTGTAAGCGCTCTGAAGAGGTGGTACTATGTGGCAGGTTTACCTGGGATTTTTGTGCTGGCAAGAGGACAAGTTTGGGGGAAGGAAGACTTAATGATCAAACAGTATAGCTCAAAGCAGTGCTAGTTTTATGTGTGTGAATGAATGATAGGCAGTGGTGAAACGGAATACAGCAGAATCCTAAACCGATAGATTGTGATTGGCCAAATTATAGCTGGATTTATGCTCTCTGCAGCTATAGCTCAGATGATTGGGCTGTGCTTTTTTTTTTTTCCTCACCATTTTCCCAGTTTATTTTGTGGTATGTATCATTCCTATAATTGTGTTCTTTGTTGTTTCTCTCCTGACATGTTAAATCCCACAACACAGTCTAGTCTTGATGTTTTCTTTCTCTTTCAAAGTGTCCCAAGAGAGAGAAGCAAGGAAGGTAGATGTATTTGACTTGGGAAAATGAGTTGATGCCAGTTGCAAAGGAAATAAAATATATCAGAGGGGTCTGCTGGGGGGTGGGAAGTGAAAATATTGCTCATTTGTAACAAAAGATCGCCTTGAAGACTGCTTCAGCTTGATCAGTCTGAAACCCATCTCTCACTGTTTCAATTACAAAGGCTTTTATGTTCCTGTTTCTTTTGGAACAGTACTTCATCTATTTTGAAATAAATCCAAGGCACCCCAAATGTACAGTTTGTTTTCAGGCCCAGTGCATGCGGGCTATGCATTGGGATCACATTATAGAGGGGTTAGAATATGCGTTATGAGGGCATGTGCTAGGATAGCCAAGGATGCAGCTTGTGACCAGCCCCATAGTGGTCGAGGAGACCCTGGCTTTTGCTGGTGAGATGTATGTTACTTCTGCAGGGACTTCGAATGTAGAGATATTTAAATAGTGCAATCTTAATGGCAGTGCAGGGCTCCAGCTTCTCCTCCGCTCTGGGGAAGCTCTGCAATATGCCTGGCATGCTGGAGGACAAGCGGTCAAGCCATGCCTTGAGCACAGGACCATGGGATGGGGGAGAAGCTGAAGCGCTCTGCTGCACAGGGCAGGAGCGGATTTAGGCACCAGGATGGGTGGCCACAAGGCTGGAATCAGATGAGGGAATCTCAGCCTGAACATGTGAAACCTGCTAGATCTTTATTTTCCATAGGGCTCATTTGGTCGGTATGTAGGAGGCAGGGCTTGAGGGCCTGTATTATGCATGAAGACAGAACAGTAATCATATGATCCCTTCTGGCTTTCAAAACTGTAACTTTTTCAGGGCTAATCATTCCTTTAGAGGATCTCCATCTGGGAATGTTCACTGGAGTTGATCGTTACAGAGCGTTACTGTGTTAATTCAAGCTCTCCGTGAACAACAGCTCAATATCCTTCCCCAAACTCCCCATGGCTTCCTGTCCTCACGACCCAGCTTTCTGGTGTGTTTGTTCGTTCTCTGCTCCCAAGGTATCCTTGATCTCTTTGGAGCTTCTATGCCCATTTTTCGGTTTGCAACAGAAAACTTTTTCAGTGCGTACCTGTGGAGCTCAGTACTACCTTCTCTTTTAGATATTAATAGTTTAACCTAGCTTTAAAATAGCGCTCCGTTACTGATATGTAGAAAGAAACTAAATGGACAGTCTAGAAGAGAAAAATGCAATCCTTAAATTAATGGTAGTCATCCCTGGTAGTATCCTTGATGGTATGTTTTTAAAGTTCAGCTTTTTTTTTTTTTAGCATGTTTATCTATTTGCATCAACTACTGATTTTTTTTTTCAGTTTAGAAATCTTTCAGGTTTTTGCAATTTTTATTCTCCAATTAAGCTTTTAAAAGATTTTTTTTTTCAAAGTGAAAGCAACCATCATGTAAGATTAACTCAAGTGAGCTGCAGCCAGCGGGTGATTTCTTTCTGCTGCAAATGGGCTTTGTGTTTCGCATGGACTAACCACTGTGGACTGCAGCAACTCTGGTAACAATCCCCTGATTCCAGAAAAACATGAGTGAAGGTGACAGGGGAGTTCACATTGGTGGATTACAGATATGGGAAGATGCTTCATTTTTAAGAGGCCACTCTCCTCCTCCCACGTTAACTTTAAACCCTCCGGTTTTAGGCAAGTTTGACTGAAGGATAGAGACTGCAAGGCAGCTACATTCCTACAGGTTTTATGAAAACCAGAAATAGGGGAGAGGCAGAAATTACTGCTGGGCTGCAGGAGAGGCTGCGGTGTGTGCTCCAGAGATGCGCAAGGCCAGCTGGGCCAGGCAGCATGCACGTGTCCTCTCCCTGGCTCCTGAGCGCTCCTCGGTGCCCCGCCACTAGGGAGGGGGTGGGAGCTGGAGGTGCTGGCAGTGTTGGCCAGAGGTAGCTAAAAAAGCCGGTGGGAGGAAGAAGTGCAGTGGGGGAGGGCAGCAGCGTGACCTGGAAACCCGGTGATAGCGTGGCAGGGTTGTTGCAGAGGGGGAGAAGCCAAATCCAAAGGAAGCCAAGCCTGCTGCTTCTGATACTTGCAGGATGACCCCTTTAATGCAGATAGCCTCTTGTCTATCACTACACCCAGAGATATTTTAAAAATGAAGCATTGCTTTGAGGTTAAAGACTAGAACTGGAAGGAAAAAGACGCAAGTTCTGTTCTTCCGACACTATGTGTGAACTCAGGAAACTGATTATAACTTCTGTGTCTCAAATGCTTTATGTCTGAGGGAATAATAAAAATATATATTTGCTTCAGAGGGGAGCTGAGATACTTCATCCGTTTCAAAATCGTTTTTCTCTTTTAGGAGATGGATGTTTTACCTATTTCCATGAAAAATTGTAAATGTTTCAGAAACAATTAATGAAGCTTCCTGACAGCCTCTTGGGTGAGGAAATATGATTGCTGTGGGAAAACTGAGGCAAAAATCTGTCATGTGAATATTTTATTTTAATAGTTAATGAACAGGGAAAAAGAAAGTATTACTGTAAAACACATGAGCAAGATTGTGGAACACTTTGGCAGAGAAAGGTACTGGAATAAATTCTATCTTGATTGGCACCTCTTGAAGGTCAAAGTGTCTACCCAGTGTATAAGTCAGAATTAAATTTGGCTCATGGTGTATATATAATCAGAACCTCTTAGTATACATAATTTCAAAGTACACATACTGCATAAGGCAGTCTTGTATAATAGAAGTAAATACTTTGTACAGTGACTGCATAGAAAGATAAACTTCCTCTGGTTTCACATCAGCAAGAATACCATCACTTTTTACATGAAGACCTCAAAGTTTTTTGTAAACAATACCTAATCCCTAGATAGCACGCCTCTTCAGTAGATCTCAAAAGAACTTGATCAAAATATACTGAACCATTTCAGTGTGTTTGTATTGTATATAATTAGCATTTCCTATTTAGTTATTTGGAAATAGAGACCCAGAGAAATGAAGCAGGCCACACAGCAAATAAAGTGGCAATTGAGGAAGAAAAGCCAGATGCCCTGACCTTTTCCTCTCTGTTTAAATCAGCAGATCCTTAGTCCTTGGAAGCACGCAGATGTCCTTACAATTCAAGCTGGTTTCGGTTCTTGCAGAATGTGTTACTTCAGAGGACCCAGTTGTTTTGACCCTTTCACCATCCCAAGACTGAGGTCTTCAAATCATAGGTAGAGTCACTTCTCTGCTAGGACAAACCTGCCTTTTTCCTGCTATGGTAGATTTTAGACTGAACACATAGCAAGTAACATTTTAAACTGCATTTACATTATGCTACTGGCAAATTATAATTATGTAAATATGTATGTAGCAGTATACACTGAATAGTTAACTATAATATCTGTGGCAGTCACTTTCCTCCATTAGACTTCTACACCATCCGTTCAGTGTGTAACTGCATCTGTAAGTAAGTCAAGCGTATTAAAAAAGAAGAACGAAAGAGAAGCTTCAGCTGATAGTTGAAAAATTTATGGTGAGAAAAGACAGGACCACCCATAAGCATCAGGTACACACTGACACTGAATGATTAGCTTAGATTTTTTGGGGGGTTAGGGTAAGCTTTTCAAAAGTGCTCAGCAGTGACTATATTTTATACCCACTGAAGTAAATGGAAACTTTACGCTTCAGTTGGAGGAAGCTAATACTGAATATTGTGAAAATCTCACCCCTAAATAAAAACAGGTTCATATGAAAGTTAAAAAAAAACTGAATAGCCCATAGCCATCTCTGCTTTCGCGGTTTTGAAACAGATGAGGGAAGACCATGAAAGGAAATGGCCGTTACTTCATATCCAAGGAGAGCTGGTGCTTTCCAGCACGCTGTTCTTATTTCTAAATAGCTGTTTCCTTAATCGTCCTGCAGCCCAGCTCATCTGTGCACCCAAAGGGTTTTGCCTCTGGCCTTTTTAGATCCGTGAAGTTATCAAGTATATTAGACAAGGACCCTTTTCTCTTTCCACTTGCCCATGCCATTCCTAACTTGCAACACAAATAGAAATTGAAAGCTAATTCTGTGAGGTTTCTCCAGGAGAGGAAAGTGGGTGAGGGGAGCACTGCCTAGTAGTCTGAGCTCAGGAATGACAGACTGGTCTCTGGGATTAATTCCCCAGCTGTGTCATGAGTTTTAGACTGCTCAGTCCCTCTCCCTGGGCAATGCTCTTCAGTTCAGAAGTACCTAGATAGCGTATATAGCTGATCCCTGATAATGCAGTAGTGTTAGTTGTTACACGTAAGAGCTATCCTTCATAGTGTGTAAAATGGTTCATAGTGGTTCTGTGGTTCATAGTGTGTAAAATGGCTGCAGTTTTCTCTGCCACTCAAAATCTGAATGGTCCTTTATTTTGAAGAAGATGGGGAACTCGCTTGCTAGCAATGTTAGTAGCAGAAGTATGTGGACTGTCCACTTCCATTGTGGTCATGCTGGAGGCTGGATTTAGGAAAAGCTATGTAGCAGAAGCAGGCTTAAGACAGAGAAGATCTGGCTACCAACCGATCTTTACTCTTTAGAAATAGGCATTTGCATTCTTTGGATCCCCAAGTTGTAAATCATGAGGGAGAATCGTCATTCTGAACGCCATGCTTATTCTCAGCATGGTGTGTGTGGTGAAGAAGGCCTTGAAAGAAAGCATTAAGGCTAGGATAACATCAAAGAAAATGCTTCAATTTTTATTCTCCCTTCCATGGCAGATTAATTAAAACAGAATGAAATGCCAGCTAGCTTGAAAATAAAAGCAATGTGCATATGTAGACTATGGCAGTTTATTCTAAGAATCAAAATAAATTCTCCTCTCCCGCAAACCCCAGCCCTAACTAGATAAGCCTCTACCTTGCTTTTTTTGATATACCTTCTCAAAATCACTGGCCAGCCCATATGGTCACTTTGAGATTTTTGCTGTTCTCTGTCCCTTGCTTGGCTTTCAGAGCTGTAACAGATAACTCGGCTGGACCTAGTGTCTGCTGATACTGCGTTGTGCTTGGCACAGGATATGAAGGGATGTTACTTTATTGCACCAACCCTCTTGCTATGCTTTGAAATAAAAAGTTCAAACAGGGTCCCCACTGAGCGCTCAACAAGCATAGTGGTGGTAACCATAGGAAAATGGGAAGTAGGAGCTTTTCAGGCGGAAGGAGTCTAAGTAGACAACCTCAGTCTATACCCTCCTTTGAATTAGCAGTTGCATGGCACAATATCCTTTTCATCCAAAAAGAGTGTGTCTAATCCTTTTTTCCTTAGCTTTGCACTTCATTTTATTTTACAATGGCTACACCCCGTATGACAACATCCTGTCCAGCATGCAAACATTGCTACCGAATACAATCCTCAGCTCCATCAAACCATTCCCACAGTCGAGACAGGGCTGTCTGCTGCCTCGGGACACACCAAGGCAGTCATAACATTGAATTTCATTCGGCTGGAACTGCGAGATGCTTTTACTGTTTGAAAAAAAGAATTCCAGAGAGTAGCTCGATGAGTTCTCAAATAGCAGTCAAGGCAAAATATGTGAGCATAAAAAGGGGCATAAGAGACAAATCTCAAGTATGTAACATGGAAGCCAATTGTGAACAGCAGCTTACTTTTCACATGTTCTGTGAAGCAATGTTTTTGCAGCTTTGTGCATTACAAGGCAAGGTGAGCTGTCAGTTGAACCATGCTTTTTGCGGCTCACTTCCTCTCTATCTTGGGCAAGTCTGATTCTACTTGTTTTTTATTAGCCAAAACCAGCAGGACTGATTTCTGCCATAGATAGCTTGTGAAAATTGTTGCTGTATTATGGGACCAAAACACATTGATCTGAGTAGTAAGTTTGCCCAAATAAGTGCATCAGTATTTGATACGTTCTTATTAACACCTTTTTCCTTTGTGAGCTCTTCTTCTTTTCCTTCCCAATGAAAATGTGCATGCATGCAAATAAACCTACATTTCCAACTTTTATTTCAGTACATGAACATGGAGACGGAGGAAAGACATCCAGTTATATAAACCAACTTAATATGTCCTCCATTATTTGTGGCAAAATTAGTTTTTGGACCCTACCAATTAGAACAAGACATATAGTTATTATGCAGAATGTCAGCCGTAGGAAGAAACACCCTCTCAGCTTTATACCACATATCCCATCCTTTTGTCAGCTTACATTATAAATAAATAACAAAGCAATTTGACACATGCCCATTGATTAAAAATAAAAGTTGTCAGAGTGAGAGGAGAAAGACAAAAATATGAATTATTAATAACAATATTAAGCAATGTAAAAAAGATGCTTAACATGCAGGAAAGTCCCTAAAAAGTCACTTAGTGAAGGGGAAAGAAAAGATAGCTAAAAAGACTTCCCCCTTACTTCTACTTTTTGGCCATTTCTTCACTGCTTGGGCCTGTGAAGGTCAAGATGACAGTGTGAAGAAGGGTGATTTTGTTAATTTATCTAATCTTGTTTACCTAATCTCTGGTATTTCTAACATGCGCTGCCTGCAACCATGCAGGCATCGCATGGGAATGGAGTAAATTTAAAGCGATCACACCGCATCGTGCTCTGATTATTGGGATTGACCATTTATATTTTTGAGTGATCATGCTGCCACTGGGGTTTGGAAGACCAGTTGACGACACTGACACATTATGGGAGAAACTAGGCTGATTTATACCCTTTCTAATTTAGTTTACCACACATAACTGTGATTCAGTATGCAGATATTAATTAATGCATGCAAAAATATTGTTACTGATAGTAGTAGTTTGTGTTCTGTGTATTCTGCGGTGCTCCACTTGACATAACATAAACCGTACCTTACTAGCTGGAATAATTATGCATTTCTTTTCCTACCTTCTGTTGCTTATTTTGGTTGCAACTATTTAAATGCTTTTATTTATCAGACCAGTTTGAATGGCTGTTGGGTATATTGACCATCCTGGCAATACTTAATTTGCCATCTGGGAAGATCAGGTTTCTTTTGTAACTGAAGAGGAAACTAGAAGAAGAATACTTGCAAGGAGTGAGAGGGGCAACTGTGGAAAGCCGTCGAATCCCACTTACTGACGGTCATGCTTGCTGAAGAACGCTCTTGTTCTAAACCAGAAGAGTTGTATGCTATTGCAACAGAAGAACTTATTAGATAGTTTGCCTGTTAGGGTTGCACCAAAGGTCCTATTGTGCTTGAAATGATGGTGTCTAGTGAAGCATGATATATTAGACTTCCTCATGGCCAGTCTGGATGTTGTATCACTGGTAGCTGGAGAGATGACATCATCTAAAAAAAATGATCACAGGAGTGGTAAAGCTCCTGCTCTCTTCTCATGATGCTGCTGTTAATGCATTTACAACATGCTTTCCCAATTATTGTGCCTTAATTCTGGAAAGCTCCATTTTAAGCATCTTCCAATTTATGTAAGGGTCGGGCAGTTCTAGCTCTTAGGGATTTCATTAGGTGCCAGAGATGCGCAGAGCTGCTGAAAATGAGGCTCAAAGGATCTTCTTGCTGACCAGCGAGGTATCTAGTCAGATACCTCCATCTGATTATCTCTGTCATTGCAGTCATTGGAGAATAGTAGGCACATAGGAGGTGATTTGCCCCATTACAAAGAAAGGCATCTGAACTAAACCCTCATGTAAGTGCCCACTTCTGTTCATAGACTACAAAGGTAGTCTGAGTGAAGAGTGTAAGCAGTTAAAAAATTGAGTGAGATTCATCTATGCATGGTGCCTCAAGTCGAACAACCAAAATTAGGGAGCTGTCTTAGAAATGTTAGTCTTAGGTTTTCTATTTCTCTGTGTAAAATGGGAATGCTAAGCTTCTTTGTGGGTCTTGAGAAGATGGGCTTCTCTTATTTGATATTTAATTATAACGATGAGAGTTTTTATTAGCTCCTAAATGGTTTGCATTTACATTTTATGAGGTCTTCCTAGTTTTACGTATACTATGAGTAAAGATTAGCCCTGAAATAAGTGGATGTGTGTGTTGGTTTCAGCACAGATATCTTACACCGTTGGTAAATTTGGCTGCATATGAAATTATTGGTCTTTCTTAAATATTAATTGATGTAGCTGAACTCCCTTTAGTACTTCTAATCTGCTGCACCTGATCCTCAGGGTTTTGATTAATGTTAATTCGTGCATTAAAAGACTGAATTGAAGATAATTTCACCGGTTTGATACTGTTACACAAACCAACAGTGGCTTAACAGAGCCCAAGCTGAAGGAAAAGGAATGGCTTCTGTGTCTAACCCCGGAAGAAAGCAGACAGGATTGAGATGATGAAGAAGGAAATAGGTGCCCTTCCTCAGACATATCCAGAACTATAAGCTAAAGTCAGATTAAGACATGTAGAGAGATACTGGCATATTATGCCACTATCTGTTGGGACTTGAAGACAATCAGATCATAAATTATTTTAGTCTATTGGCACCATATTTAGCCTTATTCTAAAATCTTGTGCAAATGTACAAGGAAACCTTGAGCCATTAGAAGAGTTTTGTCCTCTGAAAAGGAGATTCTTAAGAAAGAGAGTCAGCTTTAATTCAGCAAGAGAGGTTCAGAGAACCTTTGATAAGGAATTTTAAAAATCTGGGAGAAAGCACTTTAATAATACTGTTATAGTACTTTTCATCAGTCTTACTACACCCATGTGCAGTATTTCAGCTCTGTAAACTGGAGCATATTTATGTTAAATGATTTGCCCAATATCTTATCATGGGTAAGTGGCAGGGCTAGAAATAGAGCCCAGGAGTCCTAATTTGATTTCTTGTTGAATTCAAAGACAGTATACTGCCTCTCAAAGAAAAACACTCAAGAATACAACAGTAACACACTGCATAAGGAAACTCCCTTTTCACTAAATGTGTGGTTATAAGATGTCTGTACTCTGCTGACCCAGGTCCCTGAGGTTGTTTTCAATCCAAACCTATATCTCCTTTGTGGGTGCACATTGCACTACCAAATGTTTCAGGGCTCTAAACCAAAAGTCTTGTTTTTAATGTACATATTGGGAAAAATAAAGTCATGTAAAAGCGCCACCACTGCTGGTGAAAAAAGCAAGTATGGGTGAAATAAAAAGAAAATCTATAGAGCTTGAATGCTTCTACCAGTCTTGGGCTTCTTTTTTTAGAGTGGTGACAGTCAGATAGCAGATGATATTATTTATATGAAAAGCCCAGTCTAGTAATATTTGCCATCTCTGTGAGCTCTTGAATAAATATGGATAAAATCTCTGTGTTTTTAAATTCATATTTTGAAATGTGAGGACATGCCGAGGGAGCTTTGCAGAGAGGCATTTCTGTTTTGGAGAGAAGTCTCTTCATGTCAGCTGGTTTTCCTAGTAGCTTTCTTCAGTACCTGAAGAAGAAAGGTGAGAACAAGTGCAAGTAATGCCATTTTGCACAAACTGTGCAAACATTTGAAGTCAGCCAGTCAAGTGTGTTGGCTGGTGTAAAAGACTTGCACAGACTCAGGATCTAGTCCAGGAAATGCAATCTTGAAAGGAAAAATTAAAAGTCAGGGGAAATTCGGTCCAACATGATTTGTTCAGTCGGGAGTTTTGTTTGTGAATAGCTGTCAAGATTGAGCTCAGTGTATTTGGAAAATGTAAAGCTGATATTCTTTCTTAAAATTCTTCCAGATTCTTCCAGACTCGGTAGAAATTTTGTGCACTACAGCCAGTTTAATATGCAGAGATAGGGTATGAGTTTCCTCAGCCGAGAGTTGAAGGGCATAAAGTGGAGTTTTGTGAACAGAGTTTTTCATTAATATCCTATTTTGTGTTTTTATTTGGCCAAAAACAGGAGGAATTTGATTTCCATGTATTGAGAATGAAAAAGTCTGAAAGCAGTGGCTGGATGGATAGGTACAGCTTAAAATACATGCACTGTGTATTGTCTGTACAATAAGGGCTCGATTCAATAGCTTAATCATAGGCATTTGGTGCCATTTGAGATGCTGTAGGATACACCTCCTGGCCTCCAACTGCAGTTCCCAAAAGACACAGGTGTCCCAGAAGAAATGAGTCAGATCTGCTAGCCTTGTCCAGAGGTGTTGAATGCCCTAGGGCTTTTCAGCTGGCATTTCAGAGCTATGTTTAGGCAAATGACTTGAGCCCTGAAACTCAAGCTTTACATGCTTATTACCACATCTGGCATATGGTCCTGGCCATCTGATAGTTTAGGAGAAATCCTTTTGCTAGCAGTTATTAGAGGTGTTTTCTCACTCTCTAGTAAAATGGTCTACCATACAAAGCAGAGATGCCAGAGCTAGACCAGCTGATTTCATTAATGCTGGATTGGTTATTTCAGTGATGGTCTGTCAGTTTAGATGAGCCCATAGGCTGGGACTTTTACTGATAAATGTTCATTCTAATTGCACCATATACAGTTAGAGTGATGGGCAGTTAAAAATAGTTAGCATACATTTTAACTATTCCCATACCTGACACAGTATAAAAGCTAACTCTTCACTTGGGCTGAGTGGTGTGAACATGGCTTGTGTTCCCAGAATGCCTTGCATTTATGCCTGCTGATCACAGACATTTACTAAAGGCTAAGTTGTGGTGTTGTGATTTTTATATTTATTGCAATACATATCAAGCAAAAATAAAAAACAGAATTCATGTCTGTGTTACTGAATGTGCAGGATAAGAAAAGGAAATCTCTGTGGTTTATTAAATCTCAGTAGTTTATTAATTTCTGAAATATAAAGGGAAAATGTGTGTTATCTGAAGTAACTCAAAGGAGTATACTGTATGTTTTATACATTTGGATTATAATTATAGGTTGCATATAATGTGTGTTGAGCTTTTCCTTTTTGACAGGTGTCATTAATGACATTATTTCTTTTAAATTGATAATATAAGGCTTCACATCTTGTCAGTTATCAGTTAACCTGACATGGGCAGTTTGGTCTCCTGAGCCCTTTTTTTGGAGATGTAATTCTGGTTAGAGGCAACTGTGAATGTATGAAGCTTTTTCTTCCATTTCATGCACTGATACTCTTCTGCAACTCTTTTCTATCATGAAAAGAAGAAGAAATAAACTCACTTCTCAACCCATATTCCAGCAAAGCTCCCATGGATTCCTTTAAGTATTTTACCTAAGTAGAGACCAAATAAAAACTTAGTGAAGTGCTTCAGGATTCTGTGTGTTCTGTTTAGAGAGAGATGAAAGCATAGATTTCTTCAGTGGTGAAATCTGAAAAGCTTATGAATATTGCAATCCTGTTTTAACCTTTTCCAGAAAGCAATTTATAGATGTCTTCAGTAGAAACATTTATTTTGTTAGTGATCAAGACTGAAGGGTTTCGTTTCATGAAAATTTGCCTAGAACCAAGCTTGACAAAATAGAAATTCTTGGGATCAGTCAAACTGTTCGTATTATTCTCTAATTTGTTAATCTTCCATGCTGGACAGTCATATCGTTGCCTGTAAGCACAGTATGGGACAGAGAGACTGTAAATCTCCCTAATGTTGAAGAAGTGGAATGAGATAGTAAGTTACCCTGGTAAAGTTTGTGTTAATTTAGGAAAACATAAGTTATGCACTTTTTTGTTATTTTTAAGATTTCTGGTTTTCATATGCTCTGCCTTGGTAAAGGCAAAGTTTATTGTCTTTACTTACTCTGACAAACTTCTGTTGATTGTACTTAGTAGTCAGTGAATTTGGGGAAGCCACTGTCACTCATTTTTATGACTGGGTGATTTATCTTCTGGTTAAAACTCGGGATAGGGGATAAGATGACTGGGGATCACATCCCTACCTATCACCCAGGGTTGTTGTCTGGGCTCTGGTCCACTATTTCCAATGCAGAGGTGCTAGTGGCATTGATCAGTTTATGATCACAAGGTGTTTTGGGCTCCTGGGATAAAAAGCAGACTAAAAGTGCAAAGTGTTATTAATGTAACTTATACTTGACATATTTAGTGTACTATGTTAAATATCTTTTGAGGATGGGTACATTAAGAGAGTGTGAGTGACTCAACTGAAAGTAATTATGGTGATGTCTTTAATTGAGAAAAACAGATTCTTAATCAGTGCATCACAGTTACAGCCATCATCATATCTTCCTGGTTAGGCTTATGGATTGATTTAGTTCATCTGACTAACATATGGCCTGAGAACTAGATGCTGACATCTTCTTCCGAGTTTGTGGAACATATGCAGTTACTTTTGGCATTGATGTCTGGGAATTTCTCTTCCTCCCTTAGATGGGCTTATCCACACTTTCAGCTGTGATTTAAATTTCAAAAAGCAACATCGTTCTGAGGGACATGTATTTTTTTTGTTTTCCAGGTGGTTGGTAGAGGAAAGTTGTAGCTTTTTAGGAACTCTGTAAAACATAAGATTAATTCTGGTTGTATTTACACTGTAACAAATCTTGCTCTAGTTCATGTTAATATGATATGTGCCACAGTATCCCCAAGGCCAGGATTCAGCATTTCAGGGTTCATTCCTATACAGCCGGAAGCACTTTTGGTTGAGCACTCTTTGTGAAATCCCAAGTAGGGTACAGTGTTTAGCTTTTCTCCAAGGCAGCTCACAACTACAAGGCTCTTCTTGTGGAATTTCGGCATTTATGCATGTTGTGAAAACCAGAGGGTTGTGCACACCTAGATTCATGTTCTGCTTTGCTGACAATTTTCCTGAAAGTGTCACAATATCTGATATTTTTCATAAAGATTCTACTCTTGCACTAAACAGATAATGTGAAGAACTTCTGGTTTTGTTTGTAAAATGAGTTTGTGATTGGAGGGACAATACTGAATATCTGATCAAAACATAACAGCGATTCAGAACTGGGAAAAAAATAGAGTCTAGTACTTAGATTAGTTTATATTCTTGGAATTTTCAGACAAAAAAATAAGGAAAAATGGTGAAAGATCAGGGAAACTCATACTGAGCTCAGGGTTGGCAGTAGTTTATTTGCATTTAGTTTCCAGTTTGGTCTGAGGAGAGGTTTAGTGGTCTGAATACTAGCTTTGAAATCCCTGTGCAAGCTGAATGCGTATGTGCAGTATCAGCAACAGGACTGGGAATAAAACTCACACCTTCGCACCGCTACGGAGGACAAGTGCAGCAGTGGGACTTCATTACATATTTTGTTAGCTATTAAAAAAAATTACTGAAATTATGTTCTGTCTGTGCCTATGTCCAGTCACATAAATATGCACAGATATGTATTACTTATCTGTGATTTTATTAGTTGACGAAGAAATGCACTATTAATCATTCATCTGTATGACATTTCTGTGTCACTGTTTGCTTGGCTAGATTTCCTCTTCTCTCCCCACTTTAAAGCTTTTAGGCAATGAAGGTGCTTAATAAAACACATTTCCAAGGTATTTTGTGGATATTCTGCTATTTTAACTCTTTAAATCAAGACTGTATGCTTTAGTAAAAAATATGTACCCCTTCAGACAGTAGTCTTAGGGATCACTGTAGGGTGATTAATGGTGAAATTGTATTCACGGGTGAAATTGTATGTTCTGTGGAATAGGAAGTTCAGACTGCATGACACTGAGGGTCTTCTATGTCTTTGAGAGCTATGAAATAGCTTTCAAGACTTTAAAAATGAATAGTTATGAATCATTTGGGTTTTTCCCTGTGAATTCCATTACAAAATCAACAATAATAATAAAACCTTGCAAATAAAATATTTTGTTTGCCTAAAGAATTGTTTTGTTTGTTATTTGGATTGTAGCACTGCTCCAATCCCCAAACAGAATTAGGGCCTGTTTGTAGTAAGTGTTTGAGTAGAAATTAAGAGATTGCCCCTGCTTGAAGACTTTGTAATCTATACAAGGGGTTCACACAAATGAGAGGAGACATTGCTGTAGACAGAATGTCAAAGCATGTTTTGGAGGTTATCCCATTGTAGAGATGGGCCAAGCTATTCCAGTTCAGATCTGAATCATTCACCATATGGTAGGCAGAGAACTTTTATTTGGAACCAGTTCAGTAGATGAAACAAAACAGAGTAAATTGTGACTTGGAGGGGGCTAAAAATTTTGAAAAACTCCATTGAAAATTCCTTTATTTCCAGACAAAAATACTTTTGATTTTCAGCTGAAAGTTTTGCCTTTTTCCACAAAAATTCTTAACATTTTCGGTAAAATCACTCTTCAGGCAAAAATCCTGCACAGCTGTGCATCAAATTTTTACTGAGGCTTTCACAAATTTATACAAATTTCTAAAGGCAAACACCAAGTCATCCTCCACACTTTTTTGGAAGCTTTTGGGATTCTGATTGGGGAATTCCCTCTAGAATCTAACCAGAAATGGCCTTTTGCACAACAAGTTGTGTGTAGAGAATATCTCCTGCGTTTAAAGTCAGATCCTAACTGTTTCACTGATGGGAGGGATAAGCAGCAGTTTTGTTTCTCTTCCCTTGATTATTTGGTTTCCCAAACATAGTGACTACTGCAGGGGAAAGTAAAAGTGGTAGCCACTGCTTCTCCTTGCCTTGCTTCCACTTGCAGACATCCTTCTGCAGGGCATAAGTACAGGGCACGTGCCAGCAGAGCTGTTTGCCTAGCCAGCAGCATAAGGAAACCGTCCAGACGCATTGCAAAGTTTTCCCTGTGTTTCTTAAAGCCGTGAGGAGAAGCAGGGGCATTGAGAACTTCTTGGAAACTTAGAAAAACTGTATCATGGAGAACTTAGGGATTTTATACGATACTGTCACAAAAGCAAAATCTGAAGACTGTGTTTTTGTCTTGTAAATCTCAGGAGCTCCTTGAAAGCTCGAAAATGGAGTTGCTAGACCACTTCAGACTGCTATAAGCATCTCGTCTTTTAAATCTGTATTGTATAGAAACTGATAGCACTCACTCAGGAAAGCGTTTTATTTGCCAAGATCAGGTAGATTTTTCAGAACCTGAAGAATAAAGGTAAAATTACAGAGAAAATTATGAATCTGTCCTATAGCTACATTACAGTTTAGGATGAGGGCAGCATTACATATTAACAGGTTTTAACTGGGAATCTTTGTACTGCCACAGAAAGACAACCAAAGCTGTAATATTTAAATCAATCTGAATTTCCTTCAGCTAAAAATAAAACAAAGGAAATGGTGCAACTTGGCAAATACATCTTGACCTTATGCTATTTTTACAAGTCAGACAGATGTGCAGCCACCGATAAGCTGTTGGCCAGGACTAGCTATCAAATCAGAAATCTGTGGAATCACTCTTCAAATCCCAGCACTAATCACAATGATAAAGAGCTACCTTTTGATTAATCCTGCCGTGGACTTTAGACGAAAGATCCTGCAGTTTAATTACTGAGTGAAATCCACTTTGTCTGATCTGCCAGTCTGCTCTGTAATGTCATAATATAATCAGCTTCGCCCCTGTCTGAAGCTCTAGGGCTGTGAAGTCCAAGGACTTGTTTGATTGGAAGAAATAAAACGATGTTCAAACAACCACCAGCCACAGTGCTGTAATTACCAAAATCTTGTTTGCATCTGTCTGTCATTTTCACCACTGGTTTCTTATGACACTAAGAGGCAAGGAGAGATTGTGGTGGATAAGAAGAACAGCAACCTGATAGGTGACAAATAAGATGTGGGAGGGTTTGCTTGTAGAAAATAATCATTGTAAAATATTCAGGCTAATTAAACTGGGTCTCTCTCTCATATATTTCCCATTGGCTTCAGTGACACATGCAGGTTCAAGCAAAGCCAGCCATCAGCACTGTCATCTCATAATTAAAACCTGTAACTGATCTGGGAGTATCTTCAGCAGAGGTTCCAGTTAGGGGATAGAATTGTGTGAGCGTGAAAAATCATATTTTTACCCATATGAGAGATACAGCAGGGCTGCCTCAGTGTGAGATGTCCCCTCCCTCACCCATTAATAGATATCAACCATGATTTGGAGGGAATATTTCTTTAGACGAAAGAGGAGGTCATGGCTTACTGATATGAATTAGTTATTGTGTCTTGCATAGGCTCACAGCTCAGTTCCCACAGCTATTTGTATATGAATCCCAGTGAAAGCAAAAGCAGGATTTAAGGTGTTCCTCACCTCTCACATTGCAGCCTTCTTTCTCCCTGACCTCCTTTATTAAGAGTGCAGCCAGGGAGCATCAGTAGCAATTTTGTTTCAGTGCGCCAGGGAGAGTTTTATTCTTGAGAAGAGCATTACCTTTTCCAGGTTCATTTTCTATAGCTCACAGTATACCAGTTGGGTAGCAGTAACCTCCTGTTACCTCTAACCTCAGCTGAAGGGGGTCATTAACAAAAGGTGAAAAGATCTAAATTTTGTAGCATGTACTTTGTTTGGATATTCTTCTGACTATGCCAGGGAGGTTGTGGTATTGGTAAGGAATGAAGAATAACTGACAAAGCCCTCAAAAATGATTTGCTCTCAAGTCATTGCTAGACATAGATGCTGATGTCCAGAGAATGAAACACAGCTCTTACCCAGCTCTTAGGGAGAGCAAACCATCCTGTGCTGGTTAGGTGAAGTCTGGCTGATCTCCTTGCTGACATCTTTTGAATGCTTAGGCTTTCTTCCCCCACTCAATCCTGTTTTGTCTGATCTTATTTTCTCATCATCCCATGCTCTCTGCTTTCCTCTTTGCTTCTTTTATGTCTTTCTTGATGCTTTATTTTGTGACTGTTGTCTCTCCAGATCTTCCTTTTCTGCCATGGTGCATTCTGTACAACCCATACCATTCAATCTGCACTTCTGACTCCCTGTTTCACTCTTCTAGCGTGAAGATCTTGTACTTTCACTCTTCTCCCAGCTTCTCTCCCCTAAACACACTTGCAATTTCCATCTTTATCCTTTGTTTTTATAAAGTGCACTGGTAGGCTATCATAGTGAATCACAGCCCACAGTTTTATTATGCTCCCCATGGTGCTTCCTCATCAAAGGATTGGCTTGTTCAGCACCTATGACTAAATCAGAGAGCAAGCATAGGGTAAGATGAGTACTCTGTAGGTATCCTGGCATCATAGCCTGTGGGCAGATTTCTGTGCAAAGACCAATTCTTCTCTGTATTGCAAAATCACAGCAATGTCTTAGGGCAGAGACTGGGGATGAGGAAGAATATCAGATGGCAATTGTTAGCAGTATGTGTCTGTGTCTTAAACTTGCAATACATTTACTTTCTTCCTCATCCTTTTGTACCCTGTAGCTGACAGCGGTGCCTAGCATTGCCTGTCAGCAGGGATGGCATGCAGGGTGTTTTGCAATGGAAATCTGGCTTTAAACCTAGCTGGGTTTGTCACTAGTTTTTTAACTTCTGAATGGTATTTAAACATTACAGTGTGCGAACTCAGTTCCAGCAGGATCTTTCCAGAGGGGGCTGCCTAGAGAATCTTCTCTGAACCAGCTTTGACCAGCAGCAATGGCCCTAACACTTCATTTGCACAGTACTTTTGCCCTCAGTCTAATCCTTTACTTTAGAAGCAGAAATGTCAGAAGGAAGATGTGCACAGCTTCTTTTAAATCCTAAGAGGGTATTTTTCAGCATGAAGAAGTCTGTCTAGTTACATGGCCTTACTAATACAAGTCTGCTACACTGATGATCTTGCTTCCCAGGGGAAAAATATCAGGGGAACCTGAACAATAGTTGGATGGCCTGTTATTCAGAAATGATTTCTCTTCCAAATGAGAGGATAATGGAGGGCACAGGGTAGTGTAGAATGAATGAATGAAGGAAGGAAGGAAGGAGAAAGAAATTAGTGTATATCGATCAGCATAGGTTGTGTTTCCTTACAACAGGAAGAGGATACCTGTAGATAGAGTCTGGGAAAGCCTACTTACATTATCCACTGCCTTCAAGGTCCTGCCTTTCAAAAGACCTCAATCCCTGTTCAAGTGATCCCTGTGATTACAAATGTGAAGACAGGGAATTCTTATATTTCGTGTATTGCCTGCCACATACTCTGATGTGTGACGTTTTGTGTCCATGAGGCAATATAGCAGCCCAGTGACAGCCTTGGGGCTTTCTTCGTCGGTGTGGCACAGGTTATGAGAGTAATTTAAGACTACCATCACATTATTGGGATTGCCATAGGCACTTGTCAGAAGACCTGACTCAGAGTTCATTGCTGTATACATTGTTTTAGACTATTATGTAGTCTGGAAAGCGTGTTTTTCCTTATATATATGTGTGTATATATATGTGTGTGTATGCGTATATGTGTGTGTGTACCTATATATCTATATATGATATCTCTAAATCCTAGTTGTCTTTGAATAGATAACATGGCATCTTCTAAGAAACCGTGCTGCTGTTAGCTTTAGTACTGTGTGAGCTAATGATTTTTGCTGTAGAAAATCAAAGCAGGACAGCAATGATCTGTAGTTAGAGGAAGTAGCACAGATGGGAGACTATAGGAAAACCAGGAGATGCAAGCAGAGGAGTGATTGGGGATAGGAGAGGAAAAGTAGTGGGCTCAAATCCCATCCTTCATAGCCAGTGATGCTGTCTGTGCTGGTCCTTCAGCATTTTTTTTTTTGCCCCCATACTGCTTGCTCTCTCACAGTCTTGTACCCATGCCTCCTGTAAGCCCCACAGTTTAGAATGAACTACAAATACAAATGGCCTGTAAGGTCATATTTATGAGCACATTTTTCCAGCTCGTCTTTGGTTTCAGTTTCCAAAACTAATGTCCAGCTACTGAGACATCTTTCACAAATTTGGGAGCAGCTTTAAAGTGTTTATCAATATATTCTTAGGCCCTACATGGCATAAATAAAATTTGTCAGAAGTAGGGTGACATTTGTATATACTGGGAGCAATTACATTGAAACCAGTGGACCAAATCTGACTCATGGAGAATCAGGTGCAAGAGCTGAATCTCAAGTCTACTCCTGGGATGTGCAAGTTACTGGAAAAAAACCTCATTTTCTAATTGAAAATTGCATCACTGTTCTATTGTATTAATATTAGAGCTGGTCAGAACACTGTTGACAAGGTGTCATTTCATCAAAATACTCTCTTTCAGGGCTGAAATTTCTCACAGAGATTTAGCAAGAAGACTTTGATGAAGAGAACTTTCTGATCACTTCTGGTGACAGAGATAGAAAATCTCAGGTTTCAGGTCTGAAGGCAGCCATTTTGACAGCTTATTATTTTTTAGTATGTTAGAAGCCTGTTGTTTCTGTCTCAGTGGAGAAAAGAAAATTCTCATCCACTGGCCAGCTCTAATTAAAGTTACCCCCTCCCTACCCACAAGCCTTATGACAGTCCACTGGCCTTTTTATTAAAGCACATCCCCTTGTGCACCAGGGAGAGGTACTCTTCTGAGAGTCCCGAGGAAGGAGAGGAGCCAAGTCCTCTGTTAAACACACAGAAGGTAGACCATAGCCAAAAAAGGGCAGGCTGGCTCCTCATGCATTTGCTAATGAGCACCCAACTAATATGAAAAGGCCATCGGCCAGGTCAGCCTGGGATTCACTAGAAAGCAAATATGATGTATGTTTGTATAGCTGATGGCTGTGCTTGCCCTGCTTTCTAAGTGGAGGTTCAGTTTAAGACCCCACGATTCTGCAAGGGCGAAAGGAGTTAATATTTCTATGCCTTTTTTGGTCTCTGGTCCTTCTGATGTTTCTAACAATATTTTAAGGGCAGAAAGCAACTGCTAATTGTGATGTAACTTGAATGATTTCATCATCTTACTCCTCTCACCCCACTGGGACATTCATCAACTCTTCCTCGTCACTCCTGACCTGGGATGCCAGCAATCTGGCAACCTAGGGTAGCAACATAGCCAGCATGGAGTTGATATATCCACTCTGGTCCACTGCTGTAGAGGTTTTTCCTACACTGTTATATGCAGAATACTCTCATGCTTGTAATTGCATGGAAGCTTCTGATTTTGTTGTGTTTTATACTTGTTTGTTACGAAGTTAAACTTCACCATGTCAAGACTGAGGAGAAAGAGGGTCTTAACATCTTGTTGCCAATCCCCTAAGTCCACTGCTCTAGTAAATCATAAAATACCCTTTCTGGGATTGTTGTGAGTTGTGGAATCTCTCTCCCCTTTACTATAAAGAGTAGTTGAGAAACTGGGGGGCAGCTTACTTGGCTGTCAGAACACCTATTGAATTCATCCACAGGTCTAAAGAGATCAAGATTGTTTGAATTGACCCTCTCTGTTGCCTGTGTGAAGAGAAATCCCTTAAGCTTTTGGCTTTCTTGTCATGTACAGTCTCCCTTTGTCAGTTCAGGTCCAAGGTCCCTGTTTTCATTTTTCTTAGGGAGAGCAGGAGCTCTAGCAATATCTGTCTTTATAATGCCTGCAGCGAAAGAGCAAGAAACTGAGCATGAGGGTGGGGGGAGAAGAGTAAAATATACTAGGTGAGCATCTGACCCTTGAGTACCTTACCCTGTCTCTGAGAACCACAACCTTATCAAGAATCATAGTTGTGGCTTCTGTGGCAAAGGATGACAACAAAAGCAACTTTCCCCACTGCAGTTATTATTCAGATTTGAAATCTGGGTTTTAAAACAAATGCATTTGGAGCAGAGATGTGGAAAGAAAGAGAAACACTAGTGTTGCTTACTGGGGGCCCTGCAGACAGAAAATTATTGTGTTTCTAACACTATTGATTTTTTGCAGCAGCTGATATTTCAATCTGGGTGCAGCATGTCTGAGAGTCTACGCACACTGTCAAGAAGAAATATGATAGTGTCTTAAAAGATTAATAATATCGCTGGTCCTCAGGAGGCCTGTCTTAATTCACTGGCCTGTTCCTTGGCATGTACTGTAATTTATCTAGTCTGATTTGAATAGCAAATGGCAATCGGCTGCCATTAGGGAAATAGGCATCAGTCTTATTGATCCAGGATGGGCTGGATTTTATTTAAGGAGAACTGCAAAATGTTATTAACTTCCGGATGAGAGGCTGGAGGTGGAGAATTTTTTGCAGTATTTCAGTGGCGGAGAATTGCACTGAATCTTAAAAGTCCTGAAATGAATGGTATGAGGAGGGACATGGCGGGGGAGGGGGGGGGGGGGTTGACTGCTGCTACTTTGTTTACAAAGACACTGGTTCCAGCACAGCTGTTACCTTTCCTGGGCCCTGCGTATCATTACATCAGTGATGTAATGAGTTGTCTTCGGGTGAAGGCAAAGATATTTAGCATTTGGGGAAAAGAAAATGTGGTGGTTGCTATTCCCATTGATTCAGAGACAGTTGGAGTTGACTTTTCACTGTGATGCATGATTTGTTAGTTTTCCAGACCTCGTCACTGTGCTTCGTAGGAGCCATGCAGCTAATCACCAGACATCACAGCGAACAGGTACTCCTTGCTGATGATGTGCATTATATGTGTTTGGAAATGCCACCAGTGCTTTTTGAGGGGAATGGTTGATGTGGCTGGAAGGCAGATGATACACTAACTGTTTTAAAGGTCCTGGCTTGTTTCCTGTTCATACCAGTTCTCCTCAGAAGTCGCTGCAAAGGATAAAAATGTTGTCTGTAGATAGTCTCATAGATGCTGCAGATCCAGCTTTTTTAGTAGAAGATATTGTTAAGTATAATGCTGGAGGTATGGATATAGGGGAAACAACTGGTGCAGTTCCAGTCTCTACTAACAGGTAGAAGAAACGGTATGGCATTATCAGGAGTGTGAAAGCTCATGCCTGTTAATAAAGCCAAGTTTAAAAAACTAAATTACACTGAATATCTTAGGAAACTTCCACAGTCTTATGACATATCAGACTGTGGAATAACCTCACCAGGGAAGAGGTGAAAGCCCAGTTACTTTGCACTCTTTAAAGTAAGACTAAATAGAACATCAGAAAAAATATTGTAAGGAATACCCCAGCTCAGATGAGAGGATGGAGTAAATGATTTAATACCATAGGTCTTTCCAACTTTATTCGCTGTAATTCTTTGATACATCAGACTCACCCAGCAGGAATCACTAGAAAGAAAGATCCAGGAGTGCTATCTATTAAAAAGCTGATAGATACTTCAGTTCCAGCAGGACACACTGTGGGGAATGGTGGAGGAGTGTTGTATGTAGGGGAGTTCAAAGCTTCCCTCCAGTCCCTGTCTCTCTGAGAAGCCAGCGCTTTACGGAGCAGTGCGGGAAGGGTGACTCTGGGGAGCTCACAGATGTGCCAGGTGCTCACTGCAGGAGGTGCTGTGAGGGCTGAGCAGGATTGCTCTTTCAGGATTTGGAAAGTATGTACTGAAGAAAGGGATGGGGAAGGGAGGGTGTTCACAGCTGACTGACATTAGCTTTTACCTTGGAGAAGCTTCTTTAGGCTTACAAGACAATCTCGCCTGCTTCCTTCTCCAACAGGAGTCACTGTAAGGAAAAAAAGGTGCTGCCATGGACCAGAGAAGTAGCTCCTCATTTCTTGTATTTCTTTTCCTTTGCACCTAAAGATGCGGGGATAGGCAATAAAGTGCTACAGGAAATGGCCCAGCACAAAAGCAATAAAATAAATCGAAACTGACTTTGGGCTTTTTTGAGCAGCAGTAATTGCTATACATTGTGATGTTTGCATAAGAAATTAGTTAATGTGTAGGAGAATGATATGTGATACATTTTATTTGCCTGATGACTATAGTCACTGAGTGAATGACTTATTAAGGTTAATAAAAAAAAATTGCTTGTGACTGGTAATAATCCAATTGCTAGAATTTAACGTCCCCTTATGTATAGTTGCCTAAAGGGGGGAAACTAAATTACACATACGTTCTAATGACCGACTGGCTATGCTTTTATTTATTTCTTAATAGCGGTTTGAGAACAAACAATGTGTTCTAAATTGTTGGTCTGTCTGTCTTTCTGCCTGCCTGGGCAGGAACGTTATGGCTTTCTTAATTCTCCTGTGTGATTTATCATCCCCAATTCATTGTTTTGCATAACTCTGCTTAAAATGAAGAAATGTCATTATTTTGCAGTGAAAAAGTTGTCATTTGCATAATGCCTGCCATTAATTATTGTGAGACTAATGCAGTTGTTGATATTTTTAGGGCACAGTGGTACATCCTGCACCTTGTATAATGTCATTCTGAAAACACTGGTAGTTAATAGGTGCCACAACACTGCACAAATGCAAAAAAGGAGGAGAAGAAGAAGAGGAAGGGCACATAATGGAACAGTCTGTGATCTTTATTTAGAGGTTTTTTTCCCGAAATACATGGTGAGAGACAACTATAAACGGAAGTAAAAGATAGGAAGCTGTGACACCCAGGAGAATGAGGGAATGAAGAATCATAAATGTTCCTTTCTGCATGTGTTTGTCAAGATGGACCTGAAGTAAAACTCTCTCAGGCTGATGATCCCTGGATTTTGAGAAAACTCATGACAATTGTTAGTGACTCTAATCCCACGGCTGGTACTTTTCCCCCTTGGACAAGTTATTTGTTATTTGTTTTAGTGGCTTTTTTTTTTTTTTTTTACATGGGAGTTATTTTATGATTTCTTTTGAAATATGCAAAGGAAAATTCCTGTATATACATACCAATATTATTTTATAATATCCTTTGCATATCTGAAGGGAGAACATAATAAACAGATCTGACTCCTGTTGAGAATTAAGTTACTAAAAGTGTAGGTTCTTGATCTCATCTTTGCATCTAAAGTTCATCTCTATTTGAGACGGTCACTTGATTCAAGCCACCAGAGACTGGGAAAAAATACCCTTGCACAGGTAGTGTTGCATGTTGCAAAAGACATCTTTTTAATTTTTTTTTAATCTTAAAGGTAGTGGATTTGGCTCAGAGATACTGCAAATGGAGAGAGAGAAGGGCAGTCTACTGTAATTCTATAAATTCAGACCCTGGGACCGGATTTCTTCCAGTACCTTTTCCAAGGACTTCCATTGCTTCCTAAGTAATTAAGAGCTCTTTTTCTCTGAAGAACATGGGCAAAGTCACTATAAATCCTAATAGTCAAGTGAAACAAATATTTGGGCCTCAGACTGGAAAGAAACTTTCTTTCATATGTGTCTTGTGCAGTTGATACTGCTACTGCAGTGATAGCTATCCTTCTACCCTATTTCTTTTTCAGTGCTTAATAGGAGGATGTCAGGGAGCAGTTTCTGAGCCTCTAACAGGGTCGAATGCTAATGGGAAGAAATTAGTTGAGAAAGCCACAAAACAAAAACAGATACTAAAGGCTTCTGGTATATTCACCAAGAAATAAGAAGCTCTACATCGCTTTACTATTATACATAACTGCCAGGTCCTCCCTTTGTTCGCTGGTGTATCTTAAAATGCCAGAAAGAAAAACCATGGCCATTTACTGTCCAGATACTGAGATTCAGTGCCTCCAGAGGGATGCTGTCTCTTCTTCTGGTTTCCACCATTAGAATTAAAACAATAACAAAGACAATTAAACCACAAAAGTTTAAATAATGCTAAGAGTCTGACTGAAACCCACAGAGGGCAGGAAATTCATTTCCAAAGATTGCCAGTCTGTCCTTGGCTCACCCTATTGTCACAGAGAACTGAAAATCGTTCCGACAGTGGGTGATCTTACAGAACACAAATGCTGCAATATGTAAGCACAACAGGAAAGACAGTAGAAGAACAGAGACTGAGCTTTACTCTCAGTTTCTTGGCTTTGGTAGGTGTGAGACAGACCCTTAAGGTGGCGGTGAGTTAGGATTACTTTTTATGTGTCTTTATGTCCTTAGAGCACAAGTGCTGTGTATAAAAAGTGTTCCATAAAGTTGCAGTTCATAGTTATGAATGACATCACAACTATAAATTGTAATCTTTAATATTACGGAAGCAGCCCATGTCAGTCATTGATTTCTTACACCTATACCACTGCCCCTGCTTGAGACTTCTTAGAAAAATGATTGATCAGTGATTAATCCTTAGAGCAGCTTTTCCCAGTTCACAATATTAGATATAAGATGTGGTGGGAATGAGGTCCCTGTCCATGGTATCCCTCCCTGTTTGGAAAATTTTTATGCTGTGGATGAACTGTGCGCCTGCTGGAAGAGGAGGAGGAGTGTGATGATTCATGCTATAGAATGAGGTCAGGAGATGCTCAGCACCCATTAAAATGAGAAGATCTATGTGTTCTTCCTGTCTTTGATATAGACTTCCTGTATGGCCAGGAGAAGGTCACATAATTTCTCTCACAATTTTGTTCAATGAGGGATTAAAATCATTCCAGACATCTGAGGGTACTTTGTGGGGATTAATTCACCAAGATTTTTGAGATACTCAGACGCTATAGTGATGAGTACCACAGAAAAGCCAGAAACAAAAAAAATCTTACTTCATGCAAGACTTGGATGCCACTCAGTAAACAAGGCTTGGGGCCACACACTGAACAGAGAGGATAAAAAAAGAATATTTGAATTAGTCTCATTCCCTGGATGCTATCCATTGCAGAGAGCACATAATATACAATCATAACATGGAAGATTGTATTGTAACACTACAGCTGTTGTGACAGACTTCATTTTGATATTTTCATACTTTTGAGTGCTTTGCTTTGTGACCTTAATGTTTTTACTTAGTTTTTAAAAAGGCGTTTTTGGGTGTAACGTGCATAGTAGACTAAATGCAGCTCCCACTGAAATCACTCCATGGTATAAGTGTTCGGCACCCATTGGAACCAAAGGAGGTGTCACTGGTAACAAAATAAGGTAGATGATTTTCATCTCAGGAATGAACACCACCTGTTGGAATCCTAGCTGATTAGAATATTAATCAATATCCAGTATGTTGACAGTGCAATATTGAATCATCAGTTGCAGCTATAATCCATGTGCGCCGTAAATTCATTTTAAAGCCAGAGTCTCTGTGATCTATGTGCTGGCTATGTTGAAGCTTAGCTTTGATGCACATGTCAGACTGGTTCATTGTGCTATTCGGAAATGTGCAGATGAGTTTGCCTATTTCTTAGTGTGGGGTAATGTTTTCTGCTTCTGGATCATTGTGTTTAATAGCTCCTGGTAGACCTTTCTTTTATGAATTTGCCCAATTGCTTTTTGAAGCCATTTATACTTTTGGCATTAAAAACATCCTGTGCCAGTGAATTCCACAATTTAATTACACATTGTGTGAAAAAATACTTCCTTTTGTTTGCTTTAAATCTGATGCTTGATAATTTCTTTGGATGCTTCCTAGAAATATGTAATGAGAAATAGGAAACAATTATTAACAGTTCACCTCATTTTTGTCTGTTATGTTATGATTTTATAGAACTCCTTCAAATTCCCCTGAATCATTTTTTTTCCAGGCCAAAGCACCCTACTCTTTTTTAATCTCTCCTTGTACAGAATTTATCCTGTACTTTGAACATCCTTTTTGCTCCTTTCTGCATATTTTTAGGCTTTCTATATCCTGTTTGGTATTGAGAGCTCAGACCTGCATATAGCATTCAGTATTTGACTTTACTATGGATTTATTAGAGGGGCATAATTATGCTTTTTGCTTTGTTTTCTTTTTCTTTCTTAATAATTCCAAACTTTTCTTTTTGATCAAAGCTGAGTATCGAGCTGATGCCTGCAGAGGTATATCCACAAGGATTCCATGCCTTCTTTCCTGTGTGGTAATAGCTAATTTAGATCCCTGTCATGTTGTATGGATATTTAGGGTCATTTTCCCCATGAGCATTACTGTGCATCATCAACATTAAATTTCATTTTTCATTTTATTGTGTAGTCACTCAGTGTTATTGGAGCTTTTTACAACATTTTGGTTTTATTTTTTATTACACTAGGTTACTTGGTACTATGTGCTTGGTACCATATGTGTTGCATCATTAATCCCCTTCTTTCCCCAATCATTTATGAACACGTTGAACAGTATGGATTTCAACGCAAATTTCTGTGGGATTCCAGTAATAATCCTCTTCCATTATAAAAGCTAAGTGTTCCTCCCATCTGTTGCACATCTTTGAGCCAGTTATTAATCTGAGTGGACTTTTTCCCTTATGTCATGATGTCTTACTTTCTTTGTGAGTCTTTAGTGAGGGTTTTTCACTTTTTCCTTTTTCTTAGAAAGTAGAACTAGTTGAATCACTGTCATACACATACTATATAACCTTGTCTCCTTCAGAGAACTCTAATAGATTTGTGAAGCAAGACTTGCCTCTGCGAAAAAGTCAGGTTCAATCTTCCCTCTTATATCTACCCACATGTCTATTATTGTTTATTATATTTTCTACCAGTTTTTATGGCATAGAATATAGAGCTACTGATCTACCTGGGTCTTCCCAAAGCCCTTTTTCAGTATTGTCACTTTTCGTTCTTTAGTTACCTATCCTGATTATGTGCAAGAGCTATTAGTTAAGCTCTTTCATATCTGAGTTCCTTTATAACTGCTAGATGAGCACCATTTATTCTTTTCATTACACATTTTATTGATTTATTTTCTATTCTATTACATTTCAGTTTGAGATGTTTTCTCAGGCTCGTCCTCTCAGGGAAAGGCTTTCACTTGCAAAACTTTCTAAACTTCTCTAAACACATGTACAAAGAATTAATTTGGGGTTTTTCTTCTGTGAACACTCTTTTTGCACCTCATCAGTTGGTCTTGTAGGTTCTGTGTAAGATGTTATTCCCAATACATTCAGAAAATTTCTTTATGGTTTTCAAATGTTGTTCCTCAAGTGTCATTGGCCTGCTGTATTTTACATTTAGTTTCTTTAAAAATTTATTCAAACATACATCCTTTTCTACTTTCTGCATTTAGATATGACTCCTTTTTTTTGGATGATGCCTTTTATGTTTAGTAAAACACTTCACTTGGTTCACATTTTTTTAATTCTATTAGAGTTTTTCTTTTTTTTTCACAAGTGGTTATATATTTATTTTGTGAATTCCATGTGATGAGCAGAAATGAATTGCCTTAAGACAACTGTAAAGGTTCCTGCATCTAAAGGTCTATCATGCTTCTCTCCTGGAGACTTTTGCCCCCTTTCAAGGAATATTCATCTGAAGTGACAACTGAATTATGACAGTTTACAACCAAGCATATTCAGGTAAATCAGAACTGTTTCTGGTTTCCTTACTACCTCAGGCTGTAATTTGCTATGCCTGCTAGAAAATTGCTGAGATATTCCTCAAAATGATTGAGGCAGACAACTAGGGGTCAGGATTATTACAGATATGCTAAGGTAAGGCTCTCCTGTTACTTGTCAGAGACCTGCATCTCTGATAACATATCTCCTAACAGTAACACGTAAAACCATTTTACCCTTGCCTTCTCCTTTTTAATTTCCTTTTTACTAGGTTCTTTATTTTAAACAGTTTTTTTTCTGAAGTTACATATTACTGTAGGGGATTTGTTATTTGTAGTGGTGGTGTTATTTTTTCAGTCCTATAAAGAACTGAATTTATGTGCATTATCATCATTATTACAAAGTGGCTCATTCACACATGTTAAAGCAGATTTATTGTCCTTTTTAACACTGAATCAAAGTTGCTCCTTCTTTCATAGGCCTTCTGACTAGTTACGCCAAGAAGCAGTCATTTATGGTGACTGTCTTGCACTACTAGGACATCTACCTAGTCTACCTGCCTCTCATCTCCTATTGTGTTTTCTGCTCTTGCTGCCTCTCAAATCTTCCTTTAGCATTTCATGATCACATTTCATGTACACAATGTCAGCATTTTGGTAGGATACTGAATAGTATAAGTCTAATGCCCATTGCTTTCTTTTCAGGCTGGAGTTAAAATCCAGGGAGATTATATGGCACTTCTTAATGCACCTAACAGTCATTTTATTTAAATACGCATTTTTTTTAATTCACAGCATCAGTCCCTCACCTGTGCATTCCACATTGTCATTTTTATGAAATGTACCTTAGCAATATAGCCCTGATTATCCTCTCCAGCTGTTGAAGTTGTGTCTTATAAGTGTCATCTTTGAAAAATACGCATTTCAGTTCTCTTATCTTACTCCTTAGACTTTAGATTTTGTAATGAAGTGCTTATGTTTAGCCTGATTGTATATAAACAGATACTGTGCTTAAACTGGGCTTTGTCTATTGAGACAGTTCTTTGCTATTTGATACCTGAATTTTATCAACTTATGTCCTATTCTTTTTTACAAAGATACAGAGTTCTCATGGCTTCAGCCATAGAAGGTGCCTCATTCTGACTTGCATATGGGTCTCTACCTGTTGCGTTTCTCCAGTCTTAAAAGCTCTCCCAAAGCCTTTTGAAGTCTGGTCCATTTTGTTCTAGCTGGGGCAAGTTCTCCTTTATAGGATACCTCTATTCTAAGGAATTTTTCAGACCCTTGTAAAGCTAGACTTCTATTCCTCTGAATAGAGGCAAGCCTCGAAAAAGAGTGAGTTTAATGTAATATCTGACTTGCTAGCATCCTATTCAGACAATCAGTCACTTGTTCAAACTAATATACTGCTGGGATTAGAAATTGTCAGATTGCGCTCAGGAAATAGTTTTGCTTTTTTTTTTCTTTTTTTTTTTTACGTATTGGCTGACATACTTTCCTGTCTTTTGGCTTGTCAAGAGTGCTGCTTTCCACAGTCTTGGGGATGCCTCTACCCCAGAGGACCTACAAGACCTGGAAGCTCTCCCAGTAATACATTTAAAACAAATGTTTTAAATGGTTTTCAGAGTACATCAGAATCTCAATTATCTGAAGAACATGGGAAGAACACTGAATCCAGCTTGATAATCGCGTTTACCAGTAACCAAAATGCCCTGCATGCCCATGAATCTGTGGAAATAATTAGTAATAGAAGCAATTTACCATTTAATTAATAAATGACAAGGGGCAAAACCTTGTCTGGGTTCACTAAATTTGGATAATTAAGGCTCCACTGTATTTTAAAATCTGAAATATTAACGATGATTCTGTGTGCTTGAGATAATCATTATTTTTAAAATGTGCACGTAACAGGATCTAAGCCCAGTCACATTATTTCTACAAAATGAGTAAGAATTTCGTAATGTCATACATGCAAAAATATGCTCTATAAGGAAAGCTGTGGGATTTGTTATTGGTTTTATTTTTTTAAGTGTCTGGAATCTGTGTCTTTAAATATATGGATCTGTGTTAGGTTTGAATCTGTAACTCATTCAGGTACCAGTGTGAGATTTCATAGGGCAGTGAATAACCCTTTCACTGAGAGAAGAACAAACCAGTGCAGCAGAACATCTTGAAACTGGTTCTTATCTCAGCCATCCACAAAGGAATTTGAGATTCATGCAGTTATCTTAAATTTTACAATGAAATAAGGAAGAGATTGGAATTGGGCCCTGTTACAAACAGCCCTTCAGAATATGTTGTAGCAAGTAGAATGTGGAAGACCAGAATTGCAGAAAGACGTTCTTGGTTTGAAGTATATTCCACTGGGCTTTACTGCCATAAAGCACTGGTTTGCTGCCTCTTCAATTAGAAGTCATTAAAAAAACAGTTCCAGACTTTTGCCTTCCTCTGATTTGCCTGTGTGCCTTGCTGTCTTACATGTTTAAGAGCATGTGCCTCTGTGGCATTGAAGCACTATGGCTGAAGATTGAGTCCCTAAAAGGCAATGTCCTTGCATCTCTTTCAAGATGTCAAAATACAATGTGATTTCCTTCTCTTTTCTCCCTCATGTTGTTTGTTGCATTCTATGTTTTCCTCATTCAAATCTCCTCCATTTTGGCATGGTCCTAAGGGATGCTGCACAAGAAAATAGGTCTGGTCGTAAATGAGACCCTGCATTTAAATCTGAAAGTAGAGAGAATGGGATGAGTCTAATCTCATTCAGCAAGGCTATCCATTGCTAGAAACCTGTTGCTCCTGTACCCAGGAGACTTACTTTAAATCAGTTTAGTCATACCATCCTTTTCAAATGCATGGTAATCATCTGAAGATGGGCAGTCTTTGCAGGAGCTTAATTCCAGCCCCTACTAGATGTTTCATTCCTAAGGAATGGGAGAATTGAACAATAAAACTGTGCTGTAAAATTCTGCGTGTCCAAAGGTTCTGTCTATTGCTTCTGAAGCGGTGAGTAAAAATAAATGTGATTATTTCATTCAACTTCTTACCGTACTTTTCTCATAAGTATCGCAGAATTTGGTGTGTACAGCAGTCTTTGCTCAAGGGATCTGTTACTGTAAAAGCAGGGAAGGTTGCATCAGAAATGATGAGTTGGCACCATTCATGGTGGTAAGGGAAGCTTGCTTATGCAATGAGCCACATCCTGCCCTTCTAACTTTGTGAGTAGCTCTATTGAAGTCAATAGTAATTACATCTATTAAAATCACTGGAACTACTTGCATCAATAAGATAAGTAGGATTTGGCCCAAAGGTTGGTTAATATCAATGTTTTTAATCTCTCATTTTCATAAATGCTACATTCATTCAGCAATATAAAGTGAGGTGAATAAAGAACATTCTGTGCTTTGAATAGTTTGGCATCAGACGCAGACAGGGCATGTGATTAATACCATATTGTTGGCTTTGTTCTTTGCTTTTCAGTTGTGGCTGGCAATGTCCTTTTCATAATTGCTGGTATCCCCCTGAGCCTATATAATCACTCTCTCTAGCTTCTCTACGATGCCCTTAGATTTTTCCTGCACTCAGTGTAATATGTTTCTGTTTTCACTTATCCTCCCACCAGAACCATAATGTGTTTCTGATGTACTTCTCTGACGTGGTCACAGCTGACATGGGGCAATGTATTCACCTAACAATGTTTCCCAGCCCAGATGTGTTATCTGTATTTTCTTGTGCATAACCATCACGCTGCAAAATCATGCTTGGTAGTTGTGCTTCTGGGAGAATCTGTGGAATTGCAGCCCATTGATTCAGTCATTGGATAGAAAATTGTGCTCAGATTTGATATAGCGTAGTTCACTTGGCTGCCTACAACGATACAATTAGGGGCTACTAAATAATAAAGATGGACAATCTTGTTCTCGTAACAGACCTATAAACACAGACTCCATGTTGGAACATGATAATCTTGATGCTTTCTACTGATTACAGCAGAACTATGATTTATGCAGAAACATAAACAAGGAATTGAGTTATCGATGTTACATTCTGGTTTCAAAGTTATTAACATCACACGGAGGTATAAGCCTCATTCTTTGTATTTTAATACAGGTAATATGTAATGTGTTTCTTTTCCTCCAGTTAACTTCCTGACAGCAGTTAACTTCTTGGGTGGCAATTTGTTGTCACCAGGAAACTCCTTTTGAAAAGAAGACAGTAAGGACTGGTAGCTGTCTGTGCTATTTAGTGTACGTCAGTGAAGTAAAAGCCTTACCACAAACAGAAAAGGTTCATTGATGTGTCGTGAAGTTCTGCAGTGCCTTCTCACAAGAGATTTCCATTTCATGTTATGTTCTCACTGACATGACATTCAGGGCCAGATTCTGCTTTCAATGAAATGTGAGGTCATTTGACTGAAGTTAAGGGATTTGTACTGATTTAACAGAAGAATCCATAATTTATGACTGCCCCAGGGTAAAGCTACTCATAGGTGAGAAATGTAGTCAATAATAGAATTGTCACATAGGTAAAACTAGCAAGCATTAATAATTGTAATCCGTTCATTGGTTTATTAGTATTAAGTTCCCTAAGGAGATTCACAAATTCCCCCTACATACATACTCCCTGGTGTTCCTTAGGGATGGAGTTTGTTGCAAGTTGTTAAAAATCTGAAGCCATACGAGCTCCCTACTGATACTGTGGGAGCTGATGGTCCATACATCACCATGGCTGCAATCTGCTTAGTTTTCCTGCATGTTTCGAGATTTTTGCAGGTACTATGCAGGAAAGGGAGATAAGATTTGGACCACCGTCTGAAGGATTCATCCTTCTGAAAACAGAAGAATATTACTCGTGTCTCTGCACCGTTAAGTGTTATATTTGTTTCTAGGTGCTGTAAATGGAAGCTTCCTTTCAAGTTTTTCTTGCATTGTTTATCCAGCTACACTTATGTTGATGACACATTTATAAACAGTTTGTAAAAATTAATACACAATCAATATTATAAGTACATTTTTGATATGAGTAGTATGTATTAGACATTTTGCAAGCACATCACAGATTAAACTATAGATTATTATAAACAACCAATTGACTTGTTCAATTCAATCATCTATAACAGTTAATAAGCCATTTATTAAAACCTTTATTGATCACTTTCTAAACCTTCAAAAGTGGTCTTAGTAAAGTATGATCACCAGGCCATGTAAGGAATTTAAAGGTTCTGCATCCAGGATAGAAGACAGAATGTCCAAATGCAAATTCTTCTTAAAATAGAATCTGGACAGTAAAGATGAAAAGCTGTTTAAGTTCCAGTGCTGTCCAAGCATTTCTTCTAATCAGTTGTTGTAGAGCGTATATATTAGTAATCACATTGGAAAAGATTCTCACTTGTAGATACATACAGAAATCCCAAGGTAAATTAATTTTAATTCTGAACTGTTACAGTTCAGTAGCACTGTGTCCTAGTAAAAGCTTCCAAATATTGATATGCCTGAGTATGCCATCTTTTAAAATTAACATCTCTTAGATGGTGAAAAGCCTAAGGATTCTGATTCTGTTGTTATATTTACCTATTAGTGCTTTTCCCCATACTTCTGAGGAGGTCAGAGGGCCTGAGGTCATGAGTGAGAGAGGAAACTAGCCTTTGCTGTATTCCTCTTCAATGCTTTGCCATGAATGACTGATTTTAATTCTGAATATAGGTAGTTCTATATGCATCCAATTGTGGCTGCCCAGTTTTTGGTTTTCTAGCTGGGGTAGTTCGCTGCTTCCTTTTTTCTGGTTTTGAAGACTCAGCAGATTGCTTCATCTGTTTCTGTGCTGTGACTCTTTCTAGTTCTTAAATGTGCCAAATAGATATAAATAATGGAAAGACTTTCAGGATTTTTTTCACTGCTTTATATTGACTTGTAAATAATCTTGCATCTTGGAAATGTAATTTATGGTAGGTAAGAGGCCTTGCAGATTAGTATTAATGATGTAAATCAGTTGGGTGGGATCTGTTCATTCACGTATTGGAATTTCTAAAGACTCGGTTAGCCTAGAAAAATATATCTGGTTGAATCTTTCTTTCTTGAATGTATTTACAAAAAGATAGGTGAAGGTTTCTTTAGGCTTTATTAAAATACAGAATGAAGATTTGAAGCAAGGTGTCGTGTCGAGATAGGGAGATCTGATAGTGTATGGATTATGGTGACCTGAGTGTCTATCAGTCTCCAGCAGCTATCATAAACAAAGTACATGACAAAGGATGTGTCTTCTGCTGCTCCTGAAGGCCTTATAAAAGCATACTGATACTTCTGTGGGTTTTTCCATTAATCTTATAGGACCTGGAGTTTCTGAGCAGAACCAAGTCAAATAAAGCTATGCACAAGGAAATATTTCAGTGTAGCTCGACGTAGCTTCCAAATTAATGTCTGACAATAAAATTTCACAGAATCATTGAGGTTGCTCAGGGCCTGTGGAGCTCAGTTAGTCCAATCCTCCTGCTCAAAGCAGCGTCAAGTGGAGCAAGTTGCTCAGGATTGTGTCCAGTCGGGTTTTGAATATCTGCAGAGATGGAGACTCCACAACCTCTTTGGGCAACCTGTTCCAATGTTCGACCACCCTCACACTCAAAAAATTTTTCTTATGTTTAAATGGAATTTCCTGTATTTCAATTTGTGTCCATTGCCTCTTGTCCTGTCACACTGAGAAGAGTCTGGCTCTGTCTTCTTTACTTCTCCACACAATGTGTATACATTGATAAGATCCCACACAGCATTCAAGATAATTTCCCAGGATAATGATTCACAAAAACCCTACTCAGTATTTTTTCAATGGTTACTTTAAGGAGGAGGATACTTTTCTTTCATTGTATAAGGAGGCAAGTGATTTATAACATTTCTCAGGTAAAGCTGGGTTGGTCGGTTGAAGTTAATAATGACAGGACTAAGTCAGTTTCCTAAGCTTTTTGCCAGCATTTTGTTTTTTGAGGTAATTATTTCAGTCAAGATGATCTACAAAGTTAAACTTCTTTTTTCTTTTGTTTAAAATCTGTTTCTGCTGGCTTCCAAACAGGAATAAGGCTCTTTTCTTTATTCGGAGAATGATGGAACAATTGAGGGTTATAAAGAAGTGGGAGCTCCTGAAAAGATGTATCCAACTCAGTGCTAAAGCCCTGGCGCATTGCCATTTGGAAGGTCCTTTATAATGTTTTGAAATTCATCTGTTGATATCTCAGTTTCAATAGTGCATTTTGTTCTTAAGTTATCTACAGTACTTTTTTCTTTAAAAAAAGGAAAAAAAAGAAAAAAACTCTATGCATTGTGCTAAGCAAGACATTCCTGCAGCAGTCTTTATTTTTGCTACAGCTTTATTTTTTTCTGATAGTGACTTTTCTAACTCACACTTTTTTTCTTCTGTTATAGTTATGGGTGCGATGGTGGGGCATTTGTGGAATGGCATATTTCAGAAAGCGTAGAGCTTACTCTGATTCCAGGTTTTTAAAAAATTGTTGTTGGACATGTAAGAGAGCTTCTATTGCCTAGAGATACGATAGTGGTGCCAAGTCGTACATGCATATCTACAGCTTAAGTTTTTGTTTCTTCGGAAGCACCATCGATCAGTTGTTATTGATGAGACTTCAGTCTCTTTTCTAAGAAAAGCTGCTAAAGAAACTTTATTCATTTACAATGTGCATGTCATTCTTTGAAATCCTTCCCCTAAACCTGACAAAAGAATCCCCTTTTATCATTTTTCAACTGTTTGTCCATGGATAAATTGTAAAAATATTTTCTTTTTTTTTAATCTTTAAATGAGCATTGTTGGTCTCTGAAATCTCTCTACACATTAGTGCATGGCCTGGATGTTTTGCTTACCATAAGTATGATATATTTTGGACTGTTTCAGCCTTGTTGAAATTAATCAGGAATTACAGCTATTAGAATGGACAGCTGGTCTTTACAATTAGCAGGTCTTAGCAGGTCTTGGACATCTACTAAGGCCTAGTAGGTACATAGATTTTATACTAATATAATTGTTCTGATTAAAAGGATTGATGTTTTTACTGAAATAATTATACTAGATCAACTTCATGCATGGATATAGTTATACTAATATAAGATTGAGTTTAAAAACTCATACACTTGCATCAGCATAAAATGGCATGCCTCTTTTGTTCAAACAAGGATAGGACTTGAGTTTTTAGATTTTAATTTATTTGGAAGTAGAGAGTTGCTTTATGTAATCTGATAGCATTAAGTCTTCTCCAAGAAATAATGTATTATGTTTTAAGAGCATAGGTATCAGTTAGTAAATCTAATCGAAGAATTCCTAAGGAGAGATAGATGTTTGTCACATATTAAGATATATTTCCAGACAACGTGCCAAGAATTGAGAGGTATTTATCTATTAACATAGCTCTTCCTCTTCAAGCAATGTAAGATGTATTAGATGTTTGTTGCAGCCAATATTTTTTCAGTGCATTGTATACAGAGAAAAGTAGATGCGTTTCCTAAACTTTGGTAATATTCACCACCTTTTTCATAAGAAAGGAGAGAGTTTGCATTAAATAGATCTCCTTTATATTCTACATACAGAATTCCAAAGAATGCAGAACAAATGAGGTAGGAGTTTGCACTTTTGTGTATCCAAGAAATACTTACTTAAATAGTTTCTTATATGTATAAAGGTGCATTGTAGGGCACCTTCAAAGAGAAACTGTATTCAGTAATCAGCCTGTTGCCAACTGAATAATTAAATAACATTTCTCAATTTAGAAATATTCTTAAATACACTACAGCTATAAAAATACCCTGCTGAGAACAAAATGAATGGACTGGTTGTTAAATGGTCACTGCTAAAGATAGCATAAATGTACAGTCATTACATTATCAAAAACCTGTTATTTTTAGCCGTATGGTAGTACTTTCATACTAGTTCCTACCAGATTAATGATGCTAAGGTAATACAGAAGTTAACAGAAAATCTTTTCTCTCCTCTCTTTCAAATTCATATTTTATTTCTAGGTGGTGAAACTTTTCAAGTACTATGAATCTCGTGTTACTATGTAGGTTGTATTGAACAATAAAAAAAAAGTTAAAAGGTTAGAATGATACTTTCAAAATTTTAAAATGGTTGTGTTGGTCATCAGTAGGTCAGGGTAACTTTAACAGTGAGTAATGTATAAATGGAGTTTTTTTCAATAGCTGCAATTGAGTATAACAATCAAGAAATGGGAGTATTAAGACCAAAAAGAAATGAAATGGAGGTATGTAGAAAATCTTTCTACATGGAAAGTATATACGCGATATATTTAAATGCCATTTTGTCTGTAGAAAACCCTTTCAGATGGACCATCTAATACTAGGTAAGCATAAAATTACTACAGGAACAGTTCTCCAGTATGACTGAGTGAGTGAAAAAATAATTATCTAAAAGTCTTTGACTTAAGAAGTAGTATTTCTGTTTTAGTTATCCAACACAAACTTGACATCAAAAGCATTTGTAAGAGGGCTTTTTTTGATTTTGAGTTATGTTTCACAACTTCTTCAGCTTTCTTAAATATACCCTAATCATTTGCTTGTCAAATAAGTTACCAGTAAATATACATATTACCTAGATTTTAGAGTGGATTTTTTTAGACTGCATATAATTTTTTACTCCTGTAAAAAGACAAGATATGTTGCATGGCCAATTTCGAAGTTATGCAGGCTTACAAGTACAGGTTATGGGTAAGGCTATCTTTTACAGCTGCACTTGATACACAATGGGTTCTTTCTATTTGTATCTTACTGCCTTTAGCCTATATTTCCAATAGCTTTTGGATCTATTCAAAGAAAAGAGAGTTTCTGGCTCAGGGATTCCTGCTCCTTTGGAAAGGCCCAGAGGTTGTGTATTGAACTGACAGTTCATTTTCACTGTCTTATGAGCTATTGGGAAGCCAAAATGTAGCTCCTGCAGTGAGGGACATAGAAAGAATTGACCAGTGACTTTGTTGTTTAGCTTTTCTGTTATCTTGTGGAATCTCCCCCTCCAATATCCCTTTGAGATGGTACTGTATGAATGAATAAAGTACTGGATTAAGACATAAAGATCTTCCAGTGGAGACTTGCTATAATCTGTTTGCATAACTGACCTAACAGAGGCTTTATCACATTTCAGCATCATAGATGATCTTAGTTTCTCAGACTTAAGTCATCTCCTTTTGCAGTTTTGCTAGACTTAAGAGAAGCTTAGCTAGCAAAAAAAAGATTGGGACAGACCTAACTCCGACGGGAGTGATGGGACAGCATACCTAGAACTGTGTCAGAGGATGTGTGGCATGCTAGTTTTAACTAATGTGGTAGATAATAATCCTGTTTATCTCTGGTAATTTCTTATTTGGGAAAATGCTGTTTATTGTTAAGGCCTAGGGAAATACACTACTAACATTTTGTCTTGAAATTACAAGATTGACCTGGATCTGGAATCATGTCTTGTTCTCTTCTTCTAGGGCATGGTCCCCTCAACTGGCACAGAGTCGCTTAACTCTGGCCTTTTTAATGAATAGCCTGAGGGAAACTGCTAGTGGTGCCAACAGGGAATCAATCTACAGACAGGATGGCAGCAGTTTCACAGCTGTGCCAAGTAAGCTTGCACAGAAAAAACTCCAGGCAAAATCACAGTAAAAATACAGGTGGCTGAAAGTGCTTACTGCGCCCAAATGCTCCCAGCATTGTTCTTGCTTGCAAAGCTACAGCAACACAGTAATGGAAAGGAAACAATTGTATGCAATCCTCTTTACTAGGTAGCCCACTGAATAATAAACCTTCCTAAAGCCAGCAAGGCATATTCACATAATTGTTTATGTTCTTCTTTGTGTATGTCTTCATTTATATAGTGCATATTGCACATGTTTATATTTATACAAATCTTGCTGTTGAACAGAAGCCTATTGTAAGTATGTATATTCTTGGGTATGTATACCCATATGTGTGTTTATATATGTCTGTATATTTGTGTGTACACGCGTGCGTGAGTGTGTGTATATATGTCTGTGTATATGAGAAACAGATGCACTGTAGGCAGATAAAGCAGATAAATATAGAATCAAATAGAAGCATAAGCATATAAATATAGACACTATATAGAGTGAAGGCAAGCAGATCAGCACAGTTTCATTATTACTTGCATTCTGTACAATAAAAGAGTAGCTGACTTTGCAATGACTGAGGGGATGACACTGTCAGATTTCGGCAAATGTAGTAAAAAGGTAAGAAAACTTTTCTTTCCAGTGTGAGCCGCAATTAAGAGTAAAGATTACTCTTTTACAATTACTGTCTTTAATTATTTGCTTGATACAAGTTCTCACATAATTTGGGGGAAAGAGGGTTGAAGGTAGGGAGTGGAAACAAAACATAACATTTGTAATTTTACCTTAAAACAAGTAAATAAAATAAAAATCTTGACAGAAATTCTGAGGAAGGGCAACATTTAATTTCTATTTTTACAGTAAGCCCCACGCACTGTGTTTGTCAACTTTCTGTTTCTGCTGTGCCGATCTTCTTTGCCTTCCTGCAGTCTTTCGTAACAAACTTGGATGGCAGAGAATTGGGAAAAACATTTAAGTTCACAATAAAATTAACTTACAGAAATAATGTTGTGAGTGTATGTGCATGTACATACATCTTAGTCTCTTGTTTGCACATCTCTGATGCCTGTTTTTACTACCAGCTTTCTGTTCCAGTAACTTAGGTTTGGCTGTAATGTAGGTAGGTACAATCAAGAAGGTCTTAATCTTCCTAAATATAAAGAACATGTTGCAGCTATTCAGGCTGCTCCAAAAAGTCTTTTTTTTTTCTTCTTTAACATTTTGATGAGGAAGTTCAAATGAGTAGAAGTCCCTGGAAAATGCTAGAAAGTTGTCAATACACTGTGTATTACTTTCCGTTGTATAGCACAGGTACCGTTGAGGTGTTTACAGCAGGTGGATGGCAGCAAAGATTTTGGCATTCCACTTCCAGCTCTGCCACTCATTTTGAGTGGGATCTTACACAAATAGTTTAAACTCTCTGTACTTATTTCTCCATTTGTGAGTAGAATCGATGACAATTATGTCACAGAGTTGGATAATTGAGTAATATATTATTTTACTAATAGGTGAGTAATATATTATTTTACTAATAAGTATCTTGATTTCATGGGAACTACCCGTGGAGCAAGGTGTTTAATAAAAGAGTATATCTCTTTTTACAAAGTGCTCTGACAGTCTTGAGGAAAAAAAGATATAGCAGTAAAAAATACTGTTGCTGTTTTTCTGTATTGTGTTACCAGTCATTCACTTACTTTCAGTTTATTTAACTGTTTTCAAAATATCTCATTAGCTGATGAGTATTGTCAAGTTTCTGTATTCTGAAGAACAAACTCCAAAGCAGAAGGGAGGTAACACCAATACCTACATACACACCCTCAGTCCAGCAACACTCAGTATGGCAAAACGTAGCCAAAGACAGAAAATTCAAATGTCAAGTGGTGGAAGATTTGCTGTGGTATTCATCTCACGTAATGCTAGTTTTCTTAAAGTGTCTAGTCTAAGCTAATTTTCTTCTGCAGACAAGAAAGAAAGACAGCTCAGAACATCTGGGTTTTTATCTTGAATTCATTACATGGTTTGGCACAAGCCATTTTTTACTCAACTGTCTTATTTAAGTGCCTGAAAAGAAGTGCTTGCATGTGTATTTTGACAGTTAGATATCCAGGTTAGACCCCAGCTTCCAGTGTTCCCAAGTCATCTGGGTGCTTTTAAAAACTTTGGTCTTTGAGTCGCATGAAGTACCCTCTGAAGGGGCTTATTTTTTCTGATATCTATTGGGATGCCTGCATTAAACACAGAGAAGAGTCTGAAGTAACATGAATATGAACAATCAGAATCTATCGAGAAATCTGGAACTGATACAGGAGGCACTGGCACTATTGCATTTCCTTGAGCCAGTAGAAAGTATTGTAAAGCAGGGACTTGCAAACTGTTCAGGTGCTGCTTCTAGTTGGGACTGTGGCAGGAGCAGCAGCTCTCACCTCTGTGCTTTCAAACTGCTTTCACATGCCTCAGAGAAGTAAGTAGCTTGCAGTCTGCAGTTTGGGGACCCTTCAGGTGTGCAGTCCACCTTTTGTCTGAATGTCCCCAAGTTACTGGGACTCTAATAGTATCAAACCTGTTTTTATTGCATAGTTTAAGAGTGAGAGAGAGAAGGTGAATGAATCTGATAAATTACAGCATTTAAAAAAATTGTCACATTATTGCCTACCCAGTAAATTCTTGTAAGTTCCTCCTGGCCTCTCCTAGTCTGGTATATACTACCTAACAGTCATGCTAGCTTCAAAATGAAACTTTGCTTTTAGGGAAAAAAACAAATGTTAAGGTTTGTTGGACAGGGATTGCATTTAGCCTCCAGTTACTATAAAAATATGGTGCCTCCTGAATCTCTTGGGGAATATCTGGTGGGAAAGTTACGCTGTCCCAGAAAGCATTCACCGTGATTTCTGAATTTTGTTTTCTGTTTCCCTTCTACTTTCTCTTCCTAATTCTGATACATTAAATTAATAATTCCTCACTAGATTATATTAAAACATTGAATTGTATTCACAATAGAGGAAATATTAAAAAAAAAACCAACAGATTTGCTCTTGATCTAAGACCTTGCATGTGTTGGTTTCAGTCTGGATCAGATCACTACAGCTGAGTTATAAAGAATGAGGTTTATTATGGAAACACTGACATAACCTCAGTTCTTTTGGTTCCGGCAGACATGTCAATAATATCCAGAGACCTCTTTTCTGACTCTGAGTTCTTTGCTAGTCAGCTTGGACCTTGCTTTCTGAGCCTCTGCCAACTTCACTGCCATTCATTTTGACTAAAACCATCTTGGAAATGTGTTGGACTGTAGCAACCATTAGGAAATACAGTGTTACACGTGTGGTTGGTTGGTGGGGGCAATTTAGCAATTTCTGCTGAGTCATGGTCATTGCCAAAATGGTGGCGCACAAGAGGTTCTGAGGAAACAGAAGCCTATAGGAGAAGAAGAAAGGTCAATTGCCAAGAAAAGCCTATTTGTTGTCCACTGCTTTCATTGCAAGGAAAGTCATGTTGCAAGAGGTCTGCAAAAGGTTCAGCTGATTCTTCAACTAGCAAGAAGAGTCAGCAGGCATCTCTAATGTATTTATTTTTTGTCTGTCTCATTTTAACTTTTTTTAATCACTCATTTTGTCATTAAAAGCCCATGGCAACCTAGCACTGTGCTTATTTCCTTCTACAACCATTAAAAAGACAGAAACTGTATTGAGAAACATTAAACTTACATGCCAAATTAGGAAATTCTGGAGTAAACTTGTTTATAACCTAAGTCTCTCCCTTACAATGCAGTGTTTACTGAGAAGTCACACATGGTTTTTCAGCAAATATAGTGCTATACAATCTTTGATGCATGCAAATGGCACCTATTATTAATGCGTTTCCTTAATCAAAACAAACACCTAATGTAGTGAAGAATAATGCTACTTTACAGGTATGTGTGTTGTAGGGTAAATGTTTATCAGAGAAGTTAAAGACTACAGCATACCTTTATGCACAAAGGGCAGTTTGTTTACACATGCAAACTTAAATTTAGGATTTTCTGACCTAAGTATGTATCCATGCTGCTCTTTGTGAGATATCTGGTCGGATTTCATAGCTATGTGGACTTTTAAAAACATCCATCATGACGAAAAACTTTCTGTTCTTGAAACATGAATCCAGCCAGTATTGACTTTATAAGCTGTGACTCCATCCATAGTTTTACTTTTTTGCTTCTTTTTACTATAGATAGTTTTATCTGTCTTTTGCTTTTCTGTTTCTTAATCCCTGGATATCCTTTTCTTCACATTCCCTATATTCAAAACAGATGAACTTTTGTTTTTTCACAATGTCATGAAAATTTCATGTTAGATAAACACCAAGAATAGAAGATTTACACACCAAAGTTTCCAAAAGGTCTGAATGATTGAAGGGAAGTCGATTATAATAGGAACTTTTGTCAGGCTCCACTAATAGTTCTTCAGGTACAAAATACATTATCACTGAACTCCAGAACATAACCTGTGTCCCCGTATTTTTAGGGGATTCAGTTCTCTATCTGAACCTGTTAGTTACAAGCCAGGTCCAGTTGCTTGTGATCTAACATGCAGACACGTTTTTATATGTGTGTGTACTCTGGGCAGCGCTAAAGCAAGCAGAGCCCTGCTGGAACTGCGCTCCCTGACTCCAGAGCTTGATTTGGCCTAGTCAGTGTCTTTACTTACCCTCCCTGTCTGTTTTATGTCATGTGCCGTAAGACTAACACATTTGAGGCTTCTACGCTACATCCTGTAAGATGAGGACATACTAAGCTTCTAGACTAACTTGAAATGTAGAGACTGTGCTGGCAAATGTTCTGCTATTCACACTCAAAGTCTTTTCAGAAGAGCAAAGATTTTCATTGTTTGCTGAGTTTGTGCTGTGGTTCAGTCTTCCTGAGACGGTCGCCTTGGATAGCATCACTCGCTGCTTTGTTGTTAAGGCTGATTTGAGTGACCCAGTGACAATGAGGGAGATGTGTCTTCTGCAGCTTATTTCTTTCATTCAGCACTCTTCTGGACAAGCAAGAGAACACACTTAGTATTAGTGCAGGCTGCATTCATGTGCGCTTAATTCAGATCGCGTACCTATTTGCGTCTTTATGAATACCTTGCTGTGTATTCCTTTAAGGATCACTTTCATTTAAAGGCAAATCAGACTAGTTAGGCAGCACATGACTTTTTGTGTAAAGCTCTTCTGGGGTAATTTCAGTGCAGACCAAGCAAAGGAGTATGTGTGAGACAGTGAATTACTATTGTCGCTTTCCCTCTAATCTAAAATCCGGACAGAGATCCTTCATGCATACTGGCTGGTAGTACCATAGTTAATGTTAGTAGATGTGTACCTTAAAAAAAAAATCAACAAAAGAGTCAGAAACATTGGATATCTGTGGAATTTCCTTAAAATAAGGTCTATCTTTTCAATGATAACATGGGGCTTTTGTTTGCTTTGCTAATTTAGCACCTGTAAAAATGCCTGCTGCCAGATCTGTAGGGAAAAGCATGTTGCCCATGACTTAGTAAGTTTGAAGATAGCGCCAACAATAGCAATGTACGTCTTTCAGCATAGATACTGCAAAGGAGGCTTTAAGGGCATTGAGAGTTGATTTTCTTTGTAATCACTGTACTGAGTTTCATTTCTGATACCAATTAGGCTAGATATCTGCTTTGACTTATAATAAACTTCTGCTCCTTTTGGTCTTCCAGTCTTTCTGTGTGCTTTAGAAACTATGTTAATATACTTTAGAATCACATTGACATTAATAGCAAAGTCCCCAGCCCAATATGAACAAATAAATTGTTGCTTAGCAGACCAGCTTTGTGCCAGCTTGATAATGCTTCATTAGTCCCCTTGTTTTGTAGGACCTAATGTCAAGTGGGCCCAGACTGAATTTGGAAAACTTGTGTCTGATCAGGGGGGGTGAAGGATTCAGCAACGTGACAGGCATCCACCTGTGGGAATGAGAAAGTTTCATCTAATTGACTCAAGATAATTTTCATTATAGAGCTATGGGCATGGAAATTCAGGACTCCAGGTGTGTGCTTGTGAGGAAGAGAGAATGAAGGGGATATCTCAGCAGGCCTAAGAAGTGAGCAAAACAAGTCAAGTGCTCCTTGTTTCCATTCTCTTATTCCCATATTCCCATGTTACCCTATCATCGCAAAAACTTCAGGGCTTTATATTACATACTGTGCAGAATGCCTATGACTTCAGTCCTCTTACAAGCCTGCAGCTCGTGAAAGAATAGGTGCAAAGTTGAAGTATAGTGTTACTAAAGGAAAATTTCTCTTTTAGTAATCTTTAATAACCCTTATGGCTGAATATGAACTTCCTTTGCATGTTCAGGTATTTGTTATATGTTATGTTTGCATGTTTCCTTTGCATGAGAAGTGCCACTGCAGCATAAATACATATTTTTCTGTAGTTTCTAATAAGAGTTGGTCTGTCGGTATGGGAGGGAAACCCAACTTCGGGGCAGAAACATTAGTGGGTTTTGTTAAGCATCCATTCTTCCAGCGGCCTAAACAAAGGGCACCAAAATGAAAATGTTGGGAAAAGCACGTTGTATTCAGAAGGACGTAATTCTGTTTCTGAATGTTGCGTTCCCCTCTTTCCATGGCGCCTCTCCTCCCACATACCTTAAATCCCCATCTTGCCCTCTGTGTTTCTTCACGTGTGTGCCTCATTTAGTGCTCTGAATTCGTTATATGGAATAGTGTAAATCAATAGTAAATGCTAACCGCCCACTCTGTACTCAGTTACACAATATCACATACCATGTACACAGAGACAAAAAGGGAAAAAGCACACACAGCCTTTACATTCAAAAGCTCTTGCATAATTTTGCTTTTCTACAGCCAAAAAAAAAAAGGGGGGGGAAATAACAGATGGGCAGACTTACAGTTTTTTTCCCTTTTCTCAGACTGTACAGAGGGGAGTTAGTTTAACATCCATGGTCATTTCTAATTGCCCTGTGCTGCAGATAAGCAAGCCATACTTGCTAGTGCTTTAAAATAAAACTTTCTTCCATTTTCCATGATGTGGTGCACTTTTCAGGTAATACAAGAAAAACTATTATGAAGTGTTTAAGGCTGAATTGGCTATTTGTTTATTCTTAATAGAAAAAGGAAAAGAAAAACCTCATTTAAACTACTTGATACGTATTATAGAGCGAAAAGGGGACAAGCAATAAGGGAGGCTGGATTGAATTCTCTGTGTTTTTTTTTCTTTTTTCCTTTCTGAAAGCAAAATCTCTCTCAATGTAATATTTATGTAAAAAGCCAGTTATGTAACTCTTCTCTGCCTTTCGGTTTTGTTACCTCTCTGGACTGTATAGCTCTACTGTTTTTCCTCATGACAGATTACATTAAAACCTGCAAATCCTGATGAAAGGAAAGAACGACTGGGTGCCCACAGTCCAGACTTTAATTTCTAGCCTTTCTGAAGGCTTCAGCCAGGAATGCAATGGATCTATTTAAGATCTTTTTTTGGCTGCTGGAATTCCTATTGAGTATTTTCCTGTCACAGTGTTCTCTGGAACATCCACGACTTCTGCCCAGTGTTTCTCTCTCTCCTTCTCTTTCCCTTTATTTATTTATTTTCCCCAAACTTTGGATGTATACAATGAAAGCTTTTTGCCGCTCCTCTCCTGCCCTTCCTGTGAGTGTCAGGTCACTTTGCCTGTGATGATAGCAAGCGCAGAAGCGCAGCAGAGTTTTGTGTTGTACCAAACATTTAGTTATTTGTTTTTATTTTTTTTAAGTACCCAATGTCCATGCAGATCCAGAAATTCTTTGGATTAGGATTGATCGGGATATTTTTAATTGATTTCTCCCTGTCAAATATCAGTGAAAATAATATATCACTGCTAAGAGAGTTGAAGATGAGGGATTTGGGGGTTTCAAAAAAGGAAGAAGAGGGTCCATGCAGTAAGAAAATTTCATACTCTTTGAACGCATTTTAGGAGGAAAGTATTCCTAACTGACTGAAACCAATTTATTCCCTGTTGTTTCCTTGGAGGATGTGACCTGTTTGTGGTTTCAAGCATTGTGTCGGGGTCTGTTTTCTTCTGTCCTTTGCAAATAGTTCTTGTCTGTATGCACATTCTTGGACAGATTCTTCCCTAGTGTAATGCTGCTAATTTTGTTGATATTACGTCAGGAGTGTATTAGGTCAATTATAAAGTTACAGGGCTTGATTCTCAGTTATATTAAAATGTTGATCTGGCAATGTAAAAGGCCATAAAATGAGTGTTAATGTAAATTATGCCCGTTTCTCTAATGCTGAAAGAGCAATGTAAAAGATTTTAGTGAAAATGAGACTTAAATTCAAAAGATGATATAGAGATTTTCACATGAATAATGGAAAAGTTAAAATTGACGTCTTTGAATGAAAGATTTTGTGAAAACAGGAAGTTTAATATTGTAAGCTACATAAGTATACTGTAAGCTGTATATTTCACAATATTGCTGGGGGAGTACGTATGTATTCAAAAGCATGCTAGGATACCTGCTTTCTATGCCTGATTGCGACACCAGCTCCTGCTTTAGCTCTGGGCCACTACAGCTTCCTCTGCCTCCATTTCTCCCTCAGTATATTGGGGATTATAGTAGATACTTGGTTTATTGTGCCCCACAGAAATATTCTAAAGGCATTATGATCCATTAATGTTTATAAAGTGCATTTAAATGCACAGATAGAAGGTGTTGAAATAATTTGGAGAAGTTAAAAAACATTTAAACTTCAGGATAGTGTTGCCACAAAGATAAAATTGTAGTCACTGCTGTAAATTAATATTAACTGGAAATCGGAAGAAGGCCCTAAGCATTAGAAGTCTGAATTTCTGGAAGAACTTCCTATAGGAGTACTGGACCTGGAAACCTATCTAGTTTTAAGATGGAGTTGAATCAGTATGAATAGCATTTCATGACATAATTGCATGCAGTGGAAGAGACTAACCTCCCCAACCTCTAAGATCTGTTATGATCTTAGTGTCCTTAATCGCTGTCAAGGCTTTATAAAATGCTTGGAAGATGCAATGATGATGCAGCTTCACAAAGAACATGATGAATATGATTACAGTGAAATGCAAGCTGAACCAAAAGAACAGCCGCGTGCCTTTGAATGAACATTACTTTCTGCCTCTCTTCTTCTCCAAGTTTTGGTCTGCAAGTTTCTAGTCTGCACTAACTGCAATGGAAGACTTATCTGGAATAGGTATACAAAACCTGATAACATTTAACAGCAGACAAGCAGATTTCCATCTCAAAGGCATTTTCATGCTTTTCAGCCACGGAGGAATTTCTTTGTATGTCACTTACCTCCAGCTTCCTGCGTCTGCAGTCCCAAGCTTTGCTTTGTACAGCTATGTGGAGCTGTAACAAGGCACTAACCACTGTTCCCTGTCAAACACATATTTAATTATTTTCTGTGTACTTACTAGTTAAACAAAAAGAAAAATCTTTGGAAATACCTGCTGCTGTACGTTTGGTTCTATATATGCAATTGAATGGCCACCAGAATGATGGAAATTCATGTTTTCTGCAGAATATAAAATCCAATTTTAACTAAGGAGGAGAGGGGGATTTGATTCAACCAGATCTTAGAAATGCAACCTCTGAAAATTCTGTCTTTCTAAATTCGTAGGCAAAATAGGCAAAAACATGGTGGTTCGAATAGTTCCTAAAATGGGTTGTTAATGTTCAATTTTAGTGAATAAGAGTTCATTTCGCAACTTAGAGAACTCTATTAGTTTATTTTTAAACATAAGCTGTGTGAGTTCTGTCACTATGAAGATTTATGCCTTAGTTTTCTTTAATTCAAATTTGTT